>NW_027272165.1:600000-1107500 GCF_040938485.1 Diadema antillarum | reverse complement strand
AAAAAAAAAAAAAAAAAAAAAATTGCAGGGAGGCAATGGATGATGCACATGAACTCAACCCACTACTTGGCCAGGTCTGCATCTATGTGGCACAGGATTGCACAGGTTTGTAGGTGGTAGACGTAATGAAGGACGCCCTCGTGTCAAAGCAGTGTGCAATAGAGTTTAACCCTGTCATTATCATTTGCAATCTCTCCACACGCACTGTCTATAGCATTTTGAGGAGGTGACCAATAGAGAGTTACGAGACCTAGCTGGTAGCGTGGGGATGTAGTTAGCCTGGTTGAATCGATTTCCCTTCACTGCCCACCAGGGTAAACTCGAAAGCCACGACTAGCCCAGGCAAGCTAGAATAGAATCACATGTTCCTGTCACTAAGTATGCACATTAAAGCCATATTGCATGCTATTTGGTAACATTTGACTCCTTGCGAGATTCTGTGGCTGTGTGTGTACTTGCATAGAAATCAGTATATAAAGCTATACACAATTCCTTTATAGGGGATTCTCAAATACACTCAGCAAAAAAAAGAAAGTAAACACTTTTTCAAGTTTATATTTCTCATAGAACATTTGGCTAAAAGTTAATGTATTATGTACCATATTGAAGGTTATTTAATTGGCTAGCAGCCTAGTAGGTCCATAAAATGGGAAACTTTACGCATGACTGAGTGAACACCTTTGTTTTTTTCTTCCAAGGCACAAAAGTAAAAATTGCAAAATTGAACGAGTTGTTATTCATGCGCAAGTGCTCCTCCATATAACAATAAGAACAAAAGACAAATTTAATACAATTAGACACATGAATGGAGTTGCAAAAATGAACCTTTGATCTCTATAATATCTTTGAAGCCTAAATATCAATAAAGGCAAAAAATAAGTGAGAAATATGAAGAATCTTGGGTCAAGCCAAAATTCAAATGAAATAAGAGACGAAGAAATATGAATACAAATGGTAGAAATTTCAATTTGTTTTCAAATTAGGAGAATAGTAAATGATATTTGGTTCTTAAATTTATCTCATGAATCTTTGACTTACACATTGTACTTACATAAAAGAGTAAAATAAAGAAATTCTGTTTATTTAATCATCTTTATGCCATTACTCCCCATGTCGTTTGAAATTTAAGCTGATAAGAAATTCTCATTTTCCTCCTTTAGTTTCCTATTTTGTTTCTGTTTGAGGTTATAAAGATATAAAGAGAATAAACACTTGAATATGCTATTTCATTTATGTCTCTCATTGTTTTGAAATGGCTCTTTGTTATTGTTATCTTGAAGGGCATTACCAAATGAAAGACAACTTGTCAAATTTTGCAATTTTTCCTTTTGTGTCTTGGCAGGCAAAAATGAATGTGTTCACTCATGCGTAAAATTTCCTTTTGTATCAACCTTCTAACTTGATAGCTAATTAAATTACCTTTAATATGGTATATAATACATTGAATTTCATTAAAATCTTCTTTAAAAAAATATAATCTCGAAAAAGTGTTTACTTTCTTTTTTTGCTGACTGTATATCCAAATCAGGCCAGCGATCCTACAGCATGTTATCCCCCGCTACTGGGTCTTTATGAGGAGAAATCAGATAATTATGGGTTGAAAACAAAGATGACATGTCTAGTAAATGTGTTACAGCATTCATTACAGGGTGAAAAGACAAGATGCTTTATGAAATATAATCCTGTAAATCAAAACAGAAATGTAAAAATGTTCATCTCTCACCTATGAATAAAGAACATTTACTCTTAGTTTGTTTGTTTTTGTTTTTGTTTTTGTTTTTTTAACAGAACTTTAGATGTTGAAGCATGGTTTATAGCAAAGACCAGAAAAAAAAAATGTCATTCATCTCTCAGGGCATGGGGAATTAGTTAGTGAGGAGCCTGTGTGAGCAATGCTTACTGTTGCTAGTCCCTGGCACACAAGCAGAACTTCACGAAGTTTAAGTGTGTGAAGTCTAAGTTCTCAAAGTTTTGCTAGTGTGACCATAGGCTTCCTAAAAACTTCTCGTAAAATTTCCCACTCAATCTAGGGGAATTTCCCGAACCCCCTCAAAACTTCTTGAAGTTTGTGCAATCTGAATCTGAACGCAACTGAAACATTGCAAAGTTTGTCATGTGACCAGTCCACTGCCTGTGTGCAGTGGTGCCTCCAAAGTGCACCCTCTTTGGGATGTAAGTGTGTGCATCATGGACATAACAATCAATGTATGTCAGACGCCCATGAGCTCTCTTCTTCATTGCGTGTGTGCACTAGTGATCCAAGCTTTGAGAATGTTATATGAAGTACTGAAAATATAAGAATTTTGGCTGCCGAAGGGAACGATGCACAAATTTGGCAAAGAGTTCTCAACCTTCAACTTCGAGGAGTTTTGCCAGTGTGACTGTGGCTAATGACATCATTTGTTATCCAAAATCACTTGATGAAATGAAAAGCGTTTCAGTGATGTCAAAATTCAAAATTTAATTGAATTGTATAAAATGTGACCACCCAGCTCAAAGCCCACAAAAAGTCACAGATTTTCTGTAATGGACCAAGCATGTCATTTTGGTTGTCTGACTCAAACTTTGGAAGTTTGTCTTACCTGAAGAGTGTTCATCTTTTCTCCTTTTGTCAAATTTGGCTGCTTAAAACTAAATTGAAATAATTTTAAAATGATATATGAAGTAGTATGACCATAACATGCTTTGACAGTTGACTCACATAACAATATGAACTCCTATTTTCTCAACAGTGTACAAACAAGATGTGATTGACCTGTGCAGGAGTAAGTCCCAAAAGTTGTTGCAGCCTGTCTACAAGGACGTCTGCACAGAGCGCAGTCAACCGATCCGGTGCGTCGCCAGCGGCAAGGATCAGGCCCGCACATCGGGACTGCACCATCAACAGCTGCAGCGCTCCAGTCCAGCTTCCAAAGACCTTCCGCAGAGTACTACTTCCAGCCTGGAGTCCAGTCGGAGAGTTGGCTCCAGGCTGGCCCATGGCTCTCCGCAGGGACCCGGTCTGTATGGCATGTCTGCAATGGCGGGGAGGCTAGAACCTCCCGCAGGCAGTGGCAAGGACTCTTCTTGCGAGCTTACAAGTACTAGTACTAATCACTCTGACAGAGACAGTCCAAGCAATTGTGATACAGGTGCAGGAACTCCTGGCATTGAGCCAGGATTGAGTAAAGGAGAGGACAATACACTATTGCCTTCAAGGACTAGTCCTGGCATCCATTCTGGTTCGCCAGTGGATGAACAAGGTGAGAGCGAGACGAGTTCCTGTAGTAGAACAAAACCTGAGACAGAGACATCACAGGACATTCTCCTAGACCCTAGTGATGTAGTTCACAGCACGGTGGATAATGAGAGACACAGAAATGTGGAGATGGAGGATATGTCCAACTTTTCCAGTCCTGTAGATGAGGATAACGAGGTCTTCGAGCTGGACGATGGGTTGCAGGGGAAGTCGGCACTCTCTCAGCAGGAGGAAGCAAAGGAACTCAAAGCAGTCTTGGAGAAGCCTCCCATGGCGCCGTCAGAGAACACCTCGAGACATTTGCCATTGCACTCTGACGATCCTCGCTCAAGCCGAGGAAGCAGCGGCAGCGATGCGTTCAGCCGAGGTGAAAGTGTCGCCCATGACCAGCGGACCAGGTCAAGGACTGGGTCTTCGGCAGAGGGCGAGAAACCATGGTGCGCCGTAGTGATCTTGGTACCGGTCAGGCTCGGAGGAGACGAAGTAAATCCTGTCTACGTCAGAGCAATCCAGTCCCTGTTCACCCTGGAGAGCTGCCTTGGGATAATTGGAGGAAAACCCAAGCACTCGCTCTTCTTTGTTGGTTTTCAGGGTGAGATAACATTCAGCGTAATTTGCAGGCGTCACTACTGAATACAGACTGATGATGCATTGATTCATGAAATGCAGTATATCTCAACATTCAGGCCAGTGATGGATTTACATTTATCAACTGTTCATGTAGGGTTTGTGGTTGCAGCTTGTCACACACTTTCCAAATGTCATAATTGATATTAACGTTGATGCTGAATATTATCATTCATAGTTTCTGCACACATTTATTGAATTGGATATGACATCAGTTAATATTCTTTTGATATGTACCTGTGTCTTAAAGTTCTCACAATCTTCTCTCCTTGCATGCACTGACAGAGGAGAAACTGATTCACTTGGACCCCCACTACTGCCAACAGGTGGTCGACATGAGGAGTAGGGACTTCCCCCTCTGGGTATGTATACCGTATCCCAATATCACAGCCATCTTTGCTTCCTAGTCTGGCTCTCAGGCTTTTGCATGATTTTTCCTAATTCATTCATGTTGTAACTTGATTGGATAGTGTTTCTATGTTGCAAAGATTTTGATTTGCCCCTCTTGTTTTAATGGCATTTCCAGTATGCTGTCGTAGACATTCACAATGCCACATATATCGCCTCATCCTTCTCTCCCGATCAGTGTCATGGTTTGTGTGACCTATGACATAGCAGTCAACCTGTGAAGTGCATGTTTTTGCTTTGAGAGTTATGAAATAGTTTTAAATGATGATAAGTTGTGCGTATAAGTGTGAAATGAAGGGCCATGTATTCTCATTGAAATTTTCTTTACTTCCCTGATATTTCTTTTCTTTTCTTTTTTATTTCTTTATTTGTTTTTGCTGGCCTTCTTGAATAAGTGGCTATAACTTTCCCATCAAAGAGAGTCTAATTCAAATTATCATCTACCGAAAAACGGCTTGAATAAACCATTAATACTCTCAGTACTCAGCATAAAGAGAGTGGCTTGGGACATTTTCTGTCATCCAAAAAAACCCAAAAAACCCAAAAAACATGTCTACGGTGTATATCCTGCGTGAAGGCATTGATTATGTCTTAGATGCATTCAGTTAAGAAAGCATTCACGTTGGTGCTCATATTGTATTCAAGTTTGAGCCGCAAATATCATTCACCTACTCGCAGCAGCGGGGTGCAACCAATCCCTTCCGTTAGCGTTTGCGTGTCATCGCTTGAGAAACGGATAATCAACATTATGAACTTTACTCATCTCAGAAGCCCTTATGATGCTGAATAAGCACCAAACTCAGTAAGCTCCACTTTTCATGTCTTGAATATGATGCACAATGAAAACAAGCATCGGAAATGTCTAAGTTCTGTATATGGAAAAGTCATTCTGTGCAAAGGTCAGACCAGACTAAATGCAAAGGTGTGACTGTCTTTGAACTAAAGGAAGAAAGAGAAGGGGAGGGGCTAGGAGGGAGGGAATAAGCATGAGAAGGAGAGAGACAATATTAAGAGAAGGAAGAGAGAAATATAGGAAGGGAGAGATGGAGAGAGAGAGAGAGAAAAGGAACAAGCAGGAGTGGAGGGGGAGAGAGAGAGAATCACATGATGGTGAGAGAGAAGATAGAGGAGTGTGTCGGCACGCAACAGGAATAGTAGTCTGTGGCCAGGAAATGTACGGTGATGATGGAATCACTTCCATGATGTAGTCTAGCTCTCCATGTGAATGTGAGAAATGGGTAGGACCTACTTGAGTATTAAGGGACATGCAAAGGTGAACACACCACAGATCTGTCCTTGTACAGTGTTAAGTATTCGACAGCTTCAAAATTGAATGCTGTTACATGTTGTCAAATACATCAATTTCAGTGCCAAGCTACTCTAAATTCTATTCAGTCATTCACTGTGCATAATCACTCTACTTAGCTACATATATGTAATTGTTTGTTTAAATCAGTGAGCACTATGATGTTTGTGAAATGTGATACCAAGCCATCCCTCCCAGAAAAGACAATATAGAGCAAACAGAAGAATAATAACTCAAAGAAAACATATCTTTCAGTTTATTGAGTAAAAAAAAACCTCTCACAGTGTTGGTAAACATAAGAGTAGATATAAATTTATGATACCATCCATGCAATATCAGAATAAGAAAAGAATGACAAGCATGATAGCAGATTTTGTAGGGACAACAAGATTAACCAAAGTTGCATAGAGGTATATCACAATCTTCTCTGGCCAAATATCTATTCTATATTTTGCAGCAAATCAAATAGGATGGGGTAAAAATAAGTTCAAAGAAAAAGTTTTGAAGAAAATGGTAATGCCATATAAAGATGATTTGTATCAAGCAATGTAACAGCAGAGATATGATGTTCACAGATTAAGATGGAAGTTAAGCATTTAAAATATAGATCCAAGAATTTGCAAGATGCACATCAAATAGGTATTAACACTTTCCACATGGGAAGCAGTTGTGTCATGTATTAACCCTGTTGGGAATCATGGTATCTTGGAGGGAACGGGTTAAGAGTTTATGAGTGACCTTATCCCATGCAGTATCTCTTGTCACTGGGTCATCTTTTACTGTCCGTATATATATATAGGGCTGTAGCGTCAATGGGTACATTGGTCATCTTTTGTAGATACAGGCATACCAGGGGTATATACATATATGTAGAATGTAGATTAAATGAAAAGTTAAAGTTAAAGCCGTTCAGAAACAATATCATACTGTATTCGCCATATATTTCGCGATTCTAAATTTTTGCGAATTGGGAATTCCCGATGATTTTGCGAGTGGTTGAATTCGCGATCGTGGAGTCCTGTACTTAACGGAGAAGTGTACACGCATACGTCACATTCACATCGGGATCAGAGTCAATATTTTCGTATGTCTTTAATTTTGCGAATAGCACCTTACTCTCGAAATTTGCGAAAATAAAAACCTCGCGAAATATTTGGCGTATACAGTAACTGGTATATGTAGATAGATATAAACCATTTTAGAATTCATCTCTTGCGTCTATTCTGAGAAAACATTAGTTGACTGGGATGGATTAATGAGGAAAAGCCAGAAAAGAGAGGTAATCAGTTTCTCTTGACTCCCTGCAATCTTTATATTTCATGTGGGTGGTACTTGAAAACTTTGTTGTAACTGTGCATGTTAAAACAGAAGTTCAGCAAAAAGACTCCCTGGTTTTTATGACAGTCAGTGGTACATGCTGCACATGCAAGGTAGTGGGTATGACTCAGCCATGTTTGGTTGGGTCACCAGGCTCAGCTGATGTGTGTCAGAATAGAGTCAAGGGAATGAGACATACTGAGGTGACCAATTCACACTCGCCTTTGTCACTGCCTTGGATTAGGGACCCCTGCCTAGGTGTCTGTCTTCTTTAGGAACAACCACTGTGAAGTGTGTTGTCTTTAGCTGTGTTGCTGATGACCCTTTCAATTTCAGAATTACAAACCATTTGTTACTGAAGTCATCTTTTTTTTTTCCCCCAAGAGGATGCTTTAGATAATAAATGTATTTAATAAAGGCAAGTTACATTCACCATAAAGATTTTTTTTCACCAGTTTGCCTTATTTTGCAGGTATTTTCTATGCCTTAATGCAAACTGCTTGCTTTTAACAGTGTAGAGCACACAGACATTCATATGAAGCATACTATTCACAAGTATACAAATGTGGCTCATGTTACGAGTATTGAGAAAGCAACAGCTGTCATGAGAGCATAGTGTATTGATTTAAATCTTACATTTGAAAAGGGAAAGACATCTAATTTGTGTGGCTGTAGTTTGTTTGTATGCTTGTTTTATTTTTACCGTCTTGACTGATTGAAATATCTCATGGTTAAAAAGCAAATTAATAGCCTCAAATGTTTGGCAGTTTGTGATGCAAAGTCAAGAACAGATTAACCTGGAAAAGTCCTCGAAGAGCGCAGACCTCCCCTAAGCAGCTCATTTCCACCCATACACGCATGCTGAAAATCGCTCAATATCCCAATAAAGAAGCCTTGTGTTTTACCTCATCAGCCTCCTACTGCGTGGTGCCTCGAGCAGAGATCGTGCTTTAGATAGTGCACCTGTATATGCAAACCTCAATACACACAGCTTGAACTCCCAAGTTCATTGACCCTAATTGCCAAAAGATAGAAAATCCTTTAAAAATTCCCAGATCACTACCGAAATGTAATCATCCGTTCCTTGTGTCATTATCAACTTTTCCTGTAAGTTTTATCCAAATCTGTTCCCAATTTTTTGAGTTATTTTTGTAAACAGACAGACAGGCAAGCAATCAACGCTGACAAAAACATAACCTCCTTGGCGGAGGTAATTAATAAATACAAAGTGTGACTGGTCTAAAGGTCTAGCTTTAGCTGTGGGTTTCCCTGTGATTAGACAACACTGGCTACAATTATGTAGCTATCATTAGCAGAAAATTGACTTGAGGCCTAAAAGGCATTCAGCAGTTACAGACAATCTACTGTCGAGCCATGTAGACGAAATTGCTTTACTCAAAAATTTCTCACAAAAAAGTTACCACTTTTTCAATTTTTTTTTTTCATCTAACATTACAAATGAGAAAGCAGCTGATCCAACTGTAGTTATTGAATAAAGATATATCTGTTAGGTTGATTTATTTCTGCTTTAATATTGTACAATGTTCCCAAGGTTTGTCATTTGAATATATTTGTGATATAGAATTTTAAAGGACTTACTGCATCTGTGTATGCTATTGACACTAGACAGAACAATAGATATTCACTCACTGCCTCTTAATGTGTCTCAGAGAATGTGAATCAAGTCCCAGTCAATGTGATGTAAAATCAAGTGATGGTAGCGCCATTGGTCAACAGGATATCCAGTGTGCTAACACAAGAGGGCGCCCTTCAAAGTGTATCCCCCTTCAAAATTGTAAATGTACATGAGAGCACTATGGTAATCCAACCTGGTTCAACAACTTTTGTGCATTACATGCTGAAGACAAAACTGGCAATTTAAAAAAAGAAAGAAAGGAGAAATACCTGTCTGTGCTAGAATCAAATGTATTGAACTCTTCACTGCAAAGAATGAAGTGGAATGATATGAAATGAAATCAATTCAAATCAAATCCAAAGCTCACAATGATTTCTCCTATGTTGTCCATGCCTGTAAATCTTGAGGAATTCTTTGTCTTTCTTCTCAGTCATTCCACTGCATGTCTCCTCGCAAGATGAGCATCGGCAAGATGGACCCAAGCTGCACCGTGGGCTTCTACATCAGGACAGAGAAGGAATTTGAGAACTTCTGTGATGTCATCAGCAGTGTGAGTCCGGCCCCTCGAGGCCCTTTCTTTTTATCAACCGTTGAGGATGAGTCCTGAATATTCGCGGGCAAGTGTCTATGGGAAATGCATGTTGTAGTAAAATCAGCCCGTCCTCAAAGGGTTGAAAGGAGATGTGCATCCACTGTATAAAAGCTGCTGTGTTGTGCACTTCCTCATGATGCAGCCAGGAAATGACCAGTCTCATATGAGCATTTTAGCTGTTGCCATGGTTACTGCTATCATTGAAACTTGCACTGATTGCAAGTATCACTGTCAAACAGACCCCAGCTCAGGTTTCTTCTGTAGACAATCTCAAACCCAACGCAAATGTATGTTTGCCAGAGTTGGTCAAAATGTTGCTTTTGGGCAAGTGAAATACGGGATGCTTTCCCAGTTTGGCCACTATACTGTAACTGGGCCCTTCTTTAAAGCGAAAGAGATAGAAAAAACAGACTTGAGCACATTATCCAATTATCAAAATAAAACAATGAGTTTTGGTCATCATCAACTGTGTTGCAAATTATACTTACCTGTATTTTTTTTGCCACGCTTTTGTATACCAGTTTTAGGGCTTTCTTCTTGAATCTCCCCCCCCCCCCCCTTCACTCATGTTGTTGTTATGTCACCCTTTTCCTTTTCTTCACCTGTGTTGTTCCTGATCTTGTTTGATACTGCCTCCCTATTCTTCTGTATCCTTCACAAGTTGCCCTAAATGATCCTTGGGATCATTACTGGTCCTACCTCTCCCTTTTGTTTGTTCACCCCTTTGCTTTAATCCCCCTTACCTGTTTGGCTCCCTGTTTGACACCTAACCCTGTGTACCCCTTTTGTTTTCTTTGTTCTGTTTCCCTAATAGCTCCTCCCAGACAGTGCACTTTGTGTGTAGTTCATTATGTGCTTACTGTAATACCCTGTATATTTGTCATTTGGCCTCTGGCAAAGATTCTGCTTGGATCAAAAGCTGGGGGGGGGGGGGGGGGGCCCTTTTGACTCCACTGCAAATTGTAGTACCGATAATACATGTACATTTACAGTGTACCTACAATGTAGCATGTGTATCTTTGGTTAGGCAAGTGGTTACCAGTATGGCTAACCATTTCAACGATCTTTTTTTTTTTTTGTATCCACTGACACATGCACACACAAAAAAAGAAAAAAAATAGAATAAAAGTAGAATTTCACAGTTCTTTCCACAGATGGGTTAACCTTTTGAGGACGGGCTGATTTTGCTACAACACTGATTTCCCACAGACCCTTGCCCGAGTATTCTTGGGACTCTCCTCTACGGGTTAATGGATCAAATCTATATGCATTGCAGTTATCAAAAAAGCACAAACAAAAGTATCAAAGTGTAAATAACAGACATAGTTTTTGTTCACAAGTGCAAGTGCATACAGACAGCTACAAATTCATTATTCTACTCAATCAAACATCTAAATATTGCATCAATATCTGGATGTTTGATCAAGTAGAATTAAACCTCATCATTGTATGTAATTGTTAAAATTTGCTGCACTTAAATGCAAGAGCAATCTGTTTGTATTCTGAAATTCTAAGTTACATAGAGCATATAGTGTGGCATATTGATGCTCATTTCTCAACAGCATGACATTCAATTTTTTTTTTTTTCAGCTTGTCTCATGTTTGTTTTCATTTTGAGCTGTGGATGTCCCTGGTATCGAGTCTGTCATGAATATCCTACCACTTCCTTCCCTTCTTCCTGTCTCTTCTGCCAGCAGGTGGTAACCCCATTGGGCTCCCAGTCCAGCGACTACCCCATGTTCATCATCAGGAACGGCCGCTGCGGCGACTGGCAGAACAAGAACATGAACACGAACCGGCCGGAGCGCTACCTGCGGGTCAGACACGTGGACGAGAACGGACGGCTCATCGCGCCGGTCCGCGAGTCCGAGGACTTTGTCCTCCTGGACAACTAAACTAAATGGGAATTGCTGACTTGGCATTGATACTCCCTTGGACCTCAGAATTCTTTCACTCTCATACCCATGCATAACGCTCAACCGTTATTAGTCTGTAGAGGGTTAATGCCGTGTACATGTCGACAGTTTGGGAGGGGTATATACGAACATTTCTCCTTCTAAGGATATTTCTGTGTTGCATACAGACCAAATTCCCTACTATGAGATCATATTGGTCCTTGATGTCAAGACATACCGTGATTTATTTATCAACAAAGATTACTCCATCGTATGTAGGAACCAGGTGCTAGATGAGTCATATCTAGATATATATACAAATGATGTGTCTCTATAGAAAGGCAGTTGGTTGACATGTGCTGTGTTGTTTTGGTCAGTGAGCATAGTCCCCCTGTATTCTCTTAATGCAAGGTTCTTCCAGCTGTTGGTGTTCGAAGGAGACCCTCCTTCCTCCAGAAAAAAAAAACAAAAAACAAACAGTAAAATGTCCCCTGCGTGTAATTATTTTGTAAATGAAATGGTAAACACCCCTCACGTATCACTTCACTAGGAGTTTTTGCCTGTATCATTGTTGCAAGTGTCTGGGTTGGTCATGGTAGTAGTGGCTGTATAAAGCCAAGGAACATAAAGTGTAGCAATTTCAGTAGCAAATTCATGCTATTCATTTGCAGCAAGATTATTTTGATTAGTCAGTTGGCAGGAAAAAAAGAAAGAAGTCTTCATGTTATTTTCAGACACCAAACTCCAAATGAACTGCAGATCAAATGATTGTGTGAAGTCTCGTAATGATAGTGGTAATGATAAACATACAAAACTATGGCAAATTTTCCTATTTGGGACCTCATCAAGTTATCTGCTGCATTTGGCATCTATGGAAATATCAGAATTTTGCACTGATGTAGTATGGAAATTCCCTTATGATGCATTTAACATGATAATTCATTTCAATTAGCTTGTAATTAAAAAGCCCAAACACACAAACAAATGAAACATTCCGGACCAAATCTGACATAAACTCTTTAGATAGTATATAGGCACATATATCAAAATCAATGTTCTGCCGACATTTAATCTTTTCTGCCAACATGACTGAGTATCACTGTCATGCTTCATATGAAGAATGATGATGCCATCATATGGTATGAAAGCGGAAAAACAAAAATGAAATGATATAAAAATGTACAAGCTGTGATTCACTGTGTACATGGCATATGACCCCTTCCACTACCAGCATTGCTCTCATGTGAAGTCCGTACCAAGCTTTAGTGTTCAGCCAGCTGGATGAGAAGTGCTGTTATTGTCAGTTTTGTGCTCTCAAAAGTATCAGAAATTAATTTCTGTCTCTGGAATGAGTTTGGTGTATGTCTAGCCATGTAGATATGCATGCCCATTTTAGCCCTGAGACAGATGTACATCATACATTGTCAAACACACTTTTGTGTTTGCATTTAGGGTAGTGTGAGACACACTGGGGGTACAGGCAGTAGGTAGAGCCACTGTGGTTTGCTCCTAGTGCACTTCAACATCATTGTGAAAACTGTCATGCTCTCTTCTGTTGCCCTTGTGCACTCAAAAGTTTACATCATTTGTATATCATTGATAAAATGAAGCAATCATCATTTTAAAGATGTTATCTTGTCTCAGGTGGAGTAGGCTCAATGTAGTTCAAATGATAACAGATTAGAAGAAATGTCATGTCTCATTGATCAGCCTGTGCTCTAAATGTGATGGTGGTTACATGAGGAATTGAGTAACTTGCCTCACATAGTAAAATGAAGACACTCTGTGATAATTATCAAGTTGATAGATTGAGAAGAGGATTCCTAATGAAATCAGACTAAGTGAAAATATTTTGGCAGAGAGCCAGCCTACTGGATTTGGATTATAACTTTAGGATTTTATGATTGTGATGATGATTTGGATTATGATTTTGATATACTGGGTACCATCTGTCTGTACTCAGCATGTGAAGTATCTCAAATTTCTGTGTATTAGGCTTTCAGGGAAAGGTGTATACTTTTACAGAAATCTTGGGGTAATGTTTTGTCATATTTTTTCTCTGTGACAGGTCAAAACACTTTCCATAGATTTGATCTTTAATTTTATGTGATTGCTTATTTTATCACCAAAAGTTTTTGACATGAAGTTATATAGTAAAGACACCATGGCTATTGTTGATGGGAGGATCTCAAGTTATTATGATGACTCCTTGAGTTTTTAGCTTTAAAACTTGTTTCTTTCATAACAGGTCACATGTATGTTGGTAGCAAAGAGTTTTATGAAGTATATCTATCATTTACTTCTCTGTTTGAATAACCTTTTATCATATGTTTATCCATAATTAATGACTTTTTTTTTGCATACTGTCTACAAATGAAATGTTGGTGTGATGCAGGTAAAGCCATATATTGTGCACAGGAGATATTATTTGTGTTTGTATGGGCAATGGAAAACAGTCAACTGATCATTACATTGTACCACCTTGCTCCAAAAGGGATAGTGGAGTGTATTACATATGATGGTGTGGAACACACTGTCTGAGTTGGGGAGACATTCAGCATTGGAGTCAGGCAAACCAGCCAGTGTTTTGACAATTATTTATATCCTACATTCTCCAAGGAGGCAAAGAAAACAAGCAGAAAGACAGTATATCGTGTGATGACACTCTTCTCCAGGTGGTAAAATGCCTGTGGTTGTTGTAAATATCTGGTACTAGATGCATATTTTCCTAATATCAACATGTGTATATTGTACAGATTATAGGAGTGACAGATGTTTGTAAATTGTAACGATGTATGATATGTAAATGCATAGAAATATATTGAGTAAATGTCTATGAAATCTACCAGTGTACCGCAAGGATACGTGAAAATTCTGAGTGAAATACCTAGCTGTATCCAATATGTGCACTGTACTGGTACTTTTAGTTATCAAATGTGGATCTTTGCATCAAATGATAATGATATTAATGCAGGTTGAATACTAAATTATCATGATACAACTGGTATTTAATACAAGTATGATAGTGAAAGTATAGATATACTCCCTATACAGAATATTCAACATCTCAATTTGGGCAGTGATTGATTGATAGTGATAGATAATCAATATGCCAACACAATGTATTGAATAGGACCCTCTCTTTCACAGCCTGAAATTTGAGACCAGGATAGAATGTATAAAGGCTGATTTCGGTGAATCTGCTTCATCAGTATTATGCATGAAAGGTCAGTGTGTCATGTTTTCGAAGTGGAAACCTTTCTTTCTTGTTCCTATCCTGGTCCAAGTGGCCGTGATACATTTCAAATGAAATGATAGTGTTCAGTGAATCAAAAGTAACGTAAAACCAGAAATTTTCACCTGCACGAAACTTGTGCACATTTTCGCGAGGAGCCAAGTTTCATGAAAAATAAAATGCATATTAAAAGTATTTATCTACACAGTGCATTGAATGCAGTGGCAATTTGCCAAAGTTTCATGCCACGAAAAAGGCCATTGGCTCCTATTCGTGAGAGTTTCATGCCTTGAATGTTCCTGGCTTTGCAGTATTTGACTGATTAAATAATGACTTCTGGGAAATATTATTCCAGAGTGACAGTGCTGTCATGTCCATTCTTTCAAGCTGAAATAATTTGACGATGCTCAATTTTGTTCCACATATAAAATTTCGTATGTCTGTAATAGTTACCACATTTACTGTCAGATATCATGATACTGCTGTCTTATCAAATAATATGTTTTGTTGTTTCTGTATCTCAAGCATTGATGTTGTGCATATCTTTATATATCAGATTAGAAGTTTATCTTCCTATTGAGTGGTTTATTACATGTTAGAAGTACATTTTGCTGCTTCAGTGTGTATTCATTGGGGTCCTTTCACGGAGGAGTGAATTTTAACAGGAATTACATTGACTCACGAGTCGCTCTGGTAGCTGCTGGCTAAATATGTCAAATTACGGAACACAGTCACCACCATTGCATTCAGATTGGGATGATACAATACAACCACCACTGTTCAATGTGGACATGGATAAACAGTTGTGCGATGTTTTCATAGGACAAATCCATGGCAATATTTCCAAGTTACGCCAAACATTTATTACTGGGCAAGACTGTAATGCTGTTCAATTGTGTGCAAGTTTACAGTATGATGTATAGTCCTATATCATATAACTAAATAGAAAAGGCATGATTATATAGACTAATGAAGGAGATATTAAAAAAACCTTTATTTTCCATGTTAATCCTCATGAGATCAACTTGTAACATTAACAGTGACAAGTATTCTGCATGAAATTGTATGTCTCCTGAAGCTTTTACATTGAGGTTTTGTGCAATGGTGCATGAAGTTTTTACACATTATAAATTATGTGTAATACTTCCACAAGCTTGTATTGTGCATATGCTAATGATCTGGTGAAGTGTTGAGTTGAAAAGTGCTCATTATGTTTTATATCGTTTGTGTAGAGACACATTGTGTTCTTGTCAATTCAAACCAGACATATGACAAATGCTGGATTATTTGAAATGGTATACTGTTCACATGCAATCAGGTATTTTAATGAAACATTTGTGTGTTCAGGATTTTTTTCATGAAATTGACCCCTTCCATCATATCAGACAACTTGCTGATTTTACTCTGTTGACTTGAATTGATTGAAGGTATTTTATAATTTGCATTGTAATGCATCTCAATCTGTAAAGCTTTTAAAACTTTTTTTAATATATACTATTATTTAACATGATATCCTATAGAGTGACTCATTGGAAGATCAACTACACTTTGCACTTGAACCATGTTAGAATGAGAATTATTATCCATGCTAACAATGCACATGAAACATGACTGACAATCACATAAGTCCCACTTTTGAGTGTCGGTAAAGTTCATTGAGACATAAATGATGGAGAATAAATACAGATTCACATTTAAGTTGCATAGGCAGCCAGATTAGATCTAACCTTTGCTGTAGTCATCAGCTTCATGTTAATAAAAGTCATCAAGAATTTGTCATAATGTTTATTTTGAAAAAACAACAACATTGTGCCATCTTTCACATCTTCAAATATTTCCAAACTCAGAATTGATAATGAGGATTTTTTTTTTTTTTTTTTTTTTTTTTGGGGGGGGGGAAGTCCATTACAATCTATCACTACCTGTCAAAGAGTAGATGGGCCGAGAGTAAGGTCCACTTCCCTCATTATTGTCTGAGTAATTGCTTGTTAAAGTATTAACAAGTACACTACTGTAATTACACTGCTTATCTTCACCTCTAGTTGGTCTTGTGTTAATGTACATGTATATCTTTGTGAGTCAAAGTTTATTGTCACAGAAAGCTAAGAAAGGAATATATTTGAAGAGAAGTCATGTGCCGATAACTAGTTGAAAAAAATAAAAAAGATAAAACAATGAAGCACCTCTGTCTCTGCAGTGATAATTTGTATGATGTTTTTGTCTCGTTAATTTTTGTTGTATGTATAGTATAAATATTCCCGAAATTCTGTAGGCCATCATCTTGTGGATGATGTGTATTATTCCAAAAAGTGAAATAGGGTTTGTTCTTCCAAGGGTTTGTTTTTCCAAAACATATAAATTCCTTCTATTGAGATATTTGTTAATGAGAAAATGAACAAGGGTTTGTTAGACTGAACTTTTTTGGAGTTATTGTGAAGGTTTGTTTGTCAGAAAATGAAATAAGGTTCATTATTCTTAATGTTTACTCGTCTAGAAAAAAAGGTTCTTCAAACCTAAAATGCGTAGGAGGTATGTACTGAGGAACCTTCAGAAATACCAACCTTTTGTAGAGTTTTTCTGAAGGTTTGTTCATCAGAAAATGAAATAAGGTTCATTATTCTGAATGTTTACTAATCTGAAAAAAAGGTTCTTCAATCCAAATATGAGAAGGAGGTATGTACTAAGGAACCTTCAGAAATACCAACCTCATTTCATTTTTGTATTCACAGACCTATGGAATACCAAACTTTTTTTAATTTTTGGATTCATGAACCTTCAGAATAACGAACCTTATTTAATTTACGGATTAACAGACCTTTGGAATAATGAAACTTATTTCATTTTCAGATTAATGAACCTTTGGGATAATGCTGGAATCTTTGAAATAATGAACCCAATTTCATGTTCTCCATCTTCTTGTAACTTGAAGGAGAATCCCTCTTAAGAAAATGCTGTTTGGAAGTAGCCTGTTACACAATGGCATCAGATGAGTGAAAATTTGTTTTCCATCATGTAGTAAAAGCAATAGGACCTAATGTTTCAATGTAAGGAAATTGTCTTTCATTTCAAATTAGCTTGCTGGAATTCTTGAATCTTTTTGAAAGTTTTACTCTGACATGAGTAGTAATTTGTGCGAGAGTGCATGCATCTTTCACACTGTTATTGTACAAGGTATTACAAAAAACATTTCCCACTTTTGATCCATAATAGTTCAAAAGCTATATATCAGACAGCATTGATATTGATATGAGCAATAGCTGAATAGTGTACAATTTTGTTGGAGGTAATTTAGAAATGAAAGCATAAATCAGTTTCATTAGATTCAAGATTTATTTTTAAGTTAGGTTTCAGATTTTGCACTATTTTCAACCCTCAGTACAAAACTTTAACTTTGCACAGGGGACAATTGGTTATCTTTAATATTTTTGTTAAAAAAATATTTCAGCCATTTAAAAACCGATTTTCATCAAACAGTTAAAGGGATCGTACAGTACTGGTTGAGACCTAATTTCAGGTTTGTAACATTTTTAGGTGAGATAATGAGAAATCTCATATCAAATATGAAAGAGGATGTAATTCTTTGAGGAATTCAATGTTTATTTGATAAAAATTGGTTTTGAAATGGCTGAGATATCCAAAAAGAGCGATTCTCATAAAGTGTGGGACCCACACTTTGTAAAATGGTATGCTCTGTACTATATTATAAGTGTTTTCTTGGTATCTCACAAAAAATTTAAAAGCCCAATTCTCATCTCCACCAATACTGTACTATCCCTTTAATTGTATGCTAATCAATATTTCATATAAAGCTACCGGTAGTGGTTTCTTAAATTATTATCTCACAAAGAATTAAAACCTGAATTAAATCCCCATCGCAACCAAACCTATACCATCCCTTTTAAATCTGTTATCTCTACTTTCTTGCAGCCATTCATTATCTTTTCTTTCAGCAATTAAACTTTTGTTTTTGTTTTTGTTTTTGTTTGTTTGTTGTTTTTCTTTATGCAAGTACCCCAAGCAAGTATCATGTACTAGTAGTACATGAGGCCTACTAGAAAGGAGTAGTAGGCCTGCAGTACACAGTTCTAGTAATGCCTCCTCAGGCCATCCCCCTTGTACCCTCCCTGCAGCAGAGACTGGTTGGGTGGGGGTAGGGCACTGACCTGACATCAGTGGGGGTGGGGGGCTTGGGTAAGCGAGAAGAGTGGATCGATACAGGCAGCGAGCACGTGGGATGATGAAACGACGTCTGCGAGCGCTGGACTGGCTGCGCGCAGAGGTCATGTTGAATTTTTCTTGCTTTGAGCACATGTATACATACATGTACACTGTACATGACAACACGCGGTCGGTCATGCATGTGTGCGCGCTCCCTCCCCGCGGGTCGGGTTGAGATGAGAGTGACAGGATTCGATCCGTGCAGTGCGCCGACCGTACAGCTTAGTACCGTACCCACTCCTGCCATCACCCTCGCCTTCGTCTACACGATCGTAATAATACTAGTAACACACGCAGGCCGCGCCGGGGTGGTTTGAGGGTTTTCCGTGTATTAAACACGTGTTACGTATGAGTGCTTTACAGATTTTCTCAGTGCAGTGGTTACTGTTTACGTCTTTTATACAAACGTCGTCATTTTGTGCGCACAAACACACAATTCATTGGACATCGTGGACGTCTTCTGTCATGTACTGGTAGTCCATAGTAAACTTTCGACTCTTTCCTACAGTCGTCAGAAAATTTGTGAAGTCTGTATCTCATCGCAGGAGACTCAATCAGCTCAGGTGGTGGACGAGGCCGAGGCGAGAAGGCTTCCTGGATATCGTTAGGACTGATAGGAGGAATCTACAACACAGTGCGTGCTGACTGGACGTCACCCCTCGCGACGTTTTATGCGACCGCAGTTGATGCGCAAAGCTGCTACAGTACTTGTCACGAATCGCACGTGTTCAATCAAGATTTGAATTGATGCCATTGTACTGTAGACCTCAACTCTCAAATTAAGATTTTGAGCTCTCATTGACATTGATCGAGGGCTGACTTCGTGGGTCAATAGAAGTTAATAATAATAAATTTAGTAGGCCTAAGTCTTGTCATTCGTTTTGCTTGAGTTGTAGAGCCAGCCAGAGTCTGTCCATCATGTCGGAAAATTGGGACGATGACGATTCTGGAGGCACCACAACAGCACCATCAACAGTGAGTGGAGAATACCTCGGCATGCATGATTTGTGTACGCCCTCCCCTCTAAAGTTAATTGTCATTTAATGGTTGACTCAACTTTTAAGACTAGCATTTCTTACAATTACATCATGTACTTTAGTCTGCTTATAGAGATCGGTAAAATTGCAAGCACATGCTGAGTTTGAACATGAGTTCCACGCCTGCGGCAGTCATCCACACAACCACCAAAGCAATAGATCTAACGTTAGCATACAAATTACAATGGTAAAATGAAGTTTTGGAAAGTGGAATTGGCCTAGATTTACATCATTTTATTACATTGATGGATGTACATGGCCATTGAAAAACTTGGTGACTCATTGCAATTAAATTTGCATCGGAATTTTTAGTAGTGCTGGCAAACTACATAATTACTTTGAATGTTAACGAGTAAATTAATCATTTAACACTGTGACAGGCCTTGTACAGCCTACAGGTTAACATACAGTGCCAGGGTGCCTACATTTTGCTGCAGGGGAGTTGCATTCATTAAATTGTAGGCCCAATCACTTGGGTGTCACTTCCCATACTGCCACTGCTTGAGTTCTAAAGTGGGACTAAAGTCTATGCACACGATATTCGTTACTAGACACGTTCTAGACAGAAAGATCCGTCTGTCCGGAGGACTCTTTTATATTTTGCCATTAACGCTGTCCTCCGTAGACAGACGGAAGGTACCAGTACCCATTGCTGTGTGGATATTCTTACAGTGTATAATAGTAACCACTGTCTCTATGGAAAATTGGGTGAGGTACCTCACCCTTCTCGATTGCGTAATTCACGGCCCTAGGTCGGCAAATTTAAGCTTGTATAGTGAAATCAACTATTCAAGAATACACTACACTCACCAGATTACCAATGAATAATCCAACATTTTGGTAGAATTTTCAACGTATAAAAACACACATCAATCAGCCCGTCGGGTTGTCATGTTCAAAGTACAGAAACATACAGTCATCAGTATGAATCTATTAGCCAATCACATGCGAGGTAGTTTCTATGTGTTTTTTTTACGAAAACACGTACTTCGCATGTGATTGGTTTACAGATTCAAAATGGCGACTTGCGGCTAGCGAACGGCGATGTTGCGATATGGATAAAATTTCTGCATTACAACCGAGTTACTGTGAGTATTTTGATGGCACAATGTGAGAAATTAAACCCAAATATTGCTGCATAATGTGTCATGTCATGTCAAACTTGTTTGAATGTAAAAAAGCTGTCTGAAATTTGGTTTATCGTAATGTTTGATCTGTGCGCAATGCTCCACACAGGAGCCGGGATCATTGACTTCGGTCTGTATACGGAGGGGATCCGTGAAGCCAGACGCAGTCTCCGCGGAACATTCCCCGACCGAACGGACAGATACAGACCGATCTTTCGGTCAAGACACGTTCTAGACCCTAACCACGTTACTAATCTTATTTCTAGACCTCTACTAGTTGTGTAACTAGTCATTACAACTAAATTTGCCAGTGCTATTGTGAATGAAACTGCCTCTGCCACAAATTGGCACCCTGTCGCAAACAAGGTTGATTAAAGTTTTGATAATCTAGAGACAACGCCTAACGTGTTACAGTCGACACAATACACATTTTATAGATTCAAACATTTGAATTTAGAATCTAAATCATTTAATTTATTGTCGTGCACTCGGGCATAAAAAGCATTTTAACAGTCTCCAGATATTTTTACTGTGTAAACATTAAATTTATATTCGCAAGAGAAATATTTAGACTACATGTTTGTTTATTGTTAGGGCTTTTCCCACAGATCGTGTGATTTTACCTTTATCAAAGCATGGTAAAAATCGAACAAAAATTTCAGAGCTGATAGTTACAGATACATGTATGTAATCCATTGATAATCAGCAATAACAATCTTTTTAAAATATGCAAATATTGTACAAGACACTTATAGAAACTAGTTTTTACGTCAGTGTTTATTTGTATCTTGATAAAGCTCATCAGTTAAATTTGTAATTTCTTGTGCATTTTGGGGTTTACTCTATACGCTGTAGTGTAGAAATTCCATCTTTTCTGCACTTGTTCAACTATCCATAAAAATAAAGTAATAAGCAGGTGCCCTTGCAGGGTGCTACACTGTACATAACTTTTTTTTTTTTCCAACCACTTGCCTGGTCGTGCAAGCAGATCAGATTGCTGCAGAACACTTGGCCAAATATGAATTTTACTTGCCCAAAAAGAATGAGTAAGAACATAAAAAAATGATATAGAAAATGACATAGTTGTATTAAAGTCAAGGGCTTTCATAAATAAAACAATCATTTTGAATAAATATCACACAGTGATATGCATGCTTAAAGGGACAGTATAGTCTAGTTTGGTGGAGGTGAGGGATTCACATTTTAACTACTTGTGAGATACTACATTTTGTAAGTAATTGGAAACCACTTTATTACAGAGAATACAATTCTAAGAGGTATTCAAAGTTTATTTGATGAAAGTTGATTTTGAAATGGCCGGGATACAGGCCTACCCCCAAACAAAATGATATGTAGAATGAGGTGGTCCCGATAAAAGATGGGTCCCACCTTTTATTTGGACCCCTTTGTTTCTGGATATATCGGCCATTTCAATACCAATTTTCATCTATCCTTGTAGAATTGTATGCTGTTTCATGTATAATAAGAGATTTCTCATTATTTCACCCCAAAAAAGTCGAAAACCTGAAACCCAATTTCAACAAAACTATACCATCCCTCACAGTGGAATAACAAAACTTGGTTCGATCAAGTGATGGTGTTGCAACTTTATCAGAAAAATTGCTGAAATGAAATTAAAGTGCTTTGCTTCACTAAACAGTCACTCTTGGTGGGCTTCTGTATGGTTGACTTCGTGGGATTGTAGGGGGAAACAATGAAAAGGATGGCTTCAAAACTTCTCAAATTTTTTTTTTCATTGTTTCAAAATGCTTCCCTGACTTTGATTTTCACTTGCCCCAGGCAATCGGGCAAGCGCTTATGTGGCACCTTGCCCTTGACGTTATATTCAGAGTGGTGATTTGTGTTGAGTTCCAATTGGCAAGTAATGTTTTGATGATCAAGAGTATCATTTAATATTTGATGATAAAGTTACAATGAGTTACAAAGTTACCTCCTTTAAGTCTACAGCAGTACGTGGATGTGACCCCCATGCATTTACGCCCTCTCCACCCCCCCCCCCAAAAAAAAGCAAACAAACAACATTTGTGAACCAAAACAAACCACCCATGATTAACAATTGGATATTGATCTCATAAGATTACGTCACATTCCATTGCAGGGGGCAGATCCAAGAATTCCATGTTGAGAGCCTAGGGGCGCTTAAAAAAATTAGAAGGGGTGCACGCCCCCCCCCCCCATTTTTTCTCTTTTATTTCTTTTGTTTTTTACGTAAAATAATGGGGGCATGCCCGGTGCGCCCCTCCTGGATCCGCCACAGCATTGTGAATATCTTTGATTCTAATTCTAACTTGGCATTTTCTTAACTTGGACAGAGTGGAGCACATTAAAAAAAAAAAAAAAGGGGGGGGGGGGGGGGGACGACCCCAGGATATCAGTAGTTGTAGGCCCTATAGTCGTGAATGCAAGCCAGCCATTCATGCCAGGTTGTTTACTGTGTGATAAGTGTAGATACAATGTAGTAAGGGCCATCACTACTCACTGAAGAAGAATGTTTTATTTTGCTTTGCTCTGTAGTAAGTATTTGTAGTGCCAACAGATGCTGTATTGTTCAGTTACCAGTGCAGGTCACTGACCTGTACAGATTGTAACAGAAGTTCATGACCCTTACCTTTTATCCAAGGTCATGCATAAGTTCATATTAAGATGAGCCATGGGGAGGGGGGGGGGGGGGGGGGGGAGATTTGTGTACGTTGTATGGTTGTACTCTAAGCAATCGCACAAAGTTCTGCAAGTCCATTGGAGGGACAAGCAGTCATGTGGTGATGCATTGCTCAAGGAGCATCCATTGCTCTTCCAGGGCTCCATGTATAATGAATTACAATTCATTGCAGTTCATTCACTTGATTCTGGTATTTGTGTAGAATGTCATATTTACAGTGTTTATGTACATGTAAGTGAACATGCACCTGTTTGGGGAATGCTTACTGTGTGGAGTGTTGTGCCATGTTATTTTTCATGTGGGGTTAGTTATTGCAAAACCTGATGACACATACGCATGACGATTGGCCAACTTGCATCTGGTCACCCCTGGATTGGGGCAGTATTTCCTCATGAAATCCAGGGTCACTGTCTGTACACTGCTGCCATACGTGTATATGCAGAATGTGCTGTGTA
Organism: Diadema antillarum; assembly: GCF_040938485.1. NCBI lineage: Eukaryota > Metazoa > Echinodermata > Echinoidea > Diadematoida > Diadematidae > Diadema > Diadema antillarum. Next base: position 1,083,729 of record NW_027272165.1, on the reverse strand, counting down.
CAATGTTGCATGAATGAACATGCACCCCTTCCATGAATGCTCAATATGGAATGTTAAATGTCATTTTTCATGTTGTGCGTCAGTTTTTTCAAAAGCTGGTGACACATACACTTGATGATTAGCCAACTTGCATCTGGTCACCCCTGGATCAGGGTAGTGTTGCCTCATGACAAGAAACCCAGGGACACGGATTTGTCTGTACCATGGTTTTTTATGGGGCTACAACACAATACATTGTACTTGTACATGTACTCTCTCCACGAGTCCATGGTCTGTACACTGCCACATGCAGAATGCACACTGTTTACAATACACGTCTGTCATACATGTAGGTACTAGATCACTGCACCACACAGTGTACAGTGTATGGCCTTATTCTTGCCCTCCATAGAAGAATAAAGATGGAAGCCACCAGTCAGTTCCTATCTCATTAAGAGGATTTTTAGAGTGCTCTAGGAGTGCTCCTTAGCCAAAATTTGTATAACATAGGCCTAAAAATGGTCTGTCAGAGACTTTTTCTTTCATTGCAATTTCTGCCTGCTGACATTGGTCATTATTGTAATCCTAATCTGTTCATGTTCAGACATTTTTTGTGGTCATGATTATGTGTTAGAGGTTTAAAAATATCAAAATCTAGCATTTCTTTCATTATCTTACATTGTATAAATTTCATGCTCACATGCCCTGCAGAGATTGCATGGAATTAGCATTGCTACACCATGACTGTTGTTGTTATTATTATTTTAGTTTAAAAATACCATTGTATTGGTTAGTCTTAATTAAAGACAGTAGAAAACCAGAGAATATTCAAACAGGGAAAGAGTTTTAGAGCCCATTAAAGATGCGTTGTAATCCTGAGAAAAGAGCACAAACTTTAACAAAGGCTTTTTTCCCCACAAGATTAGTGTCAAGTGTTAGAAGCTGGTTTGTGGGATGAGACTAATGGGTTAACAAATCCTTGAGTAATTGGGCAAATAAACTTGCAGGCTGGAAACTAATCCATTGGGATATAATGATTGGGCAATGAAGGGCATCCAGTAGCTACTTGGAGTTGGCCCTTTGTGGTGATTTCTCTCTTTTTGGTTGTTTTTATCTGAGTTCTATGTACACCCCACCTGTGCTCTTGTAGATTGAGAACTGTATTGTGTGAAAGGCATTATCAACTTGCAAGAAAGATTTACCACCCCAGAAAAACAATGTGGTTATCTAGATGTGTACCATGTAAAATGGCAGTGTGATCTAGAGAGAGCAGTTTTTGGAGCTACTGTACTATCAGTGTCACTAAATTTCATCAAATAAGATTTCAAGTTCAACTCAATAATCTTCATCACCTTTGCAAAAAAGAAAAAAGGAAGAGTGATGCCTACAATACACATTATTTTCATTAAAAAAATAGCCAAATTTGTACAAAAGCTGTGCTGCACACATTGCCCTTTTCAAATCTGTGTCATTTTGTGTTAATATGACTGTGTAGTGCAACATGGGAATCTTGGGAACTTGTCTACAAGTGTAGGTGGTAATCAGGAGTTACAAGGAGTCTTACTTGTACATCAGATACTGTACAATGTACGTTGTAGTTTACAATGTATGTATTGAATTGATCGTGATTGACTGCCCACTGTAGATCTTTCATAAGCAATTTGTTACAAGCCATACCTTGGTGTGTTTACTGGAAGTGAAGTTAGCTGTCCAAGAATTTAATAGCAAAGCAACTTTTCCTCCCTAGGTCCTATATAATATTGTAGCAGAATGTGCTTGTAATGCAGAGCCATTAATGTTTGGTTTGTTTTTGTTGTTGGTTATCATTTTCGTCTTTTGTTTTTCATTTGAAGTAATATACCTTTTTTTTTTGGTTATGCAAATGAATGAGTCATATCAAGAAAATGTGACTCATAAAGTTGAAGTTATTTTTTTTTTTCAGATTACTACAACAGTGTATGTTAAGCTGAAGTTCTTGCCTGAAGAAACAAAGAACCGCAGGCTTTACTTTGTTGTTTCATCTGCTCTCCTACCGGTGTATTGAGCTGCTTAAAGGGAACGCAAACCCAAAGAGCAATGTGGATTGAGTGAAAGCAGCAGCATTAATAGAACACATCCGTGAAAACCACTAGGTGAGGAGACTACTAGAGGTTATGACGTTTGTATGAATGGACAACTATACAAAGAAAATATAAAGGAAATTCAACAAAAAAATCACTTTTCTAGCATTATGAAAGAGCCCTTGACTAACCGCTTTCAGAAAGCAGGGGGAGTAATTGTTACCCTTAACATACAACATGTCATTATCAAGTTGATGGAATTTGTAATTTTCGTGAAAAATGAATTTTTGTGGAATTTTCTTTATATTTTCTATATAGGCCTATATTGTTATCCACTCATACGTCATAACCTCTAGTAATCTCCTCACCTAGTGGTTCCAACACCAAAACTTTAAAAATTCATAACTTTTGCATCGATTGTCCGATTTTCTTCAAACTTTCACTGATGTGTTCTACTAATGTTGCTGCTTTCACTCAATCCACATTGCTCTTTGGGTTTGTGTTCCCTTTAATATGCTGTCAGTTCCCCTACCTCTTACTGTTAGTAAAACAAAAGCAGAGTTGTATAGTTATGCATTTGGTGATTATGTGCTGTTGTATTATCATACAAGGATGAATATAGTAGGCACAGTCTTCATAACTTTATTTTTGCTGTGTTGTAGTCATGATCAAAAAGTGTTATAATCCTTCTAATAATATGGTTCCATAGTGCTTTCAGTTAGCATTCTATAATTTCAAAGAATCCTAGCAAGTGCCTGCCTTTTTTTCCAGAGAAATTACTGTCAAGGATATCCCAGTAAGGGTCATGAGGTCATTGATGTATTCTGCCACATGACTCTATTGTCCTTCCTTTCTTTTTTCCCCACCAACAGACTGGAGGCTTTGGATCTGGTAGAAGTGGCTTTGGAGGGTCAAGTGGCTTTGGGGAGTCCAATGGGTTTGGTAAGCACCACCATCTGCTTTTCAGTCCCATGCCGAAATACTGGTGGTCAAACTTTATTCTTGTTACAATATTCTATACAGTGGCGGATCCAGGGAGGAGTGCACCGGGTGTGCGCCCCCCACCCCCCTTTAATTTTGTAAAGGCACCCCCTCTTTATGGAATTCCTGCATCTGCCCCTGCTTTATATTGTTGTATATCACATGAATTTTATTGTGAAAACTTTGAAAGGATGAAATGATTACCACGCTCAAAATGTAATTCCTAGAGGTTCTTTGCTGTTCTTGCTTTAAAAACAAAAACAAAACAAAAGAAAAACAGACGACAGTGGCATTTTAGCAAGTCTTCTTCACAAGTAAGGCTGTGTTTATACTCCCCCTTTTCAGGTCAAAATCAGCGTTTCGATATGCGTTTAGGTCAAAACACAGTTGCGTCCTTTCTCACTTTGATATAAACGTTGTTTCAAAACGTTGTTTCAAAATGCACAAATATGTGTGTTTATGATTTGCCGTTTCTGACTAATCGCGTTCATGGGGGAGCATAAACACAACTTAGTCACCAAACACTGATCTTGTTTTGGTGGTCTCTACCCATCCTTCAATTAATTTACACAGTATTGTTCAGTATGCCAGAGATCAAGCTGTGCCTAATACCTGAATGTGAAGGGGGGGGGGGGGGGGGGAGGAGGGTGCAGTTACATGGAAGTAAACCCCCCCCCCCAAAAAAAAAAAAAAAAAAGAAAAAAAAAAGAAAAGAGAAAAACCTGTGCTCTATGATTTGTACACTGTAGTCCCTCTGTTCATTCACAGATATTCTTTGTGTTAGCCACCATGCTTACAATGTAGACTTATCACTAGAATGGAAGTCCTGAATGGGGAAAGGCGGCCCTTTCCAAGAAGCAAATCTTATACTGACCTGATGACTCATTCTCCATCCAAATCTTTACTGAAATTCCTTCGTGATGGGTTTGGTAGTAAAGCAGGCACAGAGGTCACTGACCCTGACTGTGTGTGTCTTATGTCTCAGATGCAGCATGTTCAGGGCTGTAGTTTAGGCTCAAGACTCTTTGATACGATAGATTTATCTCTGCCCTGTCTTGGTTCTCGACTAGTTTCATCAGTTGAAACTGTTAGAATTGCAGTACATTATGGTGGTTGTCGTTTTGCCCATGCAGCACACCAACCTCATTACTATGTAAAATGAAAAACACAAATGGAAATTGTATGACCATTTCTAGGTGAATATGTTGGGACACTTGCTATGTTTCCTGATGAGGCCAGTGAAGGATTCGTTTGCAATTTGTCTTGCCTTTCCTAAAACTTGTTAAAGTACAGTCCATTTAGGCCTAAATCATACTTTTATATTTAAATTATTGTTTATCAATTGTGTTATAGACAGAGTCAGTCAACTCTTGCTTGAGCTGTTGTCCGTTTGTATTTTGAATTTGTTAAACTAAGCCAAGAACTGTAATGTTCAATCACATGATAATTGAAACTGTAGATTGAAATGATGCATTTACAGTGTATGAGAGATGTGGAAGCTACAGTGTATTTGAGAAATTATAGATCAGCAGTTCCTATTTTACAAATTTCATCTGTAGAGGGAGGCAAATAAAAGAAAAGTCACACCTCAATCTTCATCCCTGTGCATAATAGTCCCTTGCTTTCAAATGTAGAAATTGTTTGGATTTACATGTAAATCAGGTTTGTGCCTCATTTTGTATACAGTATAGTTTAGTGTGAATTTGATTATTTCATTTTTTTTTAAATTACCACGTCTTTTCTCTCTTTCTCTTAACTCCCCCTTTAGGAGGAAATAAGGTAAGTGGCTGTGTAGAGTTATATGTATTAAAGTGTATGATTGGGTTGTGAGTGAATGTATTTGAAAGTGTTATGTCGCTTTGAGACTCAAATAAGAAGTAGGCCTACTGTCCAATTGTGATAACCTATTGTAATTTTTGTGAGCTGTTTATTTGAAATAGAAAAATCAATTCATGCTTGTTTACTTAGCTGTTTGGTGCAATCATTATTGAGTGAGAACTGAATAGCAAAGATTGGGGGGAGTTAATGAATTCTGAAATTCTTCACAACAAAGTTATGTCACTACATTTTTGTCTCGATCTCATAGCATAACCGAGACAAAGTTATCACTTTTCAGTCAGCGGTGGCATTGTCAGTGTCTTCAAGAATTTGATGTACTCTCAATAATTTTCCACGGCTTTTAATGCTATGACCACTAAATTCATGTCACATGTAAATAGCCTAAAAATGCTGACAAGTTCGAATATGGGGTGCATTGTGACAAGGTCAAATGTCAAAAGGTCAGTGAAGTCACCCTCAACACTGTACTCAAGTATTGTGTTGTAATCAAATTGACTTTCCACAGATTTCAGCTGTGACCACCAAACTCACACCACAGGTACATAATCTAAAGATGCTGGTCAAATTTGAATATATGGGTAAAGTCCGACAAGGTCAGAGGTCAAGAGATCACTGAACTTACATTGAAAAGCATTATAATCACAAATTGCAATATGCGAGGAAGACATAACTTGGAATTTGCCTTGTTTTTCCTTCTTTCATTTTTTTTTTTAACTAGCACAATCTCTTTCCTTACGAAATGTTTTGTAAGTGAAGTTGTTTTCGGTGGCCATTTTAAGATGATTGAGCTCAATCACCATTTACAACATAATTCTCTTTCAGGATGGGTTTGGACTTGGAGTAGGTAAAGGCCGAGGAAGGGGGCGTGGCTTTGGAGCCTTTTCCCCAGAGTCAAATGGGGATGGCGGTTCTAAGGGAGGCTTTGGGGGCATGACCAACGGGGGAATGTCCAATGGGAATGGAGACAGTGGCTGGGATGACAAGCCCTCCAGAGGGGGCTGGGCGGACCGGAAGAAGGAAGGTGGAGGAGGGTTCGGCAGCGGTGGAGGAGGGTTCGGCGGCGGTGGAGGAGGATTCAGAAAAGGAGGAGGAGGCGGCGGTGGCGGCTTCGGAGATGACTCTGGCGGTGGCTCAAGATCAGGATTTGGTGGAGGTGATTTAACATATCTTTTTCTTGTGTTTTAGTTGTTATCTCTAACCAATCTGCATGTGAAATTTAGATTTTAACCTTAGATTTGATGTGAACTCACCCTGTCATTTCCGCCCTTAGAAATCCCCCCAGAAAACAAAAACAAAAACACACTTCAAAGCAAAATTATGTGAAGGTATAAGGTTTGTAACTCACCACGTGTGTAGTCCTTTAGAAGATATGTTTGGGTAAAGAAAGGTTAGAAAGATATGAGAAAAAGAGGAGATGATGAGAGAGAGAGAAGATGAAAGCAGTTAAAATAAACAGGAGAGAGGAGAAACGGTCACAACAGAGAAAACATAAAGTTATAAGGCAGTATTCTTTTTTGGAAGTCTGTACAAGAACTGCTGGTAGAGCTTATAATGCCTACCAGCACTTCCCTTCTCTTCTCACCTATATCCTTCCTTTTCCACTGACTACTACCTCTTATCTGGTCTACCAGCAGTTCTTATAAAGGACTTCAAAGAAAGAGTACATCTTTCATTTTTTCCCTCTTATCCATGTTGCCAAACCTTTTTTTCCCCACTTATTCACAAATCTTTCTTATTATTTCTTTCCTCCCTCACTTACCCCCCCCCCCCCCAAACCTTCTTAATCCATTTTCTGTACTCAAACATACCTTTTTAGGTCTATTTACATGATGAACCTTGGAATAAAGAGTTGGTATAATTGTGGTTGAGAGATGAGGGATTCAGATTTTCACTTTTTGTGAGATAATTAGAAACCACTTATGAAACATGAAAGAGCGTACGATTCCAAGTGGAATTTAAAGTTTATTTGATGAAATCTGAGATATCAAAAATCAAAGGTAAGGCAAAAATTAATCTTCGAAAAGGTGGGTCTCACCTTTTATTAGGATCTCTTTGTTTTTGAATATCTTCTTCATTTCAAAACAAATTTTTATCAACTAAACTTTGAATTCCTGGTGGAATGGTACTCATTTTCATGTTTGATAAGAGGTTTCTCATTATCTCACAAAAAAAGTTGAAAACCTGAAGCCCCATCTCAAGCAGAACTATACCATCTCTTAAACCCTATCCCACAATCCAAACTACTGCCTTTAAGGAATTCCTCATGAAACAAGTAACAAGTATTTTGTAGATGATTTTAGAATGCTGACTCTATGTAGTTAACACATTTCCTAGCTGACTTTCTCTCCCCCCCCCCCCCCCCCCCATTTAAAATCTAGCAAATTTGCTGTTGACAAATGTTGAGCACTGATTGGTAAAACACTTCTTCTGCACACCTTCCTGTTCTCATGTCTGTGAATATCCCTTGTGTGTCGCAGGTGGAGGCGGAGGTGGAGGTCGAGGACGGGGAGGCTTTGGTGGTCGAAGTAAGACAATGATTTTGTTGTTGCTCTTGTTGTAAACCCATCTCAACTCTGCCTGCCGCATGACAGATTTGGACAAGAGAGGGAGCTATTACTGCATTTTAGTTTTTGTAGATTGTCAACCCTCTCTTTCAGCCCCACAATGATGCATGCTTCACTGGCATCGTGAACAGTATACATGCACATCGAAATGGGTAAAAACTTTATAATGGGGACTCGCAGTAGGGGCAAGTGTCAAAGAGTCTCATTCAGGAAGTTGTGTCAATGTGCCTTCATTTTGCTTGTAGAGAATACTTGCTGCCTTTGGGATCACCAAAACAGACATGAGAAAGATTGCAGTGTTCCTTTTTTTTTTATTTCCTTGCCTAATTCTTTCCTTGTGTGCTGTGTGTAGATTCTCACTCATGATAGACACGAAGACATTCAGCATAGCACAGAATTACCGACTCACTAGCTGCTTCAAGGGAAAATTCAGTCCAAATATAAGTTAGTCTGATAAGAAAGAGTAAAATCTTACAAATTCAGCAGTAAAAGTTTGATCGAAATCAGATGAAAATTGAGGTTTTGACATTTTGATTTTTTGCCTTTTTAGGGGGAATCAGTTCTTGAATGGTTAGTATAAATGTGCAAATGGCAAAGTGAGCATGTCATACCCTCACAACTTACCGTACAGTTTGTACATAAAAATTTTAAATTTACAGTTCTTCATTCGAACGCATGTAAGCCTTAGGCTCAAATCCTTGTATATCTAACTTGTCACTATTCTGAAGTTATTCAACCAGGAATAATATCATGCTTCAGACTTAAAAGTATGGTGAACGAGAAAAAAAGGATGATATTCATAAACAAGGTGATTTATAGATTTCTGGAAAGCTCAAGTCTCTAGGAATATGAATAATTAATTTTCAGAAGGTAAAAACGTCTCCAGAACGATGGAGAGATGGTGTTTTGAGACCCTTTTTAGACCACCAGAACCCGCTCTGACGGCAAAATTTTGGTGACCAAAATTATGACGTCACGAAATGTGCGCTGTGCTACCACTCCATCCACACAGAGGGCTCCGTATATAGAGGGCCGTTGTGGGCGTGGTTCGTTTGGGGCATACGTGTGGAGAGGCAGTGTGCCTGCTTCCTTGTATGCCCCAAGCGAGTTGTGTCCGCGGCGGCCTTCCAATCTGTTGCCTCTCCCTCGCTTCTTCTACCACTCCGACTTTGCCACTGTCACTATCAGTGTCATAGTCAGTCACTGTCATCACTCAATTCACTGTCGATGTCAAACTCTAAGTCTTTCCATACAATATGAGGTAAAAATTGGACGTTTTAAAGCAAAGGCGGCTAAAGACAGGCCAGATATTTGCATTCGTTCACCAAGAAATACGTGCTTTATGAATGGCGGCCTGCACTCGTAAAGAGTTTTATTCATTTCGTGACGTCATATTTCAGGGCTTGAATTGAGACGGCTGTTCTGGATCGAATATCGGTGAAGCAAATCAGTCAGTTTTAAATCGCGATTTCTCAGTGGTGCTATTATCTTTTAATAAGTCACATTAAAAATCTGTTTTAGGAGACATTTCCCTCTGCTTCGACGCCTTGTTTTATATGATTTTCTTTTAAATATTTTAATGTCTCGTTCTCCATACTTTAATGACAGAAGCATTGATTTTTTTCCCCCTTTTTTGTACACGATCAATGGAAATTGCGAGGGTATGACATGGTTAGCTCATTCATTCGCATATTCATATCCACTTTACAAGAACTGTTATGCAGATATTAGCAAAACTTCAAAATGTCATATCTTCCTTATTTTCATCTGATTTCAGTCAAATCGTTACTTTTGAACTCATAAGATTTTACTAATTTTATCAGGCTAACTTAAATTTGGACTGGATTTCCTCTTAAATGTTTAACATAGACACAATTTTTGTAGGAACATTGCCATCATTTGCTGTCAAGTCTGTTTCTGTCCTTTTAATGTTTGTAAAACTATGATTGTAGGTGTATTCTATTTATTTCTCCATGGGTAGGTCAGGGTGGTCCACAACTTGAAATTTTAGCATGTTGCAAGCTCACAATCTGAGAATATTGCAGAAATTGAATATGCGCGGAGCGCACACGATGAGTACATAGTACGCAATATTTTGCTGCTTATCTCTCTTTGTGCTGCTTACATTCAATGTTCTCTCTCATGTTTTGCACACAAATATCTAAAGTACCTGGTAGTTTGATGTTTCTTATGTTATGCACATGTTTTGCACATTTTTGAATACTTTTACTTTGAGCTTGTTGCAAATTCTTGAGGATGTTGCATAGCATGTTGCTGGCTTTTTAGGATGTTGCACAAGAATTTTAGCATGTTGCAGCGACATGCTAAAACCCCTCGTGGACCACCCTGGTAGGTGTGCACAAATTGCAATTATCTCTAGCATCAACATGCTCAAGTTTACGAGTTCATTTTGAATACTGGTGTGAATTAAAGCAAAATTTACAAAAAATAAAGCCACCCATAATATATTATACAGCTTATATTTTGCTTCAATCTCTTGTACCAAGATATACTCAACACTAGTTGTATTTACATGCAGTTTTGTAGAGAATTTGCATTTTGTTTTGCACGTTATTATGTGGTCCATCATTTTCTGGCAGACTCTTGATATTCTGTCTTCACAAAAAGTCAGAATTTTTCTCAGCATCATGTTATTTTTTCATGACATTTTGCATATTCTGCTTTAACGGTGCATGGAGATGAATATGTTGTGCATTTTCCTTTCTTTACAGCAAGCTTAACCTAAACTTCTGTCTTCAAAGCAATATGGAAAATGATTATGAAAATGTGACCTCTTGCATCATTTCTATATTGTTTATATTTTCATATATTCTTTATCTTTTGAGCAAGCTAGAGTGAAGTAGTACTTCTTACCTGAGCATACACTTCTATTTTCATGTCACATTTATCAAAATCCTTATCTCCACAGCATGCACTTTTGTTACTTTGTCCATCTTTGCTTGTCACATATATTTATTTGCTGTGATGTATCTATCTATCTTGCCGTGGCCTCTTTCCTGCCTGACACTGTAATCTATCATAGGTGAAGGTGGCGGTGGTGGTGGTGGTGGGGGATGTTTCAAATGTGGGGAGGAGGGCCACTTCGCCAGGGAGTGCCCCAATGCCGAGTCATCAGGTTTGTAAAAGGGGGAATCCCCTACTAAGGTGGCTCTTTAAATAGTAATATAAAAGGAGGGAAATTCATAGGATTATCTTTGTCTATCTGTATGTGTATGTATGTGTGTGTGTGTGGTGTGGGGGATATTTCGCTTATTTTTATTTTTATGTCACTAGTGCCTTCATGCATTTGATGAAATTAATCATGCACCTTTGAAATAAAGGTGAAGTAGTAGTTCTTACCCGAGCATACACTTCTATTTTCATGTCACATCTATTGATCGAATGCTTTAATTTTCATGTTACATCTATCGAAATCGTCATGTCCACTGCATGCACGTGTGTTATTTTGTCCATCTTTGCTTGTCACATATATTTATTTGCTGTGATGTATCTATCTATCATATATTTATTTGCTGTGATGTATCTATCTATCTTGCCGTGGCCTCTTTCCTGCCTTATGCTGTAATCTATCATAGGTGGCGGTGGTGGTGGTGGTGGTGGTGGGGCATGTTTCAAATGTGGGGAGGAGGGCCACTTCGCCAGGGAGTGCCCCAATGCCGAGTCATCAGGTTGGTAAAAGGGGGAATCCCCTAAGGCGGCTCCCTAGTAAAGGAGGGAAATTCCCAGGATAGTCTGTTTCTGTCTGTATGTGTGTGTGTCTGTGTTTGTGTAGTGTGTAGGGATATTTCGCATATTTATATTTCTATATCGCTAGTACCGAGATGCATTTGATCAAATTAATCATGCACCTTTGAAATAGAAACAACTTTTGCAAAAACCATGCTTGTAAAGTAATTGCTGTATTTTGTGTAAAGATATTTTCGTGAATGATGAGGTCACAGACATTCTCGTGGGATGCTGTTTTCGCGATTTTGAAGAGGCCATTGTAAGTGCACTGATGCCTGGGCATTCACGATATATTTGCATGTTGTTTAATTTTGCGGCCTATTCGTGTTTTGCGAAACTTTTGGAAAATACACTCTCGCTAGAATAACAGATTTCACATTTTTCATTTGTTCATAGGAATGTCATAAACTAACATGCTCTATATGGTGTTACATCGGCTGCATTTATGTAACTCGAGAGAGAGAATCACATTTCCAAATGCGCTTCAAATAGCATTTTCAAACATGGTTTGAAACGTGATTCTCGGGATGCATCTTTTTCTAAATCTTTACTATTTATCTTTCCTAAACATAACTTTGCTTCCCAACCCTGTTAATCCTCTTTCTTCACCCAAACAGACTTTTCAAGTCTACTCACCCAATGCAATGTAAATATCATGCTTACTTTCACTCCACAATACAAACTACTGCCTACAAGGAACACTTCACAAATCAAGTATTTATAAATGATTCAAAATGTTGATTCCGTGTAGTTTTTCACATTTCCTAACCAACTTTCTCACCACCCCCCCCCCCCATTAAAATCTGACAAATGATTGGTGAGACAATTCCTTGGCACTTCTTCTTGCCATAACCTTTGTCTGCGAATTTCTCTCGTGTTGCAGGTGGAGGCGGAGGAGGAGGAGTTGGAGGTCGAGGACGAGGAGGCTTCGGTGGTCAAAGTAAGACAATGTTTTCTTTTTCTTTTTTTTTGCAAACCCATATGAGCTGCACTTGCCTCATGATCAGTTTGGACAAGAGAGGGAGCCGTGCGCATTGCATTTTGGTTTTGGTTCATTGTTGACCGTGTCCTTCACCCAAAATGATGCATGCTCCTCTGATATCATGAGTAGTCTACATTGAAATGGGAGAAAAACTTGGCAGGGCTTGTCGTGCAGGAGGCAAGTGCCACAGTGGCCCTTCATAATTATCTCTGGCACCAACGAGGTGAAGTTCATGATGCCGTGGTGTGCATGTGTGGTTTAAGATTACCTTGTTACATTGTGTGGTACTACAGCTGTGTGCATTTTTATTTGTTTACAATTGTAGTTAGTTTGCTGCACAGAATTCATTAGATATGAAGTATCATACTTAAGATCCTAATTGAAATTACAAACAAGGGTGTCACTTTATTAGATCATATTGAAGGCAGGCTTGACCTAAACTGAGATTTGTAAAAATGAAACCACCCATAGCATGTACAGTTCATACTTTGCTTCATTCACTTGTTCTGAGATATTTACCCAACACTGGTTGAAGTGATTTGCAGTTTTGTAGAAAATTTGCATTTTGTTTTGCACATTATAATCGTGTCCATCATTGCCTCTTAGACTTTTGATATTTTATCCATTAATACAAAATGTATTAGTGGAAAAAATGAGCAAAGAAAATGGGATTCTATGGGGTGGATCTCAGTGGAATCCCATTTTCTTTGCTCATATTTCCACTAATAAATTATATTCCTTTCTGGTCAGGTTCCCTATGTTTGCGGTTCTTAATACAAAATATCAGAATTTTCTGTAACAAAGCATCCTGTGACTTTTTCATGACATTTTGCATACTGTATAAGCTGTTATTGTATCCCCCTGCATGTATAGTATGCTGGAGGATACTTTGGATTCAGCAGCGTTACTCTGCTGCCGCATTCTTTGGTGTACTCTAGCAACCACAAACCTCAGACAGATTTCTTTGAAATTTTGTATGGACTTTCATATTATTGGTACAATATCTTGACACCTATAACTTTGGGTGATGCTACTCCCATCGTTCCGTCTTTTTATTGGGTAAAATGCCATATTTTTATGCAGGGTTTGTGTGTGCTCTAGAGGTCAAATTTGTCAACGGATTTTGTTCAAATTTGGTATGGAGGTTTATCATGATGTAATCTACAAGCCTTTAGATTTTGGATGTGCTGCCCCCAGTTGTTCCATCTTTTATAGGGTGAAAGGTCACGTTTTTGGATGGTTTGTGTGCGCTCTACATGCTACATTTCTTGACAGAATTTGTTCAAGTTTAAGGTGAAATGCTGCTAGTGCCGTGGGATACAATCGCATTGCACAACAATGGACATTTCTAGTTTTCATGGACAGATATTTTCGCGCATAACAAGGTCACACACATTTCCGCAAGATGTTTTTGTGAATTGACAAGAACGCTATTGTATATTTCCGCCAGTAGCCGAGTGCATAGTGACATTTTCATGTGTTGCGATCTGATTTCCAAAATTCGCCATAATTAAACCCTCATAAAAGTAACAGCTTATAAAGTACTCTGCTTTCTTGGTGCATGGAGGTGAATGGGTTTTGCTTTTTTTTTTCATTTCTTCACAGCAAGTTTCGCCTAAACCTCTGTCTTAAAGCAATACATAAAATGATCATGAAAAAGTCGCATCTTGGATCATTTCAGTGTAGCGAATGTCTATCCTCATATTCTTACTTTCTGAGCAAGGAAGAGTGAAGTACATGTAGAACTTCTCACCTGAGCATGTACACTTCTATTTTCATGTCATGTCTATCAAATCCTCATATTCTCTGCATGCATCAGTCTTGCTTTGTCCATCTTAAGCTTGTCACATATGTTTTATTTGCTGTGATGTATCTATCTATCATATATTTATTTGCTGTGATGTATCTATCTATCTATCATGCCGTGGCCTCTTTCCTGCCTGACACTGTAATCTATCATAGGTGAAGGTGGCGGTGGTGGTGGTGGTGGTGGGGCATGTTTCAAATGTGGGGAGGAGGGCCACTTCGCCAGGGAGTGCCCCAATGCCGAGTCACAAGGTTGGTAAAAGGGGGAATCTCCCTAAGGTGGCTCCATAGTAAAGGAGGGGAATTCCCTACATTATCTGTGTGTGAGGGGGGGGGGGGAGGGATATTTTGGTAATTTTGTTTTGAATGACTTGATGCATTTGACCAAATTGATTATGCACTTTGGAAATAACAATCAACTTTGCCAAAAATATTTTTGTGAATATTTTTGTTGATAGGAACACGACAGTAAAAAGCATGTTCCATGTGGTGTTACATTGATGTGTGAGTGGAGTGAAAAAGGCTCTCGAGTCATTTCTACTTTGGACATACCATGCCTCATGCTAAGATGACATGAATATTTATTTTGTTGCATTGTAATTACACTATACACTACATCCAAGCCATCCATTTTAATTAATCTTTTCATTCATAGGTAGAGTGAAAGTTTTATAGAGTTACCAATCTATATCAAAACCATATCCCAGACATTTTTTAATTCATTTATGGACTTTTCATTGATGTATGCATATGCCTGTGTGTCTTGGCAGAATTGCGTTCTGTTGCCATAGTAACATCAGAATGAGATGATACAAGTGAGACTCGGGTTATTTTCAATATTAGTTTGGGCAGGTTTGACTCTATCTCCTCATGAAGGGTATAGAAGCATGTGTGAATGCTACACAAAATTGCTGAGAACATCAACCTTGCATAAGTCAAATAATCATCTAAAGTCAAATGTCTTTTCAAGTCCTCTTCTCTTCATATTCTATTGATTTTTATTTCCTTCATTATCACATTTTTTTTTCTAAAGTCGCAGCTATTTCTTCAGTCCAAATAGATTTGATTGAGGCAAGGTTGACGGTCTCTATCAAAGTGTAATTCTGCACCATGTTCACATTGATTGCAATTAATGGGAGTAAAGCGAACAAATCACTTTTTAGAAAGCTTTGTCAAATGTAAGTGTAAAATCAATGGTTCTTCAATATTGTGTTCTGGAGTATAAAAACCCTCGGTGGTGATTTTGACTTGCAGGCATTGGATTGTTTAATATTATTAGTGCTTTTGATGACTATTCTCCTGAAACTGATATACAGAGGAAAGGGAACCAAGATACCAGTAAAGATTTTAGGTAATATTAGAGTCGCATTAATATATTCCATATCCAGTGAAAGCTGATACTTTCATAGTTGCTGTTATCAATTGTGTAATTTTTTTCGTCTCTCTATTTCAGGTGATGACAAAGAAGGTAAGAACAAGAAACGTTTTACTCCATTTACCTTTGCCAGATACTCCTTCCCTCCCCCCCCCCCGAAAAAAAAGAAAGATACCAATTCTCATGATTTATTCCTACGACAACTACCATTATTGACTTAAGAATCCATGTTGATTTTTCACAAGGGATAAAATATGCTACTGATTGATCAATGCATAAAGTCCAAACTTGAGAACTGTTTCAAATCTCAAATTGACGGTCAGTATCTGTGTAAGAAAATATGTAGGGCAGCACCATCTTCTTGAGGCATAGATATGAGTGTGCCATTGACAAGCCTTTCTGCACAGTGCATACCATTGGGCTTATGTTACTCTCTTTCTGTTGTTGCGCCAAGTTGTGTATATGCCATGAATTGTGTTTGAGTTACTCCCACATCTAACTTGTCGTTATGACCCGTTCCCAAGAACTCCTCCCTTGTGGTGCCATGATCTCTTGCAACCTTTTCCACCACTATTCAGTAAGTGTTCATGTGTACTTGAGTCCCAATAAATGTGCATTTCATTTTATAGTTTACAAAACATCAGAGGTAATTTGCCTGACACTGGATGTACATTGATGTACTAGTTCTATGCGAGTTGTTTTAAGTCATTAAGCTCTTATTTAGCTTATACAAGAAAAGCACTTGGAGAGCACAGACCTCTGCCAGTGCATTAAATTATTCATTTTTGTTTGTTTGTTTGTTTGGCAGTGATGATGCGCCCACAACCTGCCTTTCACTTTAGTATGTAACTTGCCATCGACATAAAATGATGTCTGTCTTTTGGCTTTATTACTCCCGAGTGGCAAATCAAAATTTGAAGGTTATTCTGAAGCTGTGATTGTGTTTGACCTTTGCAGGCAAGCCTCCTGCTTCCACCTACATACCACCTGCTCCATCGGAGGAGGAAGAAGCTATCTACCAGTCCACTCAGCAAGGCATCAACTTTGACAAATATGACAATATTCCAGTGGAAGTCAGTGGTAAGGTCATGTTGATCTTCTTGGAAAATTGTAATTTAATTTCCACAAGTTGCTCTTAAAGGACAACAGTTTTGAATAGTTGAATAGGAATTCATATGTCAGTATTCTTTTTGCCTGAAGAATATCAGTTTATATATAACTCCAGTTTTGTGATAAATTGTTCCACAAAAGATATGTTTTGTTTATGTAAGAAATATAAAATCCCATCATTTTATAGAGATCTAGATCTATTGGACAGAGATAACGATATGTGGATCTGTTGCGAGTTAGAGATATTGGCGAGGAATTTTTATGGCTTAACAGTAATATCAAATTTGGAAAAGAAATGCTTTATTTTCAAAATAGGAGTAATAATGGTATAAATGTAGTGTCTGATGTAATAGTAAATGGATCTTGGGTTGATCAAATCCAAGTTAATAATAGTTTGCAGACTGATCATTTGCTTGTTTCTTTTCAGTATCAAAAACTGAAACACGCCTTCCCTCATATTTGGTGGCATAAATTACGTAATCAAAAAATTGAAAATGAAATGAATAGTCAACAGATGTCTGAAGTGTCAAGAAGTAATGTTTCTGATATCCTCGGCGAAAAAGCCAAAATGTATTATACCTTTTTAAAAGAAAAGAAGGTTTCAGAACCAAATATGATCATCATTTGGCAGCGTAAACTCAACCTACCTTATACATTTGATTGGGAGTCAGTATTTGCTTTTAATCTGTTGAAAGTGAAACTCAACCAGATAAAACAGTTTGATTTTAAAGTGATAAACAATATTGTACCTTTTAAGGATAATCTATTGAAATGGAAAATAACCACAAATGCACAGTGCAAATTCTGTAATGAAAATGAATCGTTTATGCATAATTTGTTATATTGTCCGAGAATAAGAAACATCTGGGCAACGATCAGTGACCTTATTTTTGAATGTTCAAGAAAAAATATCATAGATGAGAAAATCATAGTAATCGGATGTGAAATTTGTAAGAAGGATTATTTCTTTATCAACGCAATAATTAATTTCATGGAATATGCAATTTATAAGGTATATCTCATGGAAGAATACAGAAACCAGCGATTTACTGCATCCTTTATTGTAAAAGAATTCAAATATGAGTTTTTATACAACACCTCAGAATGATGTCGAATTGTGATTGGCCAAGAACATGTCACATGACATTCAATAGAAAATACCTATCAAACTCATTGAGAGTGACAGCCATACAATAGGCCCCTGGCATGGGCCTATAGCACGGCTCGAAGGTACTATAGCACGGCTTCGCGGGGGGCTACTAATGCATGGCCGCTCACAGAGTTCTGTGGCTCACACCCGTAGCAAAGCGCCAGCAAACTACATTGTACAGTGTACGTGCTGGCCGGCTGCGCTGCGCTGCCGGTAAGTCTCACAGACCAGGCGCGGCGGAGTACTGCAACGTTAACGTGTACGCGCAGTTACTTTACCTAGCTAGTTGCATGTATCGCGGCCTGTAACACCTAGCGGTACTGCTGTGTTTTTACTTTTGACTCTGATCTGCTACGTGGACCACAGTGATCCCAACATCAAGACTTCATTTCAAATTGAGAAACCGTAATTTGATTATTTTTCTGTGTTTTTATACAAAATCATTTTCGGAAATAGACAAAGTCTAGACCTACTACTAGATCTACCGACATCTCAGATTGACCTGACAGTCAGGCCTAACTCGATCTAACGTTAGCGTGGACTGGGTATAGACCCTGCGGAGTTCGTGATTCCTGTGACTGTGTGGTCGAATCATGACGAGTGTTTGAAAGCAGTACACAGGGTGGTTTACAATTCTCTGCCTAATTGTTACATTTATTTTTGGGCCTTCCTGAGTTGGCGGTCACTAATTTTGTATTGTGATTGTGGACAAGGTGTTGTATAAAACGAATAATTTATGATTTTGTTCGTGCATTGGGGCACGTAATACCGCACTCGGCGCGAGATTCGCCACTGGTCTATTCAACGCGGCGCTACGCGCCTTGTTGAATAGACCAGTGGCTCATCTCGCGCCTCGTGCGATATTCGTGCCCTATGCACTCACAACTCATAAATTATTCGTATACTGTTATATTGTAATGACATCTCAAAAAAAAAGAAGTACTGTAAAACGAGAAATGTTCGCGTGCATTTTAATTTCGCGAATTTCGCGAGCGGCAACATTCGCGAAATTAAAATGCACGCGAAAATTTTTGCCTACACAATATGCATTGGATGCCAGTGGCAAGTCGCGAAAATTTCATGCTGCGAGAAAGGCCATCGGCTCCAATTCGCGAAATATTCATGCCGCGAATATATCATGTTTTACAATATTCGAGAAATCGATGATAAAATCCATTACATACAGGATTTTCGTTTGATATAAATTGAACTATGACTACAATTGTTTTATGCTTGTATTGACTTATGCATGATTCTGAATAATTGATTTAAAGGACAAGTCCACCTTCATAGACCTGTGGATTGAGTGAATGCAGCAATATTAGGAGAGCACATCAGTGAAAGTTTGGGAAAAATCTGACATTCTGTTCCGAAGTTATGAATTTTTTAAGTATCTGCGAAGTCACTGCTGGATGAGAAGACTACTACAGTGTATGATGTCATATGCGTACAACGTTATAATGAAAATAAAAAGAGAATTTCACAAAACGTTACATTTTGAATAAAGTGCACATTTCTTCAACTTGTTACTGACGTATCTTAAGGGTGATATTATTCCCCCTGCCTTCTGAAAGAGAGAAGTCGAGTGTTCTTTTGTTGTGCGAGAAAAGTGAAAATATGTTGAATTTTCTTTATTCGTTCTTTATATCGTTGTACACATGTGACATCACAAGCTATAGTAGTCTTCTCATCCAGCCGTGACTGAGCAGAAACTTCAAAAATTCATAACTTTTTAACGGGTTGTCCGATTTTCCTCAAACTCTCACTGATGTGTTTTACTAATATTGCTGCATTCACTCAACCCATATGTCTATGATGGTGAACTTGTCCTTTAAATCAAGTCTCTCAAATTGAAGACAAAAATAAAAAAAATAAAAAATAAAAAAATAAATAAATATATATATATATATATATATATATATATACATATATAACTCCAGAAATAGGAGTGTTGCTAGATGCCCTTTGCTTGACATCACATAGGAGACTGGGGGACATGACAAGCTGTCCTTAGAGCAAAGTGAAAAAGAGTTGTAGACATCAATTATTTTGTTTAATTTACCGTGCCATGTGAAATCTTCCTGCTTGACTTTGTTGAATGCTTTGTAGGACCCAATTTGAAAATGTATTCTCACCAGCTGCCTTTCAGGGCAATAGACAAAGTCAGAATCCACCTTGGCTCATTTCAAATGACAATTCTGTGCTCTCTCTGCAAGAAGGTGATATATACGGCGATGACATAACACAGGGCTCGACACTAACGGTGGCCCGGGGCCACCAAAAATGCAAGTCGGGCCACCAAAATTTCAGAAATGAAGAATTTGGTGGCCTGATCGGGCCACCATAAAAGGTCGGATGTTTGCCTTTGGGCCACCAAAAATAAAAGTTAGTGTGGAGCCCTGCATAATATCATTGCAACTGATTAACAAATTGCCCCACATCGACGTAAGTAAACATCTCGACAGAAGAATTTCATGAATTTGAACATAACATCAGCGACATGAGGTACAAAATGATGGTGTACCCAGTTGCAAGAAGTTGGTTTCCGCAGCTGATGAGTGATGATATGTTTCTCTCGTTCAGGTCGCGACCGACCAAGGCACATCTCTGCCTTTGAGGCAGCAGACCTGGATGAGACAGTCCTTGGGAACGTCATCAAGGCACACTACCACCGACCAACTCCGGTCCAGAAGTACGGCATTCCCATCATCGGGGCAGGCAGAGATCTCATGGCTTGTGCTCAGACAGGATCAGGCAAGACAGTGAGTTTTCACAGGTCCCTAATATTCTTCCTCTCCACAACAAGGCAATGACAACTTCTGGAGTAAGTGGGGATATCAGGATGCCAACCTCATTGTCAGAAATCTGTGGCATTAAGTGTAGGACATATCAATAATTTTTACTCTGCCTTGGGAGATCAGTTGTCCCTTATCAAAATGTTTTGTAGATTTTTGATTGATTTATTGAGAATTTTCTTTGATATAATGAGAAATTTTTTTGTAACTTTCATTTCGGTTAAGCTGAGGCTTTGCACTGTTTAGATATTTCTATTGCTTTTTGTCCATTATCACTGAAATTTGACATTTTCATACTCACTTTTTATGGTCTAACTTAGACCAAACAGCAGAACTCAGACCTCATTATTTCTTTCCTTTCTCTTGAAGGACATGTAGGCACTCGCACTGTTTGTTCAACCTTATGATAATCCTGTTTCTTCTCTTTCTTCCATCCACCTACCAGGCTGCTTTCTTGCTCCCTATCATAACGGGAATGCTTACAACGGGCGGGGCTGTGAGTGCCTTCAGCGTGGTCCAGGAGCCTCTCACCCTCATTGTGTCGCCCACCCGGGAGCTGGCCATGCAGATCTTTAATGAGGCGCGCAAGTTCTGCCGGGGTACCACCCTGCGCCCCGTGGTGATCTACGGTGGCACCAGCGTCAGCCACCAGATGAAGGAGGTGCAGAAAGGGGCGTCCATCGTGGTGGCCACGCCCGGGAGGATGCATGACTTCATCAACAGAGGATACGTGAGTCGTCTTGCATCATCTTTGCAGATTCATTCATTCATTTATTTGATTTCAGAACAGCACAAGCTTTACTATCTCATTCCTCTCAAGTAGTACTGTATACATCTCATGGGAAGCAAAACAACAAACAAAATCTTAAAGGTACTGCTTGCCATTAGGAGCAGTGATTTAAAAAATGTTTGAGATGTCACATTTGATACATACGTGTAGGTCAGTTGTATCACAAAACATCCTACTGTATAAAAATTTCATAATAAAACCTAAAATATAAGAATATGACTATTTTTTACACTAAACCATAACTGTAGACAGATTGGTCTATAAACACGAAAAACTATTTACATTTTGTATATTTAACAGTACTTACCATTGATTATACTGATTCAAATTTTTACATCAAGTTGGATGTTTCTATCCATAACTCGCCTTTTAGAAATATTTTGAAGCACTAAAGCTGGGTTTTTGTTTCATCTCGTAATGGTAAATAATGCCTTCGATATCTCACAAAGGTAACGTTGAAGATTTCAAATTTTAATGGTGGTGTATGCTATGGGATCAAATGCAGTGTGAAAACCCTACTTTAGCCAGGCCATTCACATCCATATTTTGCTGTTGTCCCACATTATAAAATGGGTTCAAGAATGTAGCCAATAGGAAGCGCTGAAATGAGTCATGTGTGCTTTGGTTATTCTAGTCCCATCGCACTGCGTGTTAAATCCACCGTGGTTAAATCCTATTGCCGATCGTCTGTGCGCGCGGCGGCTCCTTTGAATTGCATGCATACATACAGTACGCGCTGTCAATCCTGTAAACAACTTCTAGTTCGGGCTGTGCCGGCCGGCCGGCCTTTCTTCCCTTGTGCATAACATGTGTGGCGTACGTATACTCTTAGCCTTATACGTACACTTTGTACAGTACAGTAGACCAAGCGTTGTGGGACCGGACGCGTACATGGAGTCACTTTGAAGGGCAAATCCAACGATTTAGCAGGTTAATTCTCACGCCGTTTTCAGAGTATGTTGTCTAGTAGGCCTATATGAGGAGTCTATATCAAGTCTTTAAGGTAAAGGGTGCATATTCTTTGTAAAATACGTAAGTTTTCATGCGTTAACTTAAGTGTCCGGAAACCCAACCCCCCATCATACTTATACTGTATGTGCGGGATTTCGGAGTGCGACGTGCGTAAATGTTTGGGACGAACATCTTCAGACGTCTTGACCCACAAAGGTACGTGAAAAACGCTGAAAAAGTGCTGTTAGTTTTCGAATTTTCGACCCATTTTATAAAACAAATGATGCACAGGATTATTTCGTGGCGTTAGTGGAGGCGTAGCTCACTCTCGGGTATTTACAATGTAGTGCAACATGCACTCGGCTTCGCCTCGTGCATGTTTCACAATTGTAAATACCCTCGAGTGCACTATACGCCTACACTAACACACTCTATCCTGTGCATCATTTGTATATTAAAGGAGGCATTTTCAGATTTTTGTTGACCAGTAAGACAGGTTACTGGGTTCACAATTTATTTCCAGAGGTTGACTGTTCATATAAACTGTACAACTAATGGGATAGGTTTTAGTCGGTGGAATAATGGTAGAAAATTATTTAGGAAAGCAATTTGTTAACAGATGTGTGTAATCAATGTGCTGCATCAGAGAATGAATTTAGATGAGGACATGGTGTTGTTACATGATAGCTCTTTTCTTAGTACCACCATAAGATATCCTTTAAGATACCCAGATGTAAACTCTTGAGATTGAATATTGAGCGTGAAAATAATATGACTGCTTGACTACCCCTGCAAACCCAGATTGGTCTTGGCAAGCTGAAGTACCTAGTCCTGGACGAGGCTGACCGGATGCTGGACATGGGTTTCGGCCCTGAGATCCAGAAACTGGTGGACCATCCCCACATGCCGAAAAAGACCGACCGCCAGACCCTGATGTTCAGCGCCACGTTCCCCTCCGAGGTCCAGGAGAAGGCGAGGGAGTACCTCAATGATTACCTCTTCCTCACCGTGGGCCTGGTGGGCGGGGCCGCCTCCGACATCGAGCAGAAGGTCTTCGAGGTCAGCCAGTTCGAGAAGAGGGATAAGCTGATTGAGATTCTACAGAATCAGAAAGGTACAGTCTCCACCCAATCCCCCCCCCCTCCCACTTTCTTACTTTCCCCTTCTCCCAGCTACTTTCTGTCTTTTACTTCACGACTAGAATGCATCATGTTTCATGCTATTCCGTGAGAAGATTCCCCCCCCCCCCCAAAAAAAAAAAAAAAAAGAAGAAGAAGAAGAAGAAGAGAGAATCAGTTCTGCAGTTCTAAATGGATTACATTTCTTCTCTGAAGGTGTGATTGAGATTCTGCAGAATCAGAAAGGTACAGTCTCCACCCCATCCCCCCCCCACTCTCTTACTTTCCCTTTCTCCCTGCTATTTTCTGTCTTTTACTTCAAGACTAGAATGCATCATGTTTCCTGC
This sequence comes from Diadema antillarum, assembly GCF_040938485.1. NCBI lineage: Eukaryota > Metazoa > Echinodermata > Echinoidea > Diadematoida > Diadematidae > Diadema > Diadema antillarum. Next base: position 1,060,135 of record NW_027272165.1, on the reverse strand, counting down.
TATTCCGTGAGAAGATTCCCCCCCCCCCAAAAAAAAAAAAAAAAAAAGAAAATGAGGGAGAGAGAGAGAGAATCAGTTCTACAGTTCTAAATGGATTGCATTTCTTCTCTGAGGGTTTTACTCATTTCTGTTATTAAGCAGCAGTGTCTTTATGTGAAAGAAATCAGCCAGTGTACGACCGTAGCTCTGCACCTGTTTTTTTTTTTCTTCATAGATACCTTACGGATGAGCTGCATTACTACCTGCTTCAGAGTAATATGTCTTTGGGGTGACAAGACCTCATTTCACAAATTTGGGTGAAATCACTTTTTTGAATCATTATCAGATAATTAGTGAAGTTATGTCCTATCCAAATCCTAGCTGCCTTACCCAAAAATGCAGTTATCACTGCATACTAATGGAAGGGTGACCCAACTTGTTATAATGCTCTGGCTGCTATGTCTTTTCATTGCCCTGAACATATGACATTTTTAGATAAGAGGTTTTGTTGCCCAAATAGCAAATAGCAAAGTGTGTTATACTCAATTGAAATGTAAACGAAGTGTGATTTATGCAAGGAAGAACAGTAGATGTTGGTATTCCAGAAATTCACATTTTACTGAGTCATGTTCATACTTCAGTGAAGTTGAATATGCTCTGTGATAATAGAATGGTACTTATCTCTGACTTCTTGGGAAGAAAAGATCCTGACTGAGAAAATATCTTTTTGATTTGGTTTCAGACGATGACAGAACCTTGGTGTTTGTGGAAACCAAGAGAAACGCAGACTTCCTGGCTTCTTTCCTCAGCCAGTCTGACTTCCCCACCACCAGCATTCATGGGTAAGAAACATCTTGTCCTTGTGTCAGTGGTCAACATAAGCGGCCACTAAAAATTGCTGCCAGGCCACCATATTTCCAAAAAGGCTACCTTTTGGTGACCTGATTAGGCAACAGAAAGTCAAAGTATATTGTAATGTTTCCTTTTCTTCGAGTCAGTACATTTCTTTTTCGGTTAACAGGCCACCAAAATTTCAAATTTCAAATGATTTTTGGGCCTCCAGGAAAAAACAGTTAGTTTTGAGCTCCGCTTTTGTGTATTCAAATCTAGTCGGTCGTTTTCAATAGCACAAATTCTCTGAGATAAACAATGCTACCAGACTAATCTGAGACAAAAAAACACACATTTGAAAGTGGTACAGAAAATGAGTAAGTGCATGATCCGTATCAATGTCACAAATTCTCTCAGATACAATTCTAACAGATTAACCCTAACTTACCTGGGCTATTTATCGAGCCTGAATTCCTGGCGGGGGGGGGGGGGGCATTATGGCCCCCCTTTCAGATCTCGGCCGTTGATCGCGCGATCGCCGCAAAATTTTGCATGAACATAAAGCCGGATGTAATCTACAAGACTGTTAAGTTAAATTTTCAAAAGATTTGCATTTTCTATTTTAAATTAATTAATTATGCAAATATATGCAAAAAACTTCATTTTCGTCTGTAATTGGCTTATAAAATCTTATGGAATGCTGATTTTTGGTGTAAATATTCCTAGTGACATTCTGAACATTTGTGCATAAAAAAAATTCAGTATCAAAATTAATTTCCTATGTTTTTTATTGTTTTATCATTTTTTTATGTATTTCTTTGTTTTTCGAACTTTTGTTTTTGTTGTTTTTCGAACTTTTGTTTTTGTTATTTTTTTCAGCAGACTTTGTCATACACATTTTTGAAGCATAATTATACTAAAATAAATTGATTTCAGCCATTAAAATTAAAAATATGAGTCTTTATATGAATTAATTGAAAAAACACAATTTGTATTGACTTTGTACACAAAATCACGTTTTTGAGCAATTTTGGGGTTGACGAAAATTTTTTGAAGGAGCGTGGCTTCGGAACGGTATGCCCGGGCGTGACAAATTTGGTCTCAAAAGTTGCGCGAGACTTGAAAGTAAAAAGTCAGCAAGCAGCGCGGTCAAAAAATTTTGCGCGCCGGAATGGTCGTGGAATTTGTCGAGGGGGGGGGGGGGGCATTATGGCCCCCCCCCCCCCCCCCCCCCCCCCCCCCCCAGGTAAGTTAGGGTTAATCTGATACAAAAAATATAAACACTCATTTGAAAGTGGAACAAAAAAGGAGCAAGTCCGTAATCCGTATAAAATTCTTTGTTCAAAACCATTATGTTATTGGAAATGAGAGGCCCATGTAACAGACAAGCTTGTAGAGATGTGGATCACTAAATGGAATGAACTTACAAAGAAACCCTATTATAGTGGTCGTTCATTCCAACATTTACCTTCCCCTCAAAATTTCCAGGGACCGCATGCAGCAGGAGAGAGAGGAGGCCCTCCGGGATTTCAAGATGGGCAAAGCTCCGATCCTGGTGGCCACGTCGGTCGCTGCTCGCGGTCTGGACATCCCGGGCGTCAAGCATGTAGTGAACTATGACCTCCCCGACGGCATCGACGAGTACGTGCACCGCATCGGCAGGACGGGTCGTGTCGGCAACCTAGGCAGATCCACCAGTTTCTACGACGTCTCAAAGGATTCCAGTATAGCGAGGGCACTGATCAAGATCCTAGCTGATGTGAGTTTTTTCGTTCCTTCCCAGTGAAGGCAGTTGAAGTTGTGGAGGCTGAAAATGCCTCACTCTGTCCCTTAAGCATTAACTTCGATGAGATCAGGATTTGGTGGCATTAATATGAAAGCCTTGTACGACCATCAAGCCTTGTCACTTGTGTAAAAACTGTTGTCTTCATTGCGACTCATAAACAAACATCCATGATAAGATAAGTAAACACTGTGATAAAAATCATGGGCATACATAGATTGTATTGAATCCACAGCCTCCTTATGACTATAATGAATAATAAGGTTAAAGCTGTTTTGGGGGACTTATATGAAAATTCATTGGTCAGTCAGCAGTCGTTTAATCTGCACATTTCATTGCAATCATCTAGCTGTAGTCAGACCTATCAAGTTTCTTCATATTGAGACCTTGGATAATTAGGAAAAACTGTGATAGAGAAATTTTGTAACATGTGCTGTCAGAGCTAAATGTCCTTGGTCTGATGTTTCCTGATGAATGACTGTTTCTCCAGGCTCAGCAGGACATCCCCGAGTTCCTGGAAGCCGCTGCAGACTCGGCAGTTGGAACTTACCATGGCAACGCAGGAGGAAGTTTTGGAGGACGAGACACCAGGAAGGTATGGGAGGGATTGTTGTGATAAGTCTTCCCAGGAAAGTTTGTTTGGGACCTAGGGCATGGCTGCTCACTGGCACTGGTCCGACGGTCCAGGACCAGTTAAAAAACACTGTCAGACCAGTAAAGCATCAAAAACCTGGGCTTATATCGGTCCGACAGACGGGTGGGACTGGTAGAAAAAATGGGTTAGTGTGCAGCCCTACGTAGAGATAGGGCAAGTAGTCAGTGTGTGACACACCCTTCTCTTTACCCTCTAGCCACCAATCCACATATGTCCACCCCTACCCCCAAATCATTGATCTGCCTTTGATCATCTTGTGTGTATGTGTGTGTGTGTGTATACATGTTTGTGTGTGTATGTGTGCATCTGTGATCAGTCTGTCTAAACTGTTACAAAATTGTGTGAAATTTACTTCTTTCTTACAGTGTATGTAGGTCAACATTGCAAGAAGACTTTTAATGGTGAAGTCAGGAAAGCATTGACCCCAAACTTCAAATATTGATGTTTAGCATGGATGCGGACATGATTTTGAGGTTTTATTGTTTGTTTTTTTCCTCGCCTGTCAAAAGTGATTCAAGATTTGAGATTAGTGATATTCACTTGATTAAAGAGATTGATAATGCAAGTGTATAATTGTATGATTTATGAGGACAATGTATTCACATCTTATTGAGAGGTGCCACCCCCCCCCCCCTTCATTTTTTTAAAAATGCTTTTCAATGCATGGCTGCTCTCTCAGAGAGATAGAATACCTGTAAAGCATGAAATGAGTACCATCTCCTCATTTACTATTCACTTCTGTTATTTTTTTCTTGCCAGTTTGGTGGCCGCGGAGGAGGTCGAGGTGGTAGAGGAGGAGGAGGAGGAGGAGGGTATGGAGGAAGTAGTGGGTATCAACAAAGCTCTGGAGACGGGGACTGGGGATCAGGGGGAGGAGGAGGTGGTGGAGGAGGGGGTTTTGGTGGCTTTGGAGGAGGCAACGATGCGGCGAACGAGGAATCCTGGGATTAGGTCGTCATGACAACCGCCTCCACCGAGAACTCGTCCAAGAACGAGAGACGTAACTTGAACACCACATGACAAACCACACTGAAGGTGTTGCTTGTCAGGATTAACTAGTGAGCTACTAGTATTATCAGCCGTGAAGTGTTTTCTGAGTTGCAGGGTAAAGTTAAGCCCCGAAGGATGCAAAATTTTGTGGAAGCATAGAATTCCAGCAATGTTGTTATAGTTCAATGTTGGTTGCAAGGACAGTGAAGTTTACTGATTCCTTGCTGTTTTGTTTGTTGGTGGTTGAAAGAATCCTTGTTGAATTCAGATGAAAAAATTCTTCACGTCACTAAGTATCAGGATATATTTTTTTTAAAGTGCTGTCAATCTGACACCCAACATCCAGTGGTCTTGTTCAGATTCTTGCTGTAGCGATGCAATGAAGAAAATAGACTTTGAAAGCGATGTCTTTGCGTATATGCATTCATTTACGAATGTTATTTTTGATATGAAGTGAACACTAATCAACTTCATTTTGTGAAGATAGACAGCAAAGTAAAGCATTTGTAAAAAGAAGTTATTGATAAGTAAGCCTTGATCAGTTCCCTCATGGGATTATTTCTTTCATACTTGTGTTTGTATCATATATTCCATTGTCTATGTTATACTAACTAGTATCGTTATCAAACGTAGGTGTAGATTACCAACGTGTATTCATATTCTACAGGCCTGTTTTGTTATCTAAGTAAAATTGTATTGTTGGTTTCACTTGTTGCAGTAAGTTAGAGGGATGGGAAAAAAAAAAAACGCTATATGAATATGACAATTTGATAGTTGCAGCTGTTGATGCTGTTGAAGGCTGCGTCAGTACGATCCTAGGGAAACAAAACAGTTGAACAGTGTGTGACTTGGATGTGATTTGGATGTTTTTCATAAGTGTAGACATGCACGACAGTGGTGCGAGTATGGTTTTGTGTCATGATAGACAGATACCGGTAGGCATGAGTGTTTTGGAGAAAACTGGAAAAACAAAAGAGAGAAATTGGTTTAGGGTGTAATGCTGCTAAGTATGCCTGCCAATGTCCTGCGATGGTCACATGAAGATAGCCTATAGATGCATTCGGGCTCATGCTCATTGCGACTCAGAACTACAGTGCTGTTTAACAGGGATAAAAAAGAGCATTCTTTGGTGTTTCTTATTTGTCATTCATGTAATGCCAATGAATTGTACCTCCCAGTTGTCCTGAGGTAAAATCTCTCTGGTTTGTGTCTGAGAGAGAAGTCATGTCTCAGCTGTAAATGTGATACTTCACAAGATTCACATCCAGATACAGGTAGCTCTTTGTCTCTTTAAAAATTAACGATATTGAGGAAACATGAGATGTTAGTCATGTAGATTTACTAGGTTCGATTTCTTTGTCATATTCTACTGCCTGGATTGCTTGCAGAGTGCAAGATTTCACTGTGCCTAAACGTGCTTGTCTTTTCATGTGTGCATATCATGATATATATTAAACGACCTCATCTGAGCATTCTAGACAGCGTTCATTTTCTCTCTGGTTGCAAATACATGGACTTATTATTATATTTTTTTAAATCCAAATTCTTTTGAATGCATGTTCCAGCATGTGCTTGGGGTTGTCATGGTAACTACTGACTTGATGTCATTGTGCGGAAATCTGTATGTGTGGATGCATATTTATCTTGTGCAAATATTCGTTGACTAATGCCCCGGAAGGGTTCTCGGAGCTCCTTAGATTTTTTGATGTTAAGGCCAACATGATATTAACAACACACAACTGCAATGGCATCTGTCCAACAAATATTATTGTTTGTTCATTAAAGTTGTTTTTTTTTTTTAATCTTTAAGTACTTACTTTCTAGATCCTTAAAACATGTAAGTTACACAAACTTTCATGTTTGTATTGTTGCACCCTTCCTAAGAGTGACGAAGCAATAATTTTCATCTTTCATAGTTATCTTTAGTATCTGTTCTTATTTGGATTATGCCAATCGTATTTATGTCACAACACTCAGTTTTTAATACCTTCATTTTATTTTTTGCAATGTTTGTATGCAATAGTTGGCCTTTCTGTTAAAGACTCCAACAAAATCAAAAGAAAAAGCAAAGGAAGTTGAATGTCATCTTGCCTATTATAGACCATCAGTATTACTAAAATAATCACCACACTGTTATGTCAATCCGTCCGGACTAGACCAAGATCGAGAGCTCTATTGTCCGTCCAGAGCTGGTCATCTATGGTCAGTCCCTCCGTCCATCCAGCATAGCCCTGGATGGACGTTGAAAAGTGCCTTGTCTTCCTCTAGCGGATTGGATGATCGTCTTTCAGTGTCGTTTCAGGTGCTACTCCGCGTTCTGCCTCTCTTTGGATACGAGATGTGACCGGAAGTTTTGTCAGCAACTGTGTGTGATGCTGTCAATCGAAGTGTGTGCTCTGCGCTTTGCGTTCAAGTTCAAACAGTTACCTGATTACATAAACCGACTTCAGTCTTGTGTTCATAATCTTGCCAGAATTTCTTTACCGTGCTGAATAGTATCTACTGTGTTGTGTTGGGCTTCTGCAGCTCACCTAGAGGCTTCTTCAATATGTGTTTAATACTGTCCCTACTTTTGTTTTGGGGTTGAAGCTTTAGACTAGATAGTGATAGGTCACCTCTGTACGCATCTTGTGTAGACCATATACTAGACAATTCATTGGGCCATGTATACAATATTTTAAGGAGTCTAGTCTTACAGAATATTTGACTGCAATGGCTTTTTTGGATGAAACACCTGGTACAACTTCGTGTTTGTGTAGACTAGAAGAAAAGTCATTAGTTTTTGTTTTACATTGTTTTTGTTTCTTTATCATTCATTGTATATGATACCAATATATATTTTTTTAAGTTGTAGGCATCTTTCTATAGAAGAAGACTAGTTTTTAGAAGATTCAGTACTTGCCTTTGTTGGACATTCCATATTTTGTGCCAAAGAGGGATTTTATTTGACATTAATTTCTCTAATAGAGAATCAAATCATGATTTTTTGGGGGAACGTTTTTGTGCTTCGTCATGCTGTAATTGGTGGCTTCAGAAATAGCATTTGGCAAACACTCTTGCAGGATATTCACAGAGTATGTCTTGGGTGTGGATGTTGCATGGAAGGGTTGTTACTGGCAGAGCACCTCAAAACCAGGAGCAAACAACCAGCAGAAGTGATCGTCTTTGCAAGGCGCATTGCAGATGGCTGGGAGCATGTCGTTGCAGACCTATTTCCTGTTTATCTCAAAAGTATGGCGGTGAAGATCCATTTCTTGTGGGTTAAAGTACTTGTCAGTGGTTACAGATCCACTGTTAGAGGTTAAAAACAGGTAAATGTACTTTCATTGTATGTGGTCAGTAACAGGTAGTTGTAGACCAAATGCTTGTGGTTCAAAGGAGATTGTTGTAAGACAACAAGTGGTTAAATGTAAGTGATTGTGGACTCGCGCCATGAGTGAACAAGTGGTTGTCGACTGATTGTTGTGGGCATATCGGTGGTGGTCCAAGAGAAATGATTGTAGCCATTTCTGATGGTCAAGAGATGATGACTGTGGACCCATTAGAGAGAGGTGGTTGTGGGGTTTGTGCTTGCTAGGGATGCAATGGACACTGGTTTCATGCTGTGCTCTGGCTTTGGCTAATCAGAGTAAACAATCTGCAGTCAGCGACTTGAGAGATTTTACCATCTGTGAAGAGACTGCCCAAAACCTGTGTGATGGAGGCTGTTCTGCAAGTGAGGGGTCTTCATCTGGGATCTTCAATGGGAGAAGGCATGGCAACTTGGTGAGTTTGTCTACGTCCATATCAGAGGTATGCCAGTGGAAGCAGCGGAAGGGCTGTTGGTGTTGACATTCGGTTGTCAGTTGGTTCCATGCAGACCCGTTGAAGACTACGGGTCTGCTAGGAAAGGAGGAAGAAAAAGAGATCAATCAGGCAACATGAGGACGGTTAGTCCCTTAACCCACTAGCACTCGTCAGGGATTGCCCAGGCTACTGGCAAGACACAAAAAAATGGCATCCTTGATGAGTAATGGGTTAAGGTGACATGTGGTGCGCCCATTCCAAGTCCATTCTAACTTCTTCTAAACCTGTGGTAAAGACGGGAAGGGAATGTCTCCCCTTGAAGTGGCAAGATCTGTGATAAAGCTTTTAAACAAAGTTTAATACATAACAAGGACCAAAAAATCTGACAAGGGAGATGACTCTGGAGTGTTGGCTCTTAAATGCACAAGAGTTTTACACTGTTACCATGATAATGGGATGCTGAGTGGTACCTTTACTGGCTTCTAGCTTCTCAAGACCATAGTTATTGATACATTGACATGTCCGAGAAGTTACAAAGAGTTCATGTCATTGAATCTACACCAGATTTAGAAGAGTGTTAAGTCATTGCAAGACTAAAGGAGTTTCTGCTTGATTTATTCTCTACTTTTGACTATCAATGTGCTAATGTTCTTACTAATGTTGTAACTAGATACATTGTAGATAAAACATGCTCATAGTGTGTAAGATACTAGTTATGCACTCACTGTTTAAATGTGGTATGATGCTGTAAACTTTAGATCTATGCTCATGGCCTGAAAAGTGTGAAATGAAAAGACTGAAGTATGGTATGCAAGATTTGCCCCTTGCGAAGGGAAACAAGGTATGGCTGTACAGGACCCATTTGGTTTCTAGAATCTCATAAGAAATGAGGTAATGTTACATCACAAACTTATTCATCTCCTTTGCATGGCTCTTCTTGCTGCAATTTGCTTATAACTTCAAGCCATCCAGTTGGAAATTGAATGTGGTCCTAATGTTTTACGGATCATGGTCATTTTATGTTTCAGTGATATTTCATTATGTCAATGATATCAGAGAAACTGAAAATACATGGAGCTAGTAGCTCCATGGTATATACATATGCAGTTCTGTCCAGGCAAAATGTTTTGCACCAGTTAATGTAGCAAAGACTGAAGTAGCTCTGTCCAAGGCATAGAGTAATTAATTACTGTAATGCTGAGAAAACCACATGATGTGGAACTTGTGGACACACTGCTGTACAAATACCAAAAATGTTGATGTTGCATCATTAGTTTCCACGCTGCCGAAACGTGCAACAGCATTAAATGCCAAGGTACTGCCGCACTGGAACGAGAGGTGTCTTGAGGTAAGACTGAAAATTTGTTATGAGCAGCTGATGGGGACTTTGGCAAGTGTGATAGAGATGAACCTGTTGAGAAAAGTGTGACAAGGAAATCAGTGGTATTCATTTCAAATAGTACGCAGATGGAAACATAGCGAAGTGCCATTTCTTTGCTCTGTTGTGAGAGGGCGCTCTATACTATCTGTGCTATGTCACCAGTGCTGTGTTGTAGCTGTGTAGGACACACTTAATGTTGCACACAACACCACAGCAATTTACATGCAGAATAATGTTTGTAAAATGTCTGATAAAGTTTGAATAAAAAACTTCTCTTTTTTTTTTTGCCTTCATGAAAAAACAACTTTGTCTTGTGAACTCTGTCTTCTTATCTTACTAGTCTTTAAATGAGTGGGTAATGTGTATGGGGAGATGGTTGATTAGTTTACCTTTTACTTGTAGGAATCAGATGTGCTGTGCTTGTTTTAAGCCAATTTGGGAAATGAAATATCTTGATGATGATGACAGACAACCCATTATGCTTTGCATGAGAGAATGATGAGATTCAACATACATGACAACTCCATAGATTCTCAAGCCGATTTGAAAAGTATGAAAGGGACTATATGTTGATTTGTAATGCTGTGATCATCACTGGTGTAGCTAAAAGAATATTTGAATATTTGCTATATCTATTTTATAATCATATTTCTACTATTTTTCTTCAGATTACTAGGATCTTCCCTCAAGAAAATTTCCGAACCAAGATTCTGTCAATGACATCATCTCTCAATCACTGGTCAGGGGCGGATCCAGGAATCTTGTAAAGGGGAGGTGCCTTTACAGAATTAAAGGGGGCGCATGTGCCCCACCCCCTCCATTTTTTTTCTATTGTTTTAACAAAAAATAAGGAGGGGGCGCATGCCTGATGCACTCCCCTCCGCTACTGCTTGTAATGTACCACAATATAATTAACATAAGACACTGGAATGCACCTTCCCCTAGACTTCCATGTTGCATTTGCAACTTGCATGTTTCCCTACAAAGTCTTTTGTTCATCATATTAATAACACGGCAATGTGCATGTTAGGCTCAGTCTGGGAGAAGGTGCATTCCATTGGCTTTTGTTACTTGTATTAGTACTTCAGGAATTATTGACAGATGACACTGTTTACTGACAGAATTTTGGTTCGGAAATCTTTGTGTGGGTGTATCAAAGCAATCTGAAGAAAAGTGAGTGTAGTAAAATGTAAAATGATTATTGTGGAATATATGGCACAGACATGTACATAAGTGTATTCATTTGGCCCCAGAAATGTTGAGGGTGTCATGTATCAACGTAAGTCAACATGCATTTGCAAATTGCATGGCACAGTTCCTTTAAGTCAAACTGTGAAAATTAAAGATTTATCAAAATTAGTCCTCCCCCTAAAAAAACAACAAAACAAAACAAAAAACCAAACAAAAAACAAAAACAAAAGGTTTATGGAAGTGAAAAAGTGACATACTGTCTTGAAACGGTGGCAATTACATGATTTACACAGAATATTGCAAAGTATGGATTGTAGCCCATTCTAACTTGGCTTTCCCATTGGATAGTACATTTGCATACAAAATTAGAACAAAAAGATTGAATGTCATTGTTTCAATTTGATACCCGGCATTTTCCCCTCTTTTAAGGCTGTCCCATCTTAATCATGATGACTGAAGAATTATTGCACTTGTGCAGTCTCATTTTAAAGAAGATTTGAGTGCATGTAATTCAAAGGAGGACCAAAAATTGGATGAGAAAACTTTCAACGAACTAGCTTTAATAAAGAAGAGTGAAACATGAATATACAAGTGCATAGATCGAGGGAATGGAGCTATTATTAGTAGAACACATCAATGAAGTTTGAGGAAAATTTTACAGCTATAAATCTCTAAATTCTTGATTTTAGAGTCACTATCGCTGGATGAGAAGACTACGACATTTTGTGATGTCATGTATGGACAATGATTTGCAGAATGAACAAAGAAACATATTTTCACTTTTCTAGCATAATGAAAAAGCACTTGACTTTCTTCCTTCAGGAAGCAGGGGGAATAACATTACCCTTGTCATGTCAGTAACAAGTCGAGGGAATGTGTACTTTTCAAGAAAAGAATATTGTGGAATTCAGAAACTTAAATAAATAAATATATACATATATATATATATATATATATATATATATATATATATATATATATATAATGAATTGTCTGTTTTCCTCAAACTTTCATTGATGCGTTCTATACTAATATTGCTTCATTTATTCAATGCACATGTATATTTGGATTTCATTCCCCTTCCATGAGAGAGAGAGAGAGAGAGAGAGAGAGAGAGAGAAAGATGATAACATATTTCATCCTGCTCACCAGTATCATAGTTAAACACGACATATGATCAAAAGAACGTTTGTGTTTACTTTCACTTTTTCAATTTTTATTAACTGGACACAAAACAAAACAAAGATATAATTAGGATATAAGGGTCAGCGAAGGGTGTCAAAAAAAAGATAAAATAAAAAGTTGCTATCGCATATGGAACAAAATTTTCAAATCATCAGAAACGTATGGTGGGGCATGAAATACAATATACATTGTAGTGTGTTCCGGATATATTCTGATTTGTTTCAGATTGGGTACATGTATATTTACATGGTCTTCGTTACTCTACAAACTTTAAAACTTTCAAAGCACTGATTGTACACTGTGTGCACTGAAAAGTAGGACCTAGAACTGAGATTATCAAATCTGTGAATAGTTTTGTTTTGCTTGATTATCCGTAGAAGAGATGGCGTGTTGCATTTTTCTTGTGTGCACCACGGTTCACAGCTTTTACATTTGCATGTCCTTAGTCACTATCACAAATATTACAGAGATATTTGTATTGTAGACGTATGATAGGGATACAGTCTGCCCGAAAAGCTCACAAACTGGCACCGATAATTCCAACTTTATGATCAACTTGTACATACCTACTGCATAATAATCTAGACGAAAATTACACAATGGGAGATACAATTGCATACACACACTTAACTACAGAGCTCATCGCGATTATTATAAACGTTATGTGTTCAGATGAGGGACGAGAACCGTTACGAGTAGGCCTCATAAATTTTTAATTATTGAATGATAGTACAGAACAGGATAATGGTGCTTACTGTGATAGCAATAAAAAATAGAAATGTATTGAACATAGTAACATTGATGACGATGATACCATGATAGTAATGATAGTAGTAGTAGTAGTAGTAGTAGTAGTAGTAGTAGTAGTAGTAGTAGTAGTAGTAGTAGTAGTAGTAGTAATATTGAATGAATAATAATGAACAATGATAATAATAATGATAATAATAATAATAATAATAATAACAATAATAATAGCAATAATAATAATGGTGGTTACAGCTTGCTATTTCGAAGATTCGTTATTCCGAAGGTTCGTTAATCCGAAAATGTAATGAGGTTTGTTATCGGAAGGTTCATTAATCTGAAAATGAAATAAGGTTCGTTATTCCGAAGGTTCGTTAATCCGGATATGAAACAAAACTCGTTATTCCGAGGGTTCGTTGCAGACCCTATATCATTTCGGATCAAAGAACCTTCGGAATAGCGAACCCTATTTCATTTTCGGATTAAGGAACCTTCGGAATAAGAACCCTATTTCATTTTCGGATAAACGAGCTTTCGGAATAGCGAACCCTATTTCATTTTCGGATTAAAGAACCCCTATAGGTATAGGGATTTTGTGTGTTTCGGATTCACGAACCTTCGGAATAACGAACCTTCGGAATAACGAACAGCACCCATGATAATGATAATAATAATAACAAAATGATTGTGATGCCTTGAACTGAAGAAGTAATTATAATCATCATAATAGTTATTCTAATAAAACGTAGAGAAAATACATAGTTTACTGTAATTAGAATTCTGATCATTAGTATAGGGGCATTACCATTACAGTAGGCCCATACTGTGAAAACTATCTCAGTATATACACTCAATATAACATCTATATCTGTATCATTCTAATAATATAACTCAAGAAAAAAAATAAACAATTCACTTTTATCTTGTGCATTTCTTTCCAATGTACTTAAAATCTCCCACCTCGACCTAATAATATTTTTTGAAACCATAATATCTTTGATTAAATTCCCCATGTTCAAGTTACAGTCGCAATTTATATAACAGATTATCACTTCCATCTCATTGAAAGAGACAAATATGAGGGCGCACCTCCTATGATTATGACATTACAAATGTATTTGAAAAGCTATCTCATATGCACTTATTGGCCGTTGTGCTAGTTAAAGATGGTTAGCCGTCCCCCCCCCCCCCCCCCCCAGGGGAAAAGTGAAAACACTTATGAACAAAGATTCTGGATAGAAATTTACAATCTGCTAGATCTGTTCTTTTCGATTTGCCCTGTGTAACAAAGTGCTCGAGAGGGAATTGAAGAAAACTGTAAGGAAAATGCAAAGGAATGTTACTACGACATTGATACATTCTAAAGGACTAGAATAAACATTGACATAGTGACTGTTGAGAATGCTTGAATAGCACAGGGTAGTACGTTTCGTGCGAGACTTTTTTCCCCAAGACAGCAACAAAATGAATCGCAGGACATTAAATTCATTTTGTCTTTTTTGGGTCTCTTTTTTTTTTTTTGGGGGGGGGGGAGCTTAAGCAGCCCTACCCAAATAAAAAGTATAGCATCTTATAAGATGTTATCCTCCATATTGTACATTCATTCAGATCTTCCATATATTCATAAAAAGAAAGAACTGCAGTCCTTATACTACAAAGGAATGACGTGTTGTGAGATTTTCTGACAATCTTCCAACTCTATGGTTTCATTGACAAAATTGATGTAAAAAAAAAATAAAAAAAAATAAATAAATAAGGCACATTTGTATGGGGACAAACACATGAAAATAAACCCCCAAACTAATAAAGATGAAATTCGAAGGAAGATTTAGCCAGATTTCCAGATGAGGAAAGCCATTTGACCGTGGTAGAGATAGATGAAGTGTTTGGACTCGTGCGTCACGTAGCTGCCGAAATGCCTGCCGCAGATCACGTGCCATGTAGGGCCGAAAAGCTTGTCGGCCTCGCGTTTGACGAAGGCGGCGCGGTCCTTCTCCACCTTGTGTTCCTCCATGGCTCGTTCGGTGAGGTCGAGGATTTCGTCCCTCATATCGTCTTCCATGTCGATATTCTTGATGACTGGTTGCTTAGGGTCAGATGGGTTTATCTGTGGAACGAGGGGGAAAGTTCATGACAGAATGGAGATAGGTGGATACATAGAGACAAATAAACAGAGATTCAGTTCAGCTTTACTTAGGGCCAAATTTGAATTTCTTTTTCCACAGAACAAAACATGATATACGAAAACTTCACATTATCTTGAGTACACGATATTATCATTATTGACTGTACGATGAAAACAAGTTTTAGAGGTAATTAAGGAATTAAAGGCATGTATACATAATTTCATACCAAACGTGTTACGTATTACATTATCGATTCTATGAATAGAGAGAAAAAATGAGGGTCCGCTAAAAAGCAGAGCTTATGTACTGTTGACAACTCATACAATCGACTAAAAAACTTACAAAAGGAAAGTATAAAGTCATTCTGGACATGACAGACATTACAGGACAGACAGGACAGAAAAAAATAACAACATCGAAACAAATGCAAAATCACAGCAATGATCAATTTGACAATTAATATATTGATTGAGTTATTGATTGATTGATCGACTGATCGATTAATCTATTCCAGAATGTGTATGTGTCTGTCATAATTTTTCATCTCATTTCATGTCATTTTATATATTGTTACTTCCAGTGAAATGTCAGATTGATCAGTATCGTTTATGACATGTTTTAAGTACCGACATTTGAAACTCAACTTTTGCAACATACTTTGATTACACAAAGAACAGAATGGTAGCCATGTATTGAAAACTTGAATGCAATAAAATGGGTAAAATTGGAGATCTGCCAAAGATTTCCTAATACATTAAAAAGCATGGTCTGCACAAGACTGCATTACATCAACCTATTGTGAAAAAAATAAATAAACTGACAACATCAAACTGGATATTTTATAAGAGACCTATATATTACACGTCAAGTATTGACAAAATGATAGTGAATAAACCAACGACCACTTTTACTGACAGTATAGCAAAGTAAAAGTAGAAGTAGAATGACTAATACTGACAATGATAAGAATAGCAATGCTTACACTGATAATGACAATGGATGATGATAATAAAAATATCATAAACAGCAGTCAAGACTTACAGATTTTCCTCCCGTTCGAGAACTTCCGCTAAAACTGTACGAAGACTGTCCGGATCGAGACATCTGATTTTGGAAGAGAGAGAAAAAAATCTCTCGTTTTCATGTCAGGACATTCAAAACCATCGATTTCTTAAATAACACCATCTCACAAAGCTATGCATGTGATGAGAGTGACGTCTGGATGAATCGTGTTACTATGGTTACAAAGTAAACAAACGAGACTGAGCAATACATGAGACACAGTGTACGAACTCGCAAAGACAGAATTGATATACCCATATACAAAATAGAATTTGCGTATAACTGTATTTTATCCACTTGTTACAACAAATTAACAGAACAATGGGTAAATTGCAGTTTCCAACATATTTCATATACATAGATAATGATTTGCGCTGAGAAAGCAGACAATCTTTACCACACGTGGATCTTCACAATGTTCACAATTTTTTAAGTCTTGACAATAGATCTTGACAATAGATTTTCTAATTCCATGCAGACAATTCTCGTCTTCCAGTCGATTATAAGTGAAACAATTATTTAACTTAAACTGAATATTCCAATATGATGCTCGACTGACAGGGATGACATTGAGTGCCATTTGAAGACACCAAAATAGATTTTCAAACCAAGACTGATCCCTCGCAAATAAATTTGTTAGCACATACTCCACGTCCACACACCCCCTCCCCCGCCTTGAAAACACAGGAGAAAACGCCGGAGAAGATAACACCTTTTTGCTTCTCACAAATTCTGATATATTAGAATACACGATTTAGCATATTTTTTTTTTCACCAAGTTTTGGAGCATATAGTTACCAGATATTTATTAGAAAATGGCAAGGGGAGGTTGAAAATGGTGTCATGTTTCCTTCTGCCAGGTGCAAATTCTGAAGTTGCATAACCAACAAATGATGTCAAGTGCTGTTAATACAAAATATCTCTACACTTTCCTAAATGTGTAATTCATTCTTCACCACTCATAAGCTTTTTGCTTTTAAAGGGGCTGTATACAGTTCTGGTTGAGGTTAGGATTTAGCTTTTAACATTTTGGGGGATATTCAGAAACCACCCTATGAGATGTCAAAGAGCATGCAATTCTAAAGGGGTATCAAAAGTTTATTTGATGAAAATCGGTTTTGAAATGGCTGAGATATCCAAAAACAAGGTGAAACAAAAAGATCATAATATAAGGCGTGGCCTGTCACCTTTTATTATCATCCCTTTTTTGGATATCTCAACCATTTGTAAACCAATTTTCATCAAATGAATGTTGAATCATTCTTAAAATCACATGCTCTTTCATATTTCGTAAGAGGTTTTCTCACTGAGGAAAGTTATAAACATGAATCCTCAACTCAACCAGTACTTTACAGACACTTTAACATATCTAGTATGGTATAGTAAAAACTGATTTACGTGATGATATATTGAAATTTTAAAAAAAATAATAATTAAGTAAGAACTTAAGATTATTACCTTTGCTGCTGGGTTTCGATACTTCAGGGCCTAGAATGACGAACCTTGCGATGTCGCATTCAAGTCGACTCTTCCTCCAACGCTGAATTTGACACTCTCAGGGGGAAATAAAGAGTCTTGTTGACTCTTCATGAACCTTTTATATAGTGACGTGTTCTCCGTTAGACGGTTCTACTTTGACTTCGGGTCGAGCTGCCACTATTTCTCATCTAGTTCCCACGGGCGAGCTTGGGACACCTCATGCAAGGTCGACGCGGCGACAATAGGCTCTCTCTTGTCAGCGTTGATGGCTGTGTATGAACTTATTCATTCGTAAAAATTTCCTTTCTTCTTTCTCTCGGCATTTAATTTTTTCCCGTCTTGAAACCACATCACAAGAATAACACGTGTCACACCTTTCCCACCCGTGGAGAGCATAGAATAATTCCACTTTAACATAAACATGGTGATCAAAATCATCTTATTTCTCGACAGAAGTATTGGACATCACTTCTACGAGGAAGTTTGATGTTTTATTCGTTTGAGATTAATACATATTTTTACCAAACTCAGTATTGATACCGTCTTCTGCTGTTCTTTGAAAAAAATGACGACACAATGCAGATGATCTGGAGGAATTCTGTGTTTTGACTACATCCCTTCCTTCCTCCCCTCCCTCCCTCCCCCCCCCCCCCCCCCCAGGGGCGGATCCAGGAATTCCGTAAAGAGGGGGCACGTTTACAAAATTTAAGGGGGGCGCACGCACCCCTCCCCAAATTTTTTTCTTTTTATTTCTTTTGTTTCAACAAAAAATAAAGGGGGGCGTGCGCCGGTTGCGTTCCTCCCTGGATCCGCCCCTACCTCTCTCTCTCTCTTTCTATGTCCATCATTACATCCGCCTCTGTAATATAATCATTAATCATCATCTACTCAGTATATGCATTTTCGTGTCTGATCATATACCTCAACGAGGAGGTTTATGTTACACTTCATATACAGCATGATTATGTAGATGATATGTGACTAGTAATATACGAAATGCTTCCGTATATTGTCACTTGTTAATATTGCTTGAAAGCCCTTGAAACCTGATTTGATTGCACGTCGATGTGGTTTGTTGAGAATAAATATGTAAAGATGATCACAGTCAAGTGTTGATACATGAATAAATTTTCTTGCATTTATATCTAGAATAAACGATCGCTCTGAATCAGATCGCTTGCAATATGGCGGAACTATAAGAGCAGAGTGGAACATTTCGGTTTTGTTTTGTTTTGTTTTTGTTTTTAATGAAGAGTACACAACTCCTCAACTTGTTACCGACATTACTTATTGGTAATATGACACTCTTCACGTTCGGAAGGAGTTATGTCTAGACCTCTTTCATCATACTTGAAAGAAATACTACGTCTTGAGTTGTCATATTGTCTTCATGCCGTTGTATTGTTTTGACACTTATCGAACTTTTAAAATTGCCGCTTTCTCATCTAGCGATGACAGTACAAGATTTAGCGAAAGAAAAAACAAAGAAAATTCCCGACTGTTGAACGGCTCATCGGATTTTTCTCAAACTTCACTGATATGTTCTGTCAATATTTTATATTTTGTCCATCCAAACATAATGTTCGGAGAAACTGCCTTTTCACTGCCTGAACATAATTCCCCTTTTCAAAGAATTACGTGTAAATTT
The DNA here is from genome assembly GCF_040938485.1 of Diadema antillarum. Classification (NCBI taxonomy): domain Eukaryota; kingdom Metazoa; phylum Echinodermata; class Echinoidea; order Diadematoida; family Diadematidae; genus Diadema; species Diadema antillarum. The sequence goes on along the minus strand of NW_027272165.1, from coordinate 1,041,295 downwards.
TGTTTCTGTAAATATCTTCTTTTTTTATGTTCAAACAAATATTTCGTTTCTGTTTTATTTCATTATGTTATGATAAGGTTAAATCTAAGTCAAGCTCTCGTTTATGGCAGTAGTCTCCTGGATTTGTTTTAAAATCTTGTTTTACTCCTTATCACAATATGATAAGTGTATAATCATCTTAATTCGGTTTGTTTGCTGTTCTTCTTTTTTTTAAAACAAATTACGTTGATCACTCAGATATGATATTGGTGATTCTCAAAATTGTTTTAGGCCCATGTTTCTTAATGCATGCTTTGCTCGCGCACTCTATATTTCGTTTGGTATTTGATGATGATAATGATTCACAAAATTTGCGTGGCGCCATACACACAAACAAACAAAAACCTTCAAAGGTGCAGACTCCTCCAAGGGAGTTATCAATGGATGTCTTGCTAAAAAGAAAAGAAAAGGAAAAAAGTGCGAGTCCTAAGCGAAGCTAAATTGCTCCAGATTACCAATTTTATGGATAGATGATGGGATGGAGTTCCACAGGAGATGAATCAATTTTATGTAAAAAAAAAATGATGAATTTATTTGTTTTGTTTTGCTTTGCTTTACTTTGTTTGTACTGTGTTCACTCAATTCTATGTTGTATATTCTATACCCTCATGTACATTATATGATTATAATGTTTCGTATATGTCATTTTACCTCATGATGTACGGACATGAGGAAGAACAGCCGTCTGTCTGAATCATGTGCCGTGATGGAATGATAGTTATTTCTGGTGGAAAAAAAGTAAAATTGATTAATCGATCCAAGCTATACTTAATCACCGCCATCAAATCTGAGACCAGCAGCGACAAATTCACCATCACACGCCATCATATTCCTCCTCCTCCTCCTCCTCCTCCTCCTCCTCATCATCATCATCATCATCATCATCATCATCATCTTTATCATCATCATCATCATTATCATCGTCACCATCTCCGTCATCATCATCATCATCATTATCACCTTCGTCATCATCACCTTCCCCTGCCACATCGTCTCAACTAGTGTCAATATCTCAATTTCACTAGCAAAAGATCAATTTTAACACATGCACGCACATCTTTACCACAGTCGTAATTCTTGAGCTATAAGCCCCACTCATCATCCTGAAGTGCATTACCTGTCCCATTCTTTCATCATCCACACCACATCATTATACCACTGCCGTGATTACCACTGCATCCTCATTCCCATCACCATTTCCATCATGCTACCGCAACCACCAGTGTCGCCATTTTGTTGACATTATCATCATCCTTGCGCCATGATGATGATTGCGTCACAATCATAATCATGAAAGACACCCCTTCCATCATCAATATCATATATTACAGTATCCTTGATGTTACTAAGTATTGTTACTTGTTATTGTTGAAACTTTGCATGTAATCTATATGTATACATTCTTGTTTTTTATGATTATGCTTTACGATGTAAGATGTTATAATGCATTTTAGCTTAGCCTTTGGCCTACTATCTATTTCGCATGTTTTTTCAATAAATTAGTAATCAATCAATCAATCAATCAATCAATCAATCAATCATGTATCATTAACACCACCGCCTGCAATACAACTGTTGTCACTGCCTCCTTTTCCATTACTCTCACAACCTTCATCTTCATCATCTGTTTCAAAATAACTCCTTAGATATTAAGACATTGCAAAGAGTGATTATGCCCTTTAATCAACTTTACGATTTATTGTGCATTATACATTTCTCACTTCGTTGCTTTCCGATTTATGAATCACACGTTGATAATTATCTTGATGAATAAAATCTTGATAGCATTATTGTAAACTATCGCTTCTAATTCCCTTGACACACGATCATAGTAGAATCTCCTGGAACATAGCAACGCTGTGTCCTTGATTCTATCACTCTCTATAGCCACAAAACTTGATTTTAAGTCACATTGCATAGTACATACGTACACAAATGAAAGCAAGTGTTGGACGCGACAACACGCCACCATACTTGCCACCATACTTGTTGTTACCGTTAACAAACAAGCTATCAGAAACTACCGTGCTATTTGAATACAGATAAATGCGACTCTAATAATTTGAACGTGAGCAATTAAGTTAATGCGGTCGCACAATTATTTCATTTCAAATTTCATCACAGTGTAATTTCAAAAACATGCTAGGTAATGTTATAAAGCATTCAGTGGCCAAAATTTGGCACATGCCCTCTAGAACAGAAGGTACAATTAACCAACATGTATTGCTCATAACTATTCACTCATGGAGCCCACACTGTGTTAACTTGTTAAGTAGTCACTTAGACAGAGACTGAATTATTCATAAACCCTTTGACATTTAGCCTTGCCAGAGCACCTAAAAAACAAAACAAAACAAAACAAAACAAAAGAAGGCAAAGCGTTCATGATTCCGGTTCAATGAGCAGAGCCTGTGTGCGCTGCGATATCAGAAGCGCTCTCGAACGAAGGATATGATGCTCCAATCTAAGGAAAGTCGAGAAAATCTGAGAGATTCACAATCGGCGTCTGATGGTGCTGTGGTTGCAGAAAGTCACTGTTCAACTTCAACTTCTTGCGTTTGACGAAGACATCTAGATTCAGTCAACAAGCTTGCCCCTCCATCACATCCTGATGGTGGAACTGGCGCTCGTATCAGGGTAAACTCCTGTCTATAATGGTCTATCTATAAGAATCGAGTCTCTAAATCAATATGCGGGTGTCCGCGGTTCTGACAGTTGGATCAACTAGCCCGATTTGAAGAGCAAGACGGCCATTGAGCCCACGTAGAAGTAGATGAAATGTTTCGTCTCGTGCGTGACGAAGCTGCCGAAGTTCTTACCCACAATGCAATGCCATGTCGGGCTGTACTTCTCGTCGAAGTCTTTCTTGATGAAAGAGGCGACGTCCTTCTCGACGTTGAACTTTTCGAAGGCCTCCGTGGCCAGATCGGTGGCATCGTTCTGCATGTCCTCGGTCATGTCCACATTCTTGATGACCAGCTTCTTCTCCTTCTGATTCATCTGAGAGTTAGGAAAGAAGATGTGAGGAGCATAATGTTTAATTCCTTCTAAAAAATTCTATAAACTTAGTTTGTTTGATTGATTGATTGCTTTTATGGTAAAACAGTTAAGTACACAGACGCACTGTCCAGGATACTTGAGCTTGTAGTTGTTTTAACGACCAGTGTTGCCTTAGCGACTGCCTATATCTGATGTCATAATCAATGAGCTGATTTAAGAGCGTCACTCAAACGCCAAGAAACGTTCAACCCCAAACTGCCAAAGGAGTGAAGTAAGTGCAAAAATGTTTCCCCAGACCATTATATATAGGCCCTATATATGTGCGTGTATATATATATATATATATATATATATATATATATATACACAAATATATATATATTCAGTTTTTGTAATCGTCAGACACAACGCACATACATGACACAAATCTGTGAATAATATCAAAGCTAGCTAGTTATACTAGAAAAAAAAAACTTTGATGAAGAAAAGTTGGACTCATCGCCTGTCTTGAGAATTTTCTTCAAGAGGTGAAATATAATTCTAAGAAATTACTGATTTTGTTTTGTTTTGACTATAGGGGTTGCTGCCAAGTTTCGAAAATATACCTGAAATATTCCACAGGTCTATTAATCTTTATTATCTTTAAAAAAAATGGCAACAAGTTGATATGGGTAACTGACTTTTCTGTTTGACGATAATCTCCTTTTTTTTTCTTCCTTTTTTTCGGATCGAATAATTAAATGCACTCGAACTCATATTGCCAGTGGTATGTGTCCTTGTATTTCAACGTCGGTTGTCTTTCGTCGCTCCATTGAGAAAAAAAAATGACAAAAGATTGAGAAGAATATCATCAAGATCAAGATATTGGATGAGTTTTTCTTCAGGTAGTATTTTATGAAAAAATGAAAGAGTTTTATAAATTGCTCCGATAGATTCTAGGTGAGATATATAAACAACTTTGACCATTAAACTTTTAGTAAATCATTTAAAATATATCCTGGTTACAAAGCACAAAATGCATTATGTGCTAATCAAAAACAAACAAACAAACAAACAAAAACACATTATTATCTAAATAAGGACGAAGTACAATAAACTTACGGTGAATTCTGGATCACTGGAAACACTGTACCGGCAGAGAATTAAATTCGTTGAAATGAAGACAGCGTAGCTTTTCGAACCAACCTCGCCCCTCGCCAACTGGTGTTGATGTGACGACACACGTTTCTCCCTCGTATTTTATCATGACCTCGGCTATTGTGGAAAGAGAAAACCCTGCGACGAGTACAATGGATTCAATCGGTCTTCTCACGTCACCGACCTCTTGCGAGGACTATTTACATTTAAAGAGCATTTACAGTGCACTCCACTGTCTGGGACACACTTTGAGATATGAAGTTCACTGTCATCAACACTCCGGTTTCCTATGCAAACCAATCAATTCCTTCTCTCTCTCTTATTCTTTCTTTTGTCTCTGTCTGTATGTATCTTTCTTGTTACGCGCATGCATACATATACCCAATACACATGTAATACGCGTTTATTTGTGATAACAACAGCAACAACAACAGCAACAACAACAACAACAAATAATAATGATAATAATAATGATAATAATAATAATAATATAATGATAACATAATCTATACACTGTACACATATCACATAAAGAGTTTGAGTGTTAAAACAGATAAACGCCATTTTCAAAGTTTTAAAAGTGAGGTCATCATCAAACAAAGAAAAAAAAAATCCTAACAGTTATACTACACACGGTACATAACGACGATATTTGAAGACATTATTAGAATAATCACACATTAGAGATATTTTCTTTCTCTCTTAGCAGCTCTCATCTCAAATATTTCAATGGGTGTATTTTTTTTTTTGCACTTAAATTCTTCATTGTTACTATAGGCCGTAATTTTAGGTCTACTGTGATCTATATCTGAATATTAGTTACTTGTTCATCCATTTATTTAAAGAGAGGCATGAGGATGAAAATAGAAGGATATCAGTTTTTATCAAAGACTTCTATTGTTGTCAACAGAAATCTTGTGATCCATTTTTCTTTCTTATTTTTTTCTTCTCATTGTGTTTTACGCGTAGTGTTTCATCAGTGCCATGTTCGAAAAAAAAAGAAAGAAAAGAATACAGTGTTACAGTTCTGGATGACGTGTTAATATCCTGCTTTACTGTTATACATTATGTTTTTTTTTCCTTTGACCGTCTTATCTCAGTCTCATGCTGTTTGCTGTCATAAGGAGAATTTCGATTTGTTTATTCGTGTTATTCTGCAGTAGCATTGTTTAAGGAAATGCTTCCAGTGGTTTCTTTCTTTCTTTATTTATCTTTATTCTTATTTTTTTTTTGCTTCCGCGCCCGGGTCCAAAGAAGGGAGCGGCACGCACAACAAAGTTGGAAATTCGACGTTCTTCAGTCATCAGTTTAACGCCGTAGCTTTTAACAAGGCGAGGACTTTTCTGACCAATCGAGAGCCAAAGTGACATCCCTAGCTTGTAACAGACCGAACAAAATATTTTCACTGGTCGTGGTAGAAGGTAAATTCCCACAGCTGTTGAGGTCAAGGTTTTTAAACTTAAGGCCCACGTGTTTCTAGGTTTGTTCTTCTCACCTTTCCATTCTGCAAGACAAGAATGAGTGACACTTCTGCATACCTCTGGTTTGCGGTAGCTTTTAACAGGGAGGTGAGACCGTCCTTTACATTATAGCTTGTAACTGAATAGTATCGACTGAGTGTGAGTGAAATGAAAATAAAGTTCCTCAAACACAAAAGATACAAATCTGACGGCTATTTTTGACAGTCTCATTCGGATGGAGGTGAACAGAAACTGCTATACAGTGCGTATATTAAAAAAAAAAAAGGTAATCCAACTTTGGAGGATTACTATTTCATAATTAAGTATCAATGAAAAGAGGAAGAGTTCCCCTTTCCTTATACAACCAACATTGTGCTCTCCATTGCTGACAATTATGAAATAGTAGCCCTCCAAAGTTGGATTACCTTTCTTTATACGCACTGTAGAACACTTTATAACGCATTTCTTACACTCTTAAAACATCCGAGTCAGAATTGACCCGGAACTGGGTCCATTGGGGTCACACACTATTCCGGGTCAAAAATGACTTGGAATTTGGTCATGAAGACTCAGAATGGGGTCACCCTGACCCAATTCATGACTCTGAATGGGTCATTATCTGACCCCATTCCTTGTCAATTCTGACCCGGAACGTTGTGTGACCCCAACGGACCCAGTTCCGGGTCAGTTCTGACTCGGGTGTTTTAAGAGTGTATATCCGTAGCTATATGCACATCATTATGCTCCACAGCTGAAAAAGTAGTACAAGCTCTTGTAATTAACAACACGCAACTGATACGGGTATACAGATTCATGTAGGCCTACTAAGTCATGTTGTTACCTCCGCCAAGGAAGGTTATGCTTTCATCGGCGTTGTTTTGTCTGTGTGCAAAATAACTTTTTGTAGCAATCCAAGAATTTTTATGGATTTTTAAAGGATATTCTTGATCTTTTGGCAGATAGGGTCAATGAATTTGGGAGTTTAAGCTGCGCGAATCGGAGGTATGGAAGCTGATGACGTAAACAAAGGGCTTCTGTATTGGGAAATTGGGCGACTTTCAGCACATGGGTACTAGTATATATGGGTGGCTCCAAATAACCTGATTGGTGGAGGTCTGCGCTCTCCGAGTGCTTTTCTATAGTTGTTATTTTTTTTTTGCGAGTTGTTAGTTCGTCGTTTTTGTTGATGTTGTTGTTTATTGTTGTTGCTTTGGAAGTTGATTGATAATGCATTCCCGTTCTTGTGCGGACTTTTGCCAATAAATACAGGGCATGCACTACATTTACTTGCAAGTTGAAATTAAAAAAAAAAATCCAGGATGAAAGATATTTATGAAGAGAGAGAAAAATAGAGAAAGAGAGAGGGGAACAAAAGAGTATAGGCCTATAAAGTACAATGTATAGCATTATGTGCGTAATACAAGTGCGTGTATCTGTGTGTGTGTGTGTGTGTGTGTGTGTGTGTGTGTGCGTGTGTGTGTGTGTGTTTGTGTGTGTAGCAAAAGACTTCGACTCAATGGAAGAATTTAAGAGAAAGATATAGAGGTAAAGAAATGTTAAACTTAGCATTTCTCTATCGTTCCAGATTTATATTTAAATATAATTATGAAAATGACAAATATCAAATTTGAAGTAAGATAACTGTATACCAAAAAAAAAAAGAATTATTCTGTTTATCAATTGTAGGCCTATATACATGGTTAGATTCTCATTTAAGGAAAGAAGTTCCTTAGCCAATAAGAACATTGTAACAGGTTTTTTTTAATGTGCCATAATTTTATCTCTCGCCACCTGATGCCATGACTATTTGGCGTCATGACGACGTATAGGAGTATATAGGTCAGGTCTCTCACGTTTGTGTTATCACCCAGAACTCATATCTGTATTTTCACTGTCCAGCAAGAAATGACAACATCCCACGCAGTTTCTGCGTTTTCCATGGCTTATATCAGCCTCCGTAGCTTGTAACACACGCCATTGACATGGGGAGATGTGTATCTTGACGCCCGATCGTCATGATCGTGAGAAAGCTAACGGCGAACCCGTTTGTTTTCTTCTATTTGGCTATTCACGTATATCGTCCTTGTAAGTACGTCCATTCATTTCTTACCCCTCTGTTCTCGAACTTGAACCAATAACATAATGACAAAAGTGGAATAAAGTAGGACCTACTTCGTTTCACCAAAACTCAGTAATGGTAACTGTCTGTCTGTCTATCTGTCTGTCTGTTTGTCTGTCTTACTGATTGTCTCTTTGCCTGTGGCAGATGAATATAACGCTTTGAAGTGTTAGTTCCCTCGTTAAACATTTTTGATATTTCTTGGTGACCAAAAACTATTAAGTGTATATCTATATTTCGCAGTTTATGCAACGTGGAACGAACTTTTATCTTCCTCAGAAATTCCTATTTCACTCAATTTTCTGTAGCATCATCGTATTTCCGTTCGTACATAGTGTCTTTTTAATGTTGCAGAATTAAAATTCAATTGAAATTGAAATATGGGTGATCGACCAGAAGACACTGTCATTGGCGTTATACCTTTTGAATGTCAGGGGCCATAAACGCGACTCTGGGTTAAGATTGACAGAGAAGGTAAAGTACAACACTGATGTCCAAGAACCAATACTCCAGGCAGGATTCGAACCTATTAGTTCCTGTCCTGAGTCCAAAGCCTTATATCCACATTGACTGCACTAAAATGCGTCCCTTTACCTTTAGTGTAAGAATGAATTGCAGTTGAGAAAGCAGCACCTGTGTCTGAAGTAGTTATTTTAAAATGTAAGAACCTTCTGCTACGGCAACTACATTTTCTTTTTCAAATTGCAGTCATTTTAAACGCTGCTTGACGCACGACGCAGCTGGAGTATGTGAAAAGCAAATAGAAACCATTTCTGATTTCTTTCCATCGTTACAATTCATCACTGTTTGAGTATGAACGAAGTAAAGAGGCCTGCTATTGGTCTTTCTCACGGCTTATTACACATGGATTCTGGCATTCGAACGTCATTTCTCGTATGAACATTCTCACTCAGATATACACCACACACACACACACACACACACACACACCTTTTTAAATGGTATCTATGTACAGTTCTTTTCAAATAATACTATACAAAGTAACAGACTACGAATTTTGCACAATTTGGATGAAATTCTTTCCTGTTCACATTTCTTTTTTCATACTGAATAATTGCTGTAGGCGTATAGAAATTAGAAGATGTTAAAAATGTACGTAGGATTTCATTTGTCTAATATTGGTAACAGTAAGTGAAAATACAATATTGTACAACACAATCGAATGGAATCATGCTACACCTTACGCCACACACATTCACACACACTGTGCACACATGCACACACACACACACACACACTACATAGCAATTATAATGATATTTCAAGTTGCATTAAAACATTACACAGCGCAAATTAACTTTGTCATTATTACAGAAACAGCTTCCATTTGTAGGAATTAAAGTTACGGCAATAATTATTATTTATATCATTCTTCTTCGTATATAATTTTCTCTGTTTATTTGATGGAAATTCTGTAACACATGCATGTATCCATTCATTCATCTTTTAGTTAATCAATCAATTATTCATAGTAATCAATGTAAGCGTATAGCACTATATGAGAATAATCAAAAGATGTTCACACGAACACCAATGCCACAATAACACCTTTATGGCGAACAATAATTATTGTAACAACACCACAAACATTTTATTTTATTAACTGTATTTTATTTATCTATTATACTCATTCATTCATTCATTCATTCATTTCTTTTCAAGTTCAAGTTTCAAGTTTATTTAACCAATTCATTAAACATTTGACATTTTACAAAAGGATACAGCATTAAGAATAATGAATGGTTTGGGACCCCAAAAGAAGCAGAGCTTGTAAAAAAAGGGGTCCCGGATAAACATATAAAACAAAGCAAAACATACTAAAGTTTTAAACATATTAACAAGAAGTATAATAGTAACATATTTACATAGGACAAATGCAACACAAGCACACACACACACACACACACACGCGCGCACACACACACATTCAATCACACAAACACGTGTCACAAAAACTCTCATGCACATACATATAATTTACATGAAATTGCAGAAAGATACTTTCTATTTTACTATACTTTTAAATTCAGCTTCCCTGATCATTCTTGTTTTACAAATTTCCCTCAAGATAAATGCGACATGTACGTTTAAAGTTGGATAGTGATGAGGCTGACCTAATTCTCAATGGCAAATTATTCCATTCTCTAATACAAACATATACAAATGAATTTTGGGCAGTTTGAGTTCTTGCAAATGGTTGATGAATGAGATTACTTTTACGCGTATTATAAGCATGAACGGTAGAATTTAACACAAACGCATCCTTCATGAAAGATTTCGGATCACCTTGTGTCTTAAACATAAAAATCAAGCAACTCAAGATAACTAATTTTTCAAATGGCAAAATGTGAAGTTGACTAAACAATGGCAAACTTGGACTTCTAAAGTTTGAATTTGTAATATACCTTACAGCTTTTTTCTGAAGAACAATCAACTTATCTATATGAGTCTTATAAGTATTTCCCCAAGCTACATTACAGTACATTAAATGAGGCATAACTATGGCATTATACAGAGTAATTAAGGTTTCTTTTGGTAAATAGAGACGTAACTTGGATATGATACCAACACTACGAGAAACTTTAGTACAGACGTAACTGACGTGGTCTTTCCACGATAAATATTCATCGACTATAACGCCTAGGAATCGTACATTTTGGCTTCGATCAATCTGGTTACCGCCTATAACAAGTGGAACAATGTCATTTTGGATTCTTTTCCCTCTTAATCTAAATACAACATATTGAGATTTGCTAGTATTCAATAATAGTTTATTACAACAAAACCATTCAAATATATTACCAATTTCATCATTTACAGAGTTTATTAAGGGTAACAAATAGTTGTGGTGGGCAAGTAAGCAAGTGTCATCTGCAAAAAGCGAATAAGTAAACAAGCTAGATGAATTGATAATGTCATTAATATAAATAAGGAACAATAAAGGGCCTAGGACTGAGCCCTGTGGAACACCACATGTTGCTTGCCTCGACTGTGATTTAACTCCATTTACCGTTACACATTGCTGTCTATTTTGCAAGTAATCTTTAAACCAAGCTAGAGCCACCCCACGAATACCATAATGCTCAAGCTTACACAGGAGTATCGAATGGTCAATAGTATCAAAAGCCTTCGACAAATCTAAAAATATACCAATACAATACCTGCCACTATCAATAGCATTAACGACAGTATTCACTAAATTCAAGACACCCATGCTCGTGGAACATTTTTTCCGAAAACCAAATTGCTGTGGAATCAAAACACTATATGATTGAAGATAATCATCCAATCTTTTATACACAATTTTTTCAAGGATCTTTGAGAAAATGGGCAACAAAGCAATTGGTCTATAATTTTCTATACATTTGCTATCATTCTTTTTAAATACAGGGATTACATTTGCTAATTTCAATTTTTGTGGAACAATTCCTTGTGAAAGAGACTTGTTGAAAATATCACACAAGGGATCAGCAATATACTGTATACAACTCTTTACAACCATTGGAGATACATCATCTGACCCACATGATTTTGATGGGTTTAGGGCAGTAGCAAATTTTATAATTTCATGAACAGATGTTGGAGTAAAATACAATGATGAGGAGTGACTTTGCACAGATAAATATTCTAGAAATGAACTTTTGGCAGCGGGTATATCATTGGTTATCTTTGAGGGCAAATCAATAAAATATTTATTAAAATAGTCAGCTTTATGTAAATCTGACTGAAGTGTAATGCCATTATGATACATTTCACTCGGAATTAATGGTTTCTTCCCTCTCCCTAATAATTCATTTATGTGATACCATGTCTTCTTAATATCATATTGAGTAGACCGAAAAACATTATCATAATACCTCTTTTTGCTCTGTCGGACAGCAGAAGTCAACAAATTTTTATATACCACATACTTTTTAAAGTTTGCATCACTTCGATCTTTAATAAACCTAGAGTACAACTTATGCTTCTGATTAATAGATTTCAGGAGGCCTGGGGTAATCCATGGTTTTCTACATTTTTTCTTTGACTTCTTCTCAACTAAAGGAAAAACTGAATCATATAATATTAAAAAAGTATCAATAAACTGTTCATAAGAGTCATTAGCATCATACAAATCATACAAACAAAACCAATTAACGTCAGATAACATTCGCTTAAAAACATTAATCTTCTCTTCATTAATAACACGCCGAAATATTTTACCTTTGCTGTTTATCATCCATCATTCAACTATTGGTCTAATCATGTATTTGTTCATTCAGATATTCATGTGTAATGTTTATGGAGATCACTTGTCCATCCGGCATGACTATAATCTGATCTCAAACTAAAACCACGTACCGTATGCCTGTAACAATCTTCACATCCGACTTGATTGCAACTACGCCATCTTGTGTTCAGACTCAACGAAGTTCCCATTAGTCACAGAGGACTGTGAGACGTATTGCGCCATGTACGATGTCCGTGCGGACAAGCTGTGGAGTTTCAAAACCCTGTGAACTTTTGATTACAACCCTCTTGATTTCTAGAGAAAATACCGTCTCCCCCACAACTTTGCCTACCAGCAAAATGATAAAATGATTTGAAATATGGAAGATATTAAGTAAAACCCTGACACAAAGTTTGTGTAAATCCGGGGAACTGAATAATCAGGACACAGTTCTTTTCACGCCGTAGGAAAAAGATCTTCTCTAATTCAGCGGATCTTCCTCCATTCGTGAGAAATAAGTCGGGAGATAATGTTACTGATAACTGCATAGTCAGACTACCCCGTGACGCTCAGCATTCAGTATGCATTAATAGTGAGTCATTAGGAACCGCAGCTTCTTATTGGTATGAGGCGCGAAAAGTGAGTCTCTACATTTTAACTCGATTGACTGCGAGGGTTGACAAGTAAACTCAAGTTGTTAAGGCCTCGAATTACATTGAAGGATGGAATATATTAATATGCAAACAAAGAGAAAATAGAAGTAGGCCTTCTTTGTAATTCATACCTAATCAATGAACTAATCAGTTAAGTGAGTGCAAACGTCTAATTATTTTCGGCAGACATATTAAGGGCGCAATGCACAATAATTTCAATAATCATTATTATGATTTTGTTATCCATATGATGCAAAAATAATCAATCAAGACATATTGGAATTTGACGAGAGAACTATGCCTACTATACCCAGGACACATCCTCAACTCTTTGGGGTTCTTTTTGAGTGACGAAATTCAGTGCATTTTTATTTCGTAACTTCTTCTAATCCTCTCCGGAACATCGCCTGAAGCCGCCAGTGAAACCGATCACAAGTAAATTGCTAGCAGTAATATGAGACCAACACATGAAAATTCGTAAAAGTCATTTTCTCACAGGACTTGCCCTGTCTTTCCGTCTCGTGATGATAAGTATTTCCTGCATTCATAACGTGTATCGATTTCGTCACGAGCTGCAGTGTGTCTGTCCGTGTCTGCTCGTCTGTTCACGTCTGCTGTTTTCTTTAACCTTCTGCATGCCACATCATGACGTGATCTACCCATAGTTCCGTGTGTGAGAGACCTGTGCACATTCACTGGCACTGAAAAAGTTAAGCGCGTATGGCTGTTAACGCATTATTCACTCATTAGAGAATGCTGTGCACCACACGCGGCGCTCCATAATCCCGTCTCAGCCAAATGAGACTAAAGCCGTCTGGTACGTGATGGCACGAATCCAAAAAGCCTGGAAAACCTCTGACAGGCAGTTGTGTCGTCACCGTGACGTCACTTCCTTTCGATGTGTCCTATGTGCTGATAAGATTATTCATAAAATGGGTCTGGACGCTGAAAGATTTCGTTCCTTAGGAGAAGAGATCGGGCTCAACATCCTTTCTTTCCATCCGTTAAGTTTAGTGAAGAAGTCCTCAACTTGAACCTCCAAACAAAAATATGGTTTTAAAGTAAGATTGTATGGTTGCGTGATAGAGAGAGAGAGAGAGAGAAAGAGAGAGAGAGAGAGAGAGAGAGAGAGAGAAAAGAGTGACGTTCATAGCCCTATGTAGGATGTGAGACAAACCTAACTGAAAACTTTCTCTACAGGGAGCCATTGTTTCACTGAGTTTCAGATGGTATGACAACTCATATATGAACTGGTTCAACATGGTGACTGTTCAGACACTCAAATCAGTCACAAATCATGTAATACATCCCAAACCTTCATCCCCTCCAGAAAGAAATCGAACGGAATATTTCTATATTGTTGTTATTTATTTTAACTTGCACACCCGTGGAATCTATACCTCCGCGTATAACAGTAGATTTGATCAAGAACTCGCCGGTATATATACCAAGGAAGTAAAAGAGATAAGAGGGGGGGGGGGGGGGGGGGGGACAAGCACACGTGTAGGTATGGAAGCTATAGGATCTCATGACTTTAAAGAGAAAATTATAACGAGTGAGAAAATGTAAAAATGAAATGTTGGTCAGGGGTTACCTGACAGCAACCTGGCATAAACAGAAGGTGAAATGATTGAATGAAGAACAAGTAGAAGAAAAAAATGAAGGAGAAGAAGAAGTAGAAATAGAGGAGATGGAGAAGGAGAAAAAATAATGACAAAACATGAGACAAATTAAGAAACAGTAGACAGTTTGGCTCGTGTTTCATCAATAGAAAAAAGACATTAAAATACTCTTTTTTCATGAAGTAAAGAACGCTGTCCTAATTGAACAGAAATCAAGTTCAACTTATTATCAAAATCATGATTTTAGTTTTACTGATGCATTGCTTGCTTAAGATGACATTGTGTGTAATTGCAACATGATATTGATAGGTAAGAAGATGCAAGGAGAAGAAAGGGAACAGACAAGATGAAGAATGGAGGGGGAAAGATGACTACACGTTCACTAAGGAAACGAAGCAAACGCATTAGTCCTGCTTACACGTATAATATCTATACGTGGCTCATACGTCAGAGCATTACTTTCTTCTCATACTCATGTGTACCCCGCTGAGGGACAAAACTGCGAGAGAAATGTGAATTCTACACATCACGCAGGCCAGATTATGAATATGTCGCAGACTCATAATGAATTAACTTTGTTGCTCTGACAATACCAAGTATATTTGACACTTTACACATTGTAGACTATAATCTATAGGAATAATCAGCGAAGACAAAATCAAATGTTTTAGATTGCTTCAAGTAATTGATTTGTCCGTGTCTAAAGAAATAACAATATTACTGAGGTCAATCGAGTTTTTGACTGTGTCAGGAAACAAATCAAAAAAGAAGAAAAACATGTCTAAACTGAGACCAAACAACCGTAAGACACCTGAAAGACACAGGAGAAGGAAATTGAACAATCTTTCATGCCACTTTCAAAATCATTGATAATGAAAAAACTCAGAACAAGCTTGGCAAATAGCAAACGTTATTATAGTCACATTAGGACACAGGATGAAGTAATTATATATCGGACTTACAAATCCATCTAATAATTAAATGCTCTAGGCGCAACCATGTTCAAGATGCAAATTACATACAGGTACATAAGAGAAAGAAAGCGACAAAGTGAAACAGAACAGGACATAATAATGATAATCAGTTAATGTAAGCCAAATTAAACAAGTACCTCTCGAAATTATTCTTTAATACTTCAACCTAATTACTATTCTTTATGAATTGAGGGAGCGAGTTCCATAAAGAAGACCCGGCGTAAGCAAAAGCTCGATTCAAAATATTCTCAGAAAAGGTCCCTTATTCTCTCTGTCCTTGTACTACATGGAAAACAAGATTCTCGTCATCCAAGGTTTACTTGAATCTGCTGAACTCGGAGACAAGCTGTACCCTATACAGAGAAAACTGCCTTAATTAATGGATTTGCTCAGACGGGTGTTTTGCCGTCATGGTGCAGTAGTCTCCTGCATCAATGGAAGTTGGTAAATTTCGCTCGCGTCCTAAAAACCCGATCCCCTTTTTCTCTCCTAATGAAGCTCATTTCTATTAACTCTTAAAGGAGTGAATATTTTCCCTCCATTTGTGTCATTATTTGGTAATAGACTCCCCTTTGACGGCACGGAGTAACGGGAGAAAAAGAGCGATTACAGCAGCTTAACGTGAGACATTCAAACTATCTTTGTCGCGCGTAGGTGCTAGAATTCTAGCGAACAAAGACGAACACCCAGGGGGTTGTGTCCCCGATGCTCCTACCATGGTTTCCGCTCTTTCTCGGCCACAAACCAAAGTGCTAATCGAGTGCTTAAAGAGTACTTTGTCGGTGATGTATCCCATGCGCAGATACTTTACCACTAAACAGCGCTATCCTTTTCTAGCCTGCGTCTGTAATTTTAATCAAACAAACTTCAGCATTATTAAGGGCATGATCTGAGCTCCTCTATGTGACTGAAGGTAGTAATTACAGCCAGTCATCACGGCGATATGCGCTGCCGTCGAAAGTTTAGCACCATTTTGGTTATTCTAAGTGACCCTAATTGCCACAGTCATTACAGCCTCAGACAAATAGGACGTTCAATTCACTAACTTCGAATGGACAGTCGAGATATCAGCATGGTTGCATGTATTGTAGCTCCATGATATCAGTTAGTCCTTTCGTCTGGCAGTTCAAATTAGTGGTCATTTTCTATTTTGATCTCCGTTTGAATATATTCAAAAGGTCTATCTAAACCACTATATAGGGTCGAATCATATTGACAAAAAAAAAAAAGACAAACACGGATATTCATCGGTGTGTATCGTGAACTCTCCAACAGCAGAATCTATTGATAATGATTGCTTTCGAATTCAGGTCTCGTTTCATTTTTGTTGGTCAATAATTTGTCTATTTGCTGGTGTTTACTTTGTTTGCTTGTTTGGGGTTTGAATGGGAGATGAAAGATTGGAATTTTAGATACGTGTGGATAAAAACAAATGATTTTTTTTTCTCGAATAATATCTGTTCGATGGATACGTCCGTGAAAATTAAAACTAAGTTTCTTCACTCTGACAGTCAATTTCAATGCTCGATTTGTTGTTCATGTGTTAACTTAAAGGCATAATTTACCATTTGCAGAAAAAACAACAACTCAGCATTAGTGCTTTAAAATAGTTCTAAAATGTAAGTTAGGGATAGAAACAACCACTGTGAAAATTTGAATCAGTAAAATCAATGATAAGTATTGTAATATACAAACTGTGAACAGTAGTAATAATAAAAAAAAATTTCCAGACCAAACCGTCTACAGTTACGGTTTATTGAGAAAAATACTGACATCTCCTTATATCTTAGGCTTTATTGCAAAACTTTTTATGGGAGGGTGTTTTGTGGTACAACAGCGCTACACATATGCATGAAAGGCGATATCTTGAACATTTTTCAAATGACTGCTTCCAAAGGTAAACAGAACCTTTTTCCGTTTGAAATGTTCTGGTTATCCGCGCTCTGATTAAAATTTCAGCTGCATGGGGCTGGGTGCATTATGGCCACAATCTCTCCTTGCTCGTCATTTCCTTTTTCGCTTTTCGCGACAACTGTTTTTATTAGGGAAGCCTGTCCAACATAGCAACAACACACTGTAGTCCCATGTATTAACAAAGCCTTCATGAAAACATCTTTGTAACACAAAACGCGAGGCTGCTCTGAGTTTTAAGCGTGTCCGGAACCCCGGATGTACTGTATAAAGGCAGACACGCAATTGTTGGTGCGGTGTCTGTGCTTCTCTCACTCTTTTGGCTCTGATGTGAATTAATCCTCTGCAAATACAGCCACATAATCAAAGCATAGGATATTAATGACACCGTGTAAGGAGAATTGTCACAGTTTCATTTTCATCTTATTTTATTTGTCCACTTGTATTAACAACAACAACAACAACAACAACGAAGACGACTTAATGGATCAACGGCAATTGAACTTATGATAAATCAATGCTAACCACATACAGTACTCATAATGTAACATACACTGTACCACTGTACATAGACATCTGCAGGTACCCTGAGGAAATATTATACGTGTAAATGTTTAAGTATTTCGAGGTGCAACATTGGAGGAGACCGTCATCAAAAAGCATCGTATAATCATTAAATCACTTTCAAATATCCAAAACACACTGAAGGTCTCACCACTTTCATGCACTCAGCACTCAGCACACGCAGTCCACCACGCACCCCCATCCCAGTACTCACCCTGGATAAACATTATCTATAAATATTTGTCAACTGGGCTGTTTCCGCTCTCAAGCGTAAGCTTATACGTAGGATACAGCCTTTTTACCCCTTAGATTGCACCTTTAGATTATTTTCTTTATATTTAATGTACCGTGTAATTTGTATAAAATAATTGTCAATATTTTGTATTCATCAAGTTCATTAATTCTTCTTCAAAAATCCTATGATTTTGTACAAAAGAAAAATGAATTTGTATATTACATTTGACATGAAATTGCAAAAATAAATGAAAATCAACTATCAATTAATAAATAAGCAGTGTGCTTGACCGGGATGACGGCCTCAGAGTAATTAGGCCTGCAGTGTACAGGAAAGAAAGTTATTCTATCTTAAAAGCATAAAAGATATCATTTTACATCCCAAGTGTTTTGAATGCTGGAGTGAAAGAATGTATGCCTAGATTGCCATCATGCAGGTATAAAACTTCCTTGTTAAATGTAATAGTGTATAACAGGAAAACATTCATTCATAATACATATCCAAAACGTACCTGCAATAAAGTTCACTTGAATAACCCCCAAACCCTATTGGCTCAAAGGTTATCGAAGACACCATGGACCTGATGTTTGTATATGAAATGTTTTCCCTAACCATCTGAAGCAATTCACATCAACTGTATTCTTGAAAAAAAAAAGTATCATTCCATCAGGGGGAGGAGATTCATCTTGTAAGTCTCAGCATCTTTAGGCGTTGATGACAGTCACTGAATACATAAGTTGGTAAAAGAAAACAACAACAACGGCAACAATGACAACAACAGCAACGACTTTGATAAGTGATGGTAATGATATTGCTAAGTATTGCAGTTGGGTATTGCAGTCGAAATGTGACACCCGGAATGATGTTGGGTTTTGTTGTTGTTGTCATTGTCGTCGTCGTCGTCGTTGTCGTTGTTGTTCAGTTCAGTTCACTTCAAATCTATATCATATTTCCACTTTCTCAATGATGAAGTAACAAAATGATTGGCGGCAAAACAACAAGCAAGAATACAAAAATATATCCAACCATGTCTTTTGATTAAAAAGAAAACCATACTGAACACAATATTATTATGGTCATATCATTTGAGGATGTCACAAGGAAATATCAGAAATATGATGGGGCCTACATAAAAGCTGTAACGCTGGTAAAACTGTAGGTTCCCGAATTCATAGGCGTTGAATTATACGGAGAACAGATATGTTTATCTTGACCAACGTAAGATTATACCAGTACAAATATCAATATAATGAATGAACTAATAAACCACATGAATATTGCTCAAACCAGACTGTACGGATATCGCCGTGTTTGAAAGAGAATGCTATATGTTTGATATATCGGTACCATTAAATAACTTGGTGCTGCGGACAAAGACAAAAGACTTGGAGTATAAAAAGTTGCTAAAAGCCTGGTAGAGTGTATCCACTAAGTAATAGCTGTTTTAATTTGCGTTTGAAGGTGAATAGGGATAAGGAAGAAGGAATATCTTGAGGGAGGTCATTCCAGTATCTGGGTCCAGTAAACATAATTGTTTTCTTTGCAAAAACAGTGCGAGTACGGGGAAGGTGATAGGCGTCACTCTGGCGAGTGGGATAGCAATGAATCTACATGGAGCGATTTCTTCTGAACATGTGGATAAAAACAGATGGTAATTCATTAGTTGTTAGTTTATACATGGAAATTCCGAGGTTATAATGAAATAGGTCTGGAATTTTCAGATTTCTGTTTTTGGTGAAAAAGCCGTTAGTATGAGCAAAATATCCGGCGTGGTTTATGATTCTTTTTGTTGTTATTTCTTCTTTCTCTTTTTTTTTTTTTTTTGCCAGCGTTAACAAGGATGTCAGATGTCAGTTCTTTCGACAATTCCGCCTAAAATGAAAACATGTTTGTAAGCCTGTTCTGTTTCCCATATACTATTTTCGTTTTCTCTTTCTGGGATGCTAGCCTATTTTCTATTTACTGGCGAACAGACAGCATTTCGTTAGAATGTGACGGGCGATTGATTTCAAAGTGGGGAGCGTAGTTTTGTTAGGTCTCGTCTTGTTGATTCCAAGCCTCCTATTCGAGAACAATTAGTTGGATCCGTCTCCAGACTCGCTCCTGTAGGACTTCACTGCTCAGGATGAACACCCATCTCCATTAGCAAACCCGATAGCCATAGCCAGTCTGCTTTCTTAACGTCTATATAACCCTGGGCACTGGTAGATACACAATGAAAGAAAGCAATTATATTAGAACCGTGCAATTACTTTGACATCAGTTAATGATCCTAAAATAAACCTTAAAAATGTGGAGTGTGTATTCATCAATAGTTTGTATCCAGCATAGTTCTTTTTCACCCTTTTGTACATGATGTGAAATTGTTCATTAATCTATTCATTTAGTAGGAAGAAATATTTAAATGTTTACAATAGAAAACTAATGAATTCATGATCTACTTATAATTCATAATCATACACAGTGAGAGTCGGTTTATTATAGAATTATTTTTAGCAATGTCCATACAAGAGATTTAAAAATCTTAAAAAATAGATATCATTTCACACAATTAAGAAATCTTCATAATAACGTCTAAACTTCTTCTGACGACTAGCAAACCCTCAAGCTACTAGCGCATGGCCAGACGAATGGATTTACACCTTTCCTGTACATAAATCCTGTAACGAGATAGTGAGAAGAAAACTATCAAATCATGTTGAAGCATTAAGTTGAATATTATGGTATTTTTCTATATTAAGATCTAGATACTTTCTTGATTGACAGGGTGCTTGATAGATCTATTTCTGTCTCTATTCTTTTCATTATTCTCTCCCTCTCTGGTCCATTTTGAAAGCTATGTTGCTGGACAGTTTACCAAAGGACTTCTTCAAATAGAAACACACGATATGGCGCTTGATCAATAATTTGTGTTATTATTTTGTATTTTCCTCCAAGTGACAAGCATGGGTGGGAGCTGTCAATCACACGCCCTCTATTGTTTGCACTCCTGTCATTCGATACTGTGTTCAAGTAGTTTCTTGTCGCTGATGTTGTTGTTGGTGATGATGGTGGTGGTGAAGGTGGTGATTAAAAGTGTTTTTGTTATTGCTTCACAGGAAGAGTTCATGATACGTGCATTTTCTTCGTCATTATTTCGTGGTATATGGACCTAGTGACTCGCCTGATATGTCGAATACTTATAGCATCGATCTTTTATACACCTGACACATTATTCTGTCTCTCTCCCCTTCTCTGTCCCTTCCCTTTCTCTCCATCTCTCTCACTCAATCTCATTTAACACTTTGGTTTGATAGACAAGGGGTGATTTTATAGCCTGTCATTATCAAATGAATGCTCTCGTCCAGCACGCAAATTATGACATGACAGTAATTGATAATTATGAAGAGTAATATAATAGGAGGAGGGTGACGAGTATCATGAGAAGAGAAGGAAGAGGAGGGGAGAATGGAACGAAGATGTGGTGGTGGTGGTGGTGGTGGAGGAGGAGGAGGAGGAGGAGGGGAGTGACAATTTAGTTCCTAAACCTCCATACAGAATTATGGAAACCTTGATCACAAATTTTCGACGGGTTGTTCATCTTCCATGGTCGTGGTCAGTCTTCCATGAGTGTCTACGACATTTGCAGACGTTTCCAGAACTTGTCGTTCATCTCTTGCATCAGATCTCAAAAAGTGTTGACGAACCGTCGGTAGTTAGGAACCTATAGATCCTCTCAATGATAATGTTATACAAGTTATACAATATTTGGTTACAATATGCAAGCCACCAGCAACGCATAACCAAACGGAAGGTCTGCCATATACTCTGGCTAAACACTAGTAGAGATACCAGGGGCGTGTGTGTGTTTTTTTTTTTATATTGTGCCACTTAGGCGGAGTCTCCTAACTAGTATCACGCGACCGAAAATTATGTCTAGTTAAATACGAGAAAGTGGAGTGGGAATTAGGTTGATCCGATCATCTACTGTATAATGACGGCACACGTCACGTAGGCGGCAAGCGCGAGATTTGCGATTTACCCATCACATTCCGTAGTGACGTCACCTTGTCATTAGATGTCCTTGTGCGACTTCTCCAATGGTGATTGGAGCATCTCATTTCATCGATCGCAAACGGATCAGAGATGAGTAGCTGGTAGATCTCTCCAAAAAGAGAAGCATTAACTTCAAAATTTGATGTTAATGACGTGAAGTGAGGATAAAGCTTCCCCGTAGCGATCACTCTAAATCTCGAATATCGACCAACCTGTCACGTAATCCAGACATTAGTCCGTCTTCATGCGCAACTAATTGGTCTGCTCCTCTTTTTCACGAAAAGAAAAATCCTTTAATGAAAGCCATGAGTAGGAACGCCAGTTAAAAGGAGATACTTGTACTTCAAGTTGGTCTGTCTTTAAGTCATCAAAGGACACTTTGTTCTTTTTTCATAAGCGTGCATCTACTTTCATTTATTCATCCGACCATGGGTCCATGATCCGACTCAACCATGTCAACACTTCTGATAAAAAAGAGGGAACTTGTGACAAGAGTGTCAACTACATCACAAAGCATAACTAGTCGAATCAAACGGAGATTAATACCAAGATCCCTGCATGGGAAAACAAAATAAGGGCTTTTTGCACTTGTAAATTTTTGCTTAGCCCCGGACCAACGGTGGGGCTAAGGGGGGACCTTAGCCCCACCGTTGGTACGGGACTATCCTTAGCCCACTTTTTTACACTTGTAAATTTTTGCTTAGCCCCGGACCAACGGTGGGGCTAAGGGGGGGGGGGGGGGCCTTAGCCCCACCGTTGGTACGGGACTATCCTTAGCCCACTTTCTGTTTACACTCGTTTTTGCCAAAGTGGGCTAGCCCCACCGATAGTACGGTACTATCTGGCCCTGCAAAATAGCAGGGGTTAGCACCGCAATTGCGGTGCCAAGCAAGTGAGTGTAAACAGAACGAAAAAATAATCCTGGGCTAAGCGACGGAGACGAAGTGCGACCCTCACTGACCAATCAGAAACGAGGTAATCAAGTGCTGCCGGTGCGTGCGTGTACGTGTACAGTACACAGCGTAATTATGAATATTCATGTGGTTTGGAAAGTCCGGGGCTAAGAAATACGAGTGTAAAAAGGTCAGTTTTCTCCTTAGCCCCGGACAAGAGATAGTACGGGACTAATTGGTGAGTGTAAAAAGCTGAAAAAATTGGTACGGGACTAACGATAGTCCTGGGTCAGAGAAAGTCCGGGGTTAAGAAACACAAGTGTAAAAAGCCCTAGTTTTTGCCAAAGTGGGCTAGCCCCACCGATAGTACGGTACTATCTGGCTCTGCAAAATAGCAGGGGTTAGCACCGCAATTGCGGTGCCAAGCAAGTGAGTGTAAACAGAACGAAAAAATAATCCTGGGCTAAGCGACGGAGACGAAGTGCGACCCTCACTGACCAATCAGAAACGAGGTAATCAAGTGCTGCCGGTGCGTGCGTGTACGTGTACAGTACACAGCGTAATTATGAATATTCATGTGGTTTGGAAAGTCCGGGGCTAAGAAATACGAGTGTAAAAAGGTCAGTTTTCTCCTTAGCCCCGGACAAGAGATAGTACGGGACTAATTGGCGAGTGTAAAAAGCTGAAAAAATTGGTACGGGACTAACGATAGTCCTGGGTCAGAGAAAGTCCGGGGTTAAGAAACACAAGTGTAAAAAGCCCGTTACAACTCCCCTCTCAAACATACTGAACGGACCTGAGCTACCTGTTAAAGAAACCAATACGAATTCCTCAACAAGTATAAAAATGAAGAGTTTGTTCTCAAAAACCAGTAAGTCCATATTTGCCAAATGGAGATATTTGCGATTAAAGGTCAAGACAAATAAGGAGAATAATGAAAAAAAAAATGGCTTCTTTTGACCATAACTTCAAAAATGTACCCTTACAGATAGTGACCAATATATCATTTATAATGTATTATTTTGTACTTTATGACAGAGACCGTACTTCAAAATCTTCAAAAATGGACTTATCGGTTTTTGCAAAGAAAATCTTCAAATATACTTTAAGAGTATAAAATTTACGCACTTTACAACAGCAGCAAAAACAACAGCAACAGCAGTAGCAACAACAACCACAACAACAGCGTTCTGATATTGCAATGAATACTGAGAAGAATTTGGAAGTATATTTGCCAGTACCGAAATATCGAAATGCTATCATTTTCAGTATGCGACAACGTCTGCCGAGAGTGCGTATTAACTCATTGGAAGCAAATAGTTTAGACAGCTGGAAGAGAAAAAACAAACAAACAACTTTTTACCACATTAAAGGCGAATTCAGGGTGGGCAGACTACCATGCACAGAACTATCATTCTCTTGAAAAAAGGAGCACAGTAACAGAGTGCCTAAGGAATCGCTTCGCGTATTGTTTATTAGATAACCCTGTTTAAGACTTTCTCACCCATCGGAATCTCTCATATCCTTGAAAGAAAGAACAACACCTAACAACAATTAATCCTCTTTATTAGCGAGGTTAGAGACGCCCGTAGTAAAAATTTGTTTTTGGGTGTATGGCCCTTGATAACCGCCAGTAAAGCTTCTACTCTAAATTGTTTTTAAGACAGGTAATCGATATTTTCATTCGTCCTTTTGGCAAACCGCACAACTATGACCTCTTTAAAAACTCTTCCTTTAGAACAATTAACACTTGCAGAAAATCTTTCAAGCGACACTCTTCTTTACAAAATGTTAAGTAGGGTATATCGAAGCGTGATTTCATAAACAGAAACAACAATGACTGCAGAAGTATGCGATACTGATTGACGAAACGCCGCCAAACGGTGATTGATGTGTTCCGGCTTGATTGTCGTTGTATGGGTTGTGTGTCCTCCTCTCTCCCTACACCCTTTGTTTATCGCGAAGAGACGCAGAAAAAAAAAAGGCCCAATGTCAGTCTCGGAACTTTCAGGGGTTTCTGTTCCATTGGTCCTCCCGCGTAATTATGAGAACAAGAGGCGATTATCCCCCTGTTATCTAGCGACAATGAAGCTTTTTTTTTTCTTCTCATTTTCATCAGTTTCTAAAGTGTTTACGACTTAGCTTTTTGTGAAAGGTTGAAGGTTGTAACGGCGCAGCTTTTTCAAAGTTTCAAAGTTGTTTTTTGTTTCATACAATTTGAGCAGCCATTGACACATCAGCGTTTGTAAGTCTATATCAGATTAGTTCCCATTTCGACCTATTATCGAAAATTTATCGAATCGACCTCTGAAAAAGATCTGACAATAGGAAACCTTACTGCTTCAATCCTTTCCTTCTCTGCTTCCTTTACGTTCTCAAGGAATCGAATTGATCCTCTCTGTGGGGGTATAGGGGGAAAAAAAACTGCTAGGACTTATTTGGAGGAGGTATAATACAACAAGCTTACGCGTAGCATACTTAATTCTTGGTGCTTGATCTTCACGGTATTCTAATCACAATTCCGTCATAATGACAGCTTTTCGAAGTGTCAACAGAAATTGACTATAGCTAAAGGGGGTAATTTAGGATCTATGTTCTTATTTCTTGAGTTGTGGTTAGTTGTAGCAAAGATTGATAATTCTGCCTTTAATTCCTTCCCCAAATTATCTTTCAGGCAAGATTTCAGGTTGCCATCCTCATGGGAAGTCTTTTGCCACGGCCACAAAGCTTCATCCCTATGATATAATCATATAAAATCACTGCCAAACACCTGCCTTGCCCTGCATTTTATTACAGGCGCATGATTTTGAAAAGCTCGTAGTGTTACTGCGTTGTCTATTTATGTCTGCTGCATGAAGAATAATGAGAAATAGCATATATATAATAATGCCGGCGTGTATTTATTGATGATTGTCGCGACCAGAACATGGAAGAGAGCTTGATAGAAATGACAAACATTATGCGCTATAAATACCCGGGATAGAGTTTATTCAATTCAATTCAATTCAATTCAATTCTATTCTATCATTTCTATTCTATTCTATTCTATTCTATTCTATTCTATTCTATTGTCACTTTATTTCTATCCAACAAAAAGATGAAACAAAATACATCATAAATCTTTTTTCCATTTTGTATAGGAAATACATAATTTGAGGATCATAAAGTATGTAATTATAATGAAATATAGGGAGTACGTAAAATTATCTAGACCAGCAATGCGTAGTTTTTAAGGTCGACAAAAAGTATAACTATTTGGAACAAATATTGGTCCACTGAAAAGCAAAGCTTCTAAGACATGGATCAATCAGTATTATATTGTAGCTAAATATCAGCCAGAATTTATTCATGTACTGAGCTGTTAAATGTAATTCAGGTAATGGTAACACCATTATTATAAACAGTGATGAGGAAATACAAGTTAAGAGTGTTACATGTATAACCAGCAGACAAAGTGTGAAAACTACCAACACGACATTTTCAATTTCCATTCATTTTCAAGTATTCAAATATATGAGAGTCACTCACTCAATCTCGAAATGCGCGTGAGTGTCAAAATGACTGGCTTTGTTAATTAGACATAATAGGATAAATTGCATTTCGACTATCAAATAATAAGCACTTGCCACACTTGGTTTGGGCACGTTGGGCACGGCATCGTCAGTACGTTTTTCTCCAGCTGCTACAACCGATATTAGAACACTTTAAGGCGTGACATACGACATTCCTTGTGTTCTGCCAGACATTCAATTGAGGTTTAATGACTCAGGTATTGTTTGATAAGCGCATCTTGCCAAATTGTGTCCTTGAAAACCACAACATGACGGGTAGCATGATAAAGACCACCAATCAGCCAGGGTAAAGACAGATGTCTTGCTTTTCCCGATCTCGACGGACAAATCTTTTCGAACAACGCATATGTTTATGTAGGTGGGGAAGCCAAGAGGAGGAGGGGGAGGAGAAGGAGGGGGAGGAGGAGGAGGAGGAGGAGGAGGAGAAGGAGGAGAAGGAAGAGGAGGAGAGAAAGAAGATAGAAAGAAAAAGAAAAAAAGAAAGAAAGACAGAAAGAGGAAGAGGGAGGACTAGGTTGACTAAGAGAAAAGAAGGAATGCAAATTGAAAGACCATTAGGTCATGTGTCAAATGAGCGATGCATCAAAACTTTTGATCAAGTTTAATTGTCATGTACCATGCGCATTGAAAGTTGTATTCATTTTTTTTATTTGTCTCTGAATGTATGTTTAATGTGTGTGGTATATAACTTGGCTAAAATGCGAGTAAATGAAATTATCCATTAAAAACCTGAAACCTTTAATCTGAAATTTTAGGCGATGATTGTTTGTACATAGTGGATGATTACAGTCAAAAGGTCACGCGTATCAATGTTGATGAGACGAGAAGCTCGTTGAATATGAACCCAGTGATGTCAACAGTTGCCGAGAAGTGTGCGAAATTAACTAGAAAGGATAACTTTTGACACATCACTCTCAATTCCTCAATCTCTCACTCAGTGTTTGTGTCTCCATGTCATCCTGGACCACATTCTCGTGAATGACAAGTTGGATCCCACTTGGCTCGCTGTGGTCGACTCCCGTGAGTCACTGAAACAGACTCCCATTCCCCGCTCTCCTCCTGGGGAGTGCCTGTCGACGCGCATGGTGAGAAGATGGCTGGCAAGTAACATTACTCAAACAGGTGAAATACCATGCAGCACGGTGATCACAGAGGGTATGAGCAGCCGTGAGGTTTGCGGGGCACTATACGAGAGACATGAATGTGTCGTCTCAAGGGACAAGGCACGGTTTGGTGTGTTTGTCAGATCACGTCAGCCAATAAGTCCCGACGACTGAATGTAGGCTAAGGCTGGTGTATGATTCTCTATATAATCTACATTAAGATCAGTATACCTACATGAAACAAATTGAATAAAAGTCCGAATCAGACGGAAGGTTGTAATAATTGTATCAATTACACATGCATTCATTTTCTACCCCCTCCCAAAAACAAACAAACAAGCAAGCAAGCAAACAAACAACAAAAATAGATGCAACGATTCATCAGCAAAGATTTGCTTCTGACATTGTATTTTAATCTTTTGAATGAAAAATTCGAGCAAATTTTAAAAAGGACAACATACTTAAATCAAGTTGGTCTTAGAAAAGAGCTATTCATCTTGATCTTATAATCCCCCCCCCCCCCCAATGTGCGTACTAGTATGTCGGTGCGTATGTTTGTGAGTGTCATGGTTCATCTATTCTTTACTTGATTCAAGGGTACACTCATATTTGCTATACTTTTGGCAGGTGTTAGTAAAAGATGCGTCAAGTACAATAGTTTTGATAAGTATTCTTTATTAGCGGGCCTTTAGCATTTCCCTTTATATGAAATGTCGCCTATCGGTTTATTCAAATAGAAAGTAAATGTCAGAAGGCACTAAGTAGTCGTGTGCCGTAGAGTAACATATCACTTGATTGTTCGATAGTGCATGAGGCTGCTCAAGTTCAATGACTGTCCTGCAAGTCATCTTATCTCATTGATGGCTTTATATTGGTGGCTTTACACTCTCGATATAAGGCAATTTTGAGCACATTCAACAGAAAATCTGGAAAAACCCTGAAAACAGCTGTAGTGCGCGGAAGAAGAGAGCCGCTGGGTGTTCCCCTCATCCCACAACTGTCCACGCCTAGACGCCAGGCGCACAGAGCCCCCCTTGGTCCGTTGCTGGCTTCAATACAGTCAGTGATCCGCCTCAGAGGAGATAACAAGGCCGGTGCATTGCCTAATTCCTTTTGACAGATTGCGCAAACTTTCCTGCAATGTGCTCAGTTTAATGGGTTATTTTGCTTCAGCAGCACTTCGTGTTCTTTGCTTCGTCACTTCCTTGACAGTCTATAGTAGAAGGGCAATGGCCACTGGAAAAGTCTGCTGACGAAGAGAAAGAGCAAAAATCAAGGGAGATAAGATCTAAAAAGAGGAATGAAGATCCTGAATTGCCTTCGGTTGTCTTTTTCTATTGAGATACTCACTGTCAGTGTTGCAATGAGGGTGAAAATTAGTGATGATAGTGACTGTACATCTTGCATAAAGTTATTGAAAATGTTTAGCGCTACTCTGTGAGGGTGCCTTATACACTCATGACGCGGTGGGAAATCTGCAAACACTTTCAATGACATCATATTCATTTATCTATTCATGTATCACTTGTCTGTTTGTATAGTTGTTGTTGTTGTTTTTTTTTTGGGGGGGGGGGAGGGATGGGGTGCGAATGATATTACCCATGTGATTAGAATGAAAAATAATATATTCTGATTCATTGCCGTGACCATACGTTTTCTTAACTACACTTCGTATTGCCAAATCGCTCCCTAAGCTTACTACAAGAGGAGCATTCAAACACGACGTTGATACATTTTCTTGTTTCCATTTGATGCATATGTAAATATGGGTGATCTATCTATGAATCCAGGCTATGTAATAATCATCCACACGCTAGATTGTTTTTCAAATCCATTACCATTGGGCTGTGCTTAAGAGTTATCCTGTCTTGAAAACTCGTTTATTCGCTCATCATAATATTTCTCTTGTTATATTAACACTTTTCTATATCTTTCTGTCCGTTCTGTCCGTTTCCTGCGTCTGTGTTTATTAAGCATGTCAATATAAATGCATGACTATATACATATATTCATATATTGTGTGAGTGTCTATGTCATTTCAATTTCAATTTCATTGGCAAAGTGATTATTATATAAGAAATATATGAGACGACACGATAAGATATGACAATCAAGACTTACTTATCTTTAAGAGCGCTGAGACATCGAGTCGCTCAGCCTTGTCACTCTGTCGTGCTAAATCATTAATATCAATTATTTTCAGTGGATGGATTACTCATAAATCTGCTGGGTATCGCGGACTAGTATTCGTAATAAGTACGCGGATGAAATTTAAAAAAAAATAGAAGGATAAGGAATGAATAATAATTGATATAAAGCATGATTGTCATGATTGTAAAAGAAGAACTATACAATAAATATAATGTGAATTAGATGGACAACAAAGAAAAAATATGAAGAGAAACAAACATCGAACGCGTTTTATATCGGGTTAGAATTAGGAAGTCCCCAAATTGGCGAAAGAATTTCAAGAAGAAACAGAAGAAGAACAAAGAAAAAAGAAGACTTTCACAGTTGCTTCCTGCTCTTGGCGGCCCGGCAGTGGCTTGTTCGATGACTCTGGTAGTCATTCTGAGTCTTTTCCTTCTCGCTGTCAACTTGCTTCCGACAGGCGTGGGACAGCCTCGGAAACAAGAAAACCGACTTCTCAAGAATGACCAAGAGTTCGTGATGCATTGATGGTCCGATCGAATGTTTCCGGCTGCCTTAAGGGAATTAATCCTTTTTTAGCAAGCATTTTGAAACGAAATCTAGATTAAATTGTCATCTGCAGATTGTTAAGTGGCATTTGACATCAATAAAACATGTGTCGAAATTTAGATCGCACCGGTTGTCGGTTTTCATGATGTGACACGAGAAACTGTGATACTGACTCATAATCTGAATTATCTCATTTGGAAGCTTACTACTATGTCTCTCTTGGCTTTACACTTTGCTATATAATATAATGACGGTAAAATACATGACAGTAAACACGAGCAAAACAAACCTTAAACTTTCTGCTTTGCGATAAACTTTGAATGAAGTCAGAAAGAAAACATATTTTCTTATCCATTTTTCATATTTACCGGGTATACAGGCTTAGATATAACCCAAATAAATCAAATGTCCTGCAGGGCGGAAACTTTGTAATTCATATCTTTATCAGAAAAAAAAAAGGAACACTGTCCGAACATCGAACAAAGGGAAAACAAATTCATATGTCTATTAACAGCTCGATAGGACTTAACC
Organism: Diadema antillarum; assembly: GCF_040938485.1. Lineage (NCBI taxonomy): Eukaryota > Metazoa > Echinodermata > Echinoidea > Diadematoida > Diadematidae > Diadema > Diadema antillarum. Next base: position 1,010,516 of record NW_027272165.1, on the reverse strand, counting down.
CTCTTTTGTGGACTAAACAAGCCACCTGAAAAGACTCGACAGAAAGGTTGGATTTCATAAACAAAAAGATTCTTTCTCTTTGTCAGACAAGATTCAATTAGAATTTTCAAATAACTTTCCTCAAAGTTGTCCGACTTAGCTAAAACTTTATCCGCTCCTTTTGCTTCATTTCTTCCACTATACATCCGTAATCTAGTCTATGAGCTATAACCCTTTGTTGTATCGCGAAGGTCTTTGAAACAAACAACGATGAAAGTCACACATGCAGCTACTGCATTTTTGAAAGTCAAAATTATGTAAATTTTATCGAGACATATTTCATTTCAAACTCGCTCTTTGTAATGTTTAGGCGATGAATGATTAATACTCATTGAAGTTCCTTCCTTATTAACGGTGCCTATAAAGAGGTTCCGGTCACCGTCTGAAATATATGTCTGCTATCTTAATTATGAAGTGCCAGTGGACTTAATATATTATAATACTCTCATAATGAGTTTTCGTTTAAAGCTATTGCATGCCCATCAGCAGCCACGCGTACAGTATGTGGAAATGCGGAAAATCAGGAATGAGACCACGACAGGGGGGGGGGGGGGCGTTTCATAAAGCTGTTCGTAAAGTTACGAACGACTTACGAGCGACTGGTGATCAGTTCTTGTGCTGAATTATGGAAATTCTGATAGGTATAGCACATCAGAACTGATCACCAGTCGTTCGTAAGTTGTTCGTAACTTTACGAACAGCTTTATGAAACAGGGCCCAGGACACTTACATCATTGGAAAAGACAATAATGAAAACTTGTGAGTAATATCCCCACAACTACATGTACATATGCTGTCTTAGTCTTTTTTTTAATGAACAATGAGGAGGCTGAGCATGTTTTATCAGTGGATCAATGCATGAAGGAATGTTTCGAAGGGCCTATACATCATGTATATGAAATGCGGCATATGAATGAATAACGTTGTAACAACAATAGTTCAAGAAATTCTTCTTATGTTTGAAGTTATATCAGGAACGTAGACCATGCAAAGAAAGACATGATAGATTATGGAAAACTTGCCCTTTCAATTTACTGACAAATTGCTCCTCATCGTAATGACTAATAAATTTACATCGATGGAGGGCAATTTGTCAATCAGTTGCAATAAAAACAACTCTGCGCCAGAATTCTTTATTATGAAGAAAAAAAATGTTTCTAGTAGAGTAGATAATCCTTATTATCAATCACCATTATTTCAAACACAAGACGAAGAATGTCGTTACTCCTGTGCTGAATATAATCATGATAATCATAATGGCTATATCTGATAAACGATTTTTGCATGTTCGAAGACCAGACCTTGTATCATAATGACACATAGAGGTGTCCTGGTATGTACTATGTAGGCATTAAAAAAAAAGAAGGAGATTCAAGTGAAATCTAATTCTACTCATTGCCACAACGTTTATCACTTTGATCTGAATGTGCACTGGGTGTACTTCTATAGCTGTAGGCAAAGAGGAATTTTACCTTTAAGTGAAGGGGAAAGTGATTCCTTAGGGCGGGGAGCGGAGAAGGGGAAGTCTGGAGACTCTGACTGAGAGAGACTTAGGAAGGGAAGGATTTAATCAGGACGGATTGCAGGTGCCTGCCCACCGGAAACAGGGGGATGAATGGGTTGCTTTATGGGATTGGCTGACTGTCTGTCTGTCTGCGAGCTACTCATTTCGCGCCAAAAGTGCAATACTGACTGACCAATCACTAGCGGAAATTCATCATCTACACGCTGAGGGGAAGAACGAACACGCACGAATGGGCGTGGAGTAATTGAACTTTGTTCACAGAAACGTCAGACTTTTTCTCTTACTTTCCATCTCTCTCTCTCCCTCCCCCTCCCTCTCCATTTCTTTTTCATTTTCGGGGAATAGGTAGGTACATCTTTTCTTGATTCGCTTTAAGTCATTAAATACGTGGTAAACTAGTGCATGGGGAATGCTTTCGAGAGTGGCTACATGCATCAACTCTTTAAACGATAAGATTGTCAAAGATTGATGATTTTCGTATAACACTTTAATACCCTCACGGGAAAATGACTGATCACATGAGGAGACGTTGTTTCCATATTCTCTGGCAGTTTTAGAGAGACATCAACATCTATATAGGCCATGCTAATGGAATGTAATGGAATATCATGTGATTGGAAATTCCCTCCCCAGTGTTTAAACGGGATCCTGGATTCATAAAATTTGCTTGCACTTGAGGGAAAATAAAAATTATGTCAAGGCCATGCTAGCGCTGTGATCCCGGATGGAAAATGATAATGATAAAGGAAGAAGAAAAAGTTTGCAATACCTACAGAAGTTGCCTTTATGTCAAACATATTGTTACCAGTGTAGACAGTTGGAATATATTCCTTTACTCCTCATTTTATTGCTTTAACATAATCTTCTTATTCCTTATAGGCTCTTCTTATAATCGTATACATATTCGTTGAAGCATTATCTTGCATACAAGGCATGGAAGTACATGTCAGATAGGCAATAATACGTGGAAATCTGCTGATAAAAACGAATGCCTAATATTGATTGCTGTGCATAGGTGTAATATTCATAAAGGGTAATGGTCTATACTGAGTATTCTATACAAACGTATTTGGCTGTCTTATTTGTTCATAGTCAAGAATAAGCTCACTTCGGTCGGACACCCAAGAAGATCATGGTCAGATGGTTGCATGGACGATGCATAGATTTACAGGATTCTCTTTTCTACCTGTTTCATTTGTTTGTGTGCTTGTTTGGATTTTTGTCGAGACTGTTCGCATTAATCTATATAACGGAAAATCTTCCTCTATTCAAGAAATCCATGTGTCCATCTATTAGATTATCTCTGGAGTGACGACAAATTAGGAAACCTTAAATCCAGCGATCGATGGAAGGATTCCATGGTTGATCGCTACTCACGTCTTTGAGCCAAGTAAGAATGTATAGGCACTTAACGTCTGATGTCCGGTTAAAATCTCCTTTCGTGTTGACTTCATCTTAACAATAGTAAGATGAAGGGCGTAACTAAATGAGTTTTATATAGATTGTACGAGCTTATCGATTGACCTCATAATAACGTAAAACTGTATACCAGCGGAAACTTAAACAGATCAATAATGCGTTTCCTATCAAAAAAATAAGTAGAAATAAGTTAGCGTATATTGTGTGTCTCCATCAGTGTGTATTTGAGTGTGCTTGCTCCTGATCATGCATGCTAGGGTTTCTCAAACATTCTTACGTGGCCGAGAATATTAATCTCAAATCTCTCCTGAGCAATGCAGAAGTTTTGAAAGAAATCAGCTCATTTTTGGCTGCGCAATGACATTGATGGAGGCAGAGTCATTACATATTCTCCTCACCGATTCTCTAATACACATAAACAAACATTACTGGTTATTATGTTTAGGCCTTTTAAGCGAAATGGATAGAAAATTTTAAGGTTAGAATGAAAAGTTATCTGTCTGACTTGGTTTATTGATTAATCAAGGATGATTGTCAACCAGCATGGAAAGAATGTAATTGCCTTATTAAAAAAAATAACGTATTTTATAATTCTTATGACTTATTATAACTAGTAGAACTTATATCATAGATATGATATACACACGAATATACAACACAGAATATGTAGATTAACCTTTACTTCCGGTTTTTCCACATACGTCACCAGGATACCAACAGCTGAAAACATCTCAGGGGAAAAGTGTGTCCCAGTGTACGGAAATTATGTTTTTATAGAAGTATCTTTATCATTTCTGCCACTGCAAATAAATTCCCCCGAGACTCATTTACTTAAGAGTTCCTTTTCCCTAACCAGAGATCGAAATCTCACAAAAAGTCTATTCAACAAACATGATTTTGCGGAAGGCATGCGTGGAATGCGGATACATCGGGACCGGACATTTCGTGTGTATATGATATAACATCTTATTCCTATACTAATACTGAAATGCCATTACTTGAAGGGTTCACTTTCTTCTCCTCCTTTTCATCTTCTTCGTCTCTCCATCTTCTCCTTCTTATCTGTCTTATTCTCCTCCTCCTCCTCCTCCTCCACCATCATCTATCATTCCTCCTTCTCCAAATAATATGTTCTCCTCTTCCTTCTCTTCTATCTATTTCATGTTTTTCTTCAACTCATCTCCACCACCTTAACTAATTCAAAGACTTTCTTCTCCCCTCCCGCTCCTGCTACTGCTTCTTTAGTTCTTTGTTGCTTTTCTACAATCTCTTCCTTTGGTTTATCAAACTATGCAAATTATTCCATGTTCTGTTCTGTGATATGATTATATATCAGTCAGTATCATATCAAAGTCTTTTTTACAACCAAGGAGGTACCTTCTTGGCACACACAAAAAAATTGCGTTGAAAACATGTTAACAGACATAACGAACACACGACGCTCTAGATTCTTCTATATGTATTAAACCGCTGACTAGTCTACTATTGATTACTAAAACACGATACTGTTAGCCGTCAAATTACTTTTACAAATTCAGTTAACAAAGTTATATAGAGCTGTCGGTTTGTCATAATCGATTAAAACGAAACTTACGATGAGATATATACTCAAATTGATTGATGTATGCTATATGATACCTATGAATCAGACGGCCTCTTAATTCTTGAAGCACACAAAGCTGTCTTCATGACAAATTAAAAGACGCTGATCGTCATTTTTGACGAAATTCGCGTTTGCCTTCGTTTCATCAGGGTGTCAGGTGGGCAGAGGACAGGTGGTGGATTAAATTGGCAGAATGACGTGTCGTTCACCTCTCGTTCACTCAAAGAGAAGAGAGTAGCACAATTTTTGCTCCCTGCGAAGTTTAACCGTTCGCCTCTGCCTGTGTTTCATACCCAACTGAAATATAAAAATGCACAAAGACGAGTTTCCTCTGCTCCCACTTCCTCGAGCTAAGCGAGGTTCCTCTGGAGAAAACTCTATAATTTTTAAGAGCATACACACGCGATCTTACGGAATGAATTTGTCCTCATAAAGCAGTCTCCTCCATTTCCGATTCGTACTTCCTATGGGATGCTCTTGACCACACATTTTCATGATATTGGTCGTCGAAAATAGCGTAGAAAACAGCTGCCGGGGTAACAGGTGGATGGGGTCCTCGCTTTTGGGATCAACGGCAGCGGGGACGGCGGGCATAATGGAGAGTTGTCGTATCGGACCACGCAGCGAGTGATCGCTTCGTTGAACTTGCCTTAGCTATGATTTATGACCGGAAATGATAACATGTTGATTAAAACGTTTCGCCGTTGCGTTAAAACTGTTTCTTTAAAGTCCATGTGGTGCCATATCAAACCGTTCGTTCCTTTATTCCCGGCACTATAACCCGTATCTTTCATGGTTATTCTCTCTTCTTTGCAACTCTTCCATAGCGTCTGAATGAACTACGATGCAGTCTTCTCACGTCTTGTGGAATAATTGTGTATTGCAGTATAGATTAATGTGTGTTTTTGATCGCACTGATTTATGTGAGATTCAATCTGCACGGTAATGTAGGTCCCAAAATACCGCTTTCCTTAATTTCAATGTGACACCTTTCTCTGAGGCTTTTGCGAAATTTCAGATTTAATGATTCATAGGGAAGTTTTCTCAACACTGGTATTTTTTTTTTTACTGAACGTTTTGCAAGTTCATTTTACCATCAGTGTTCTTTCAACGCATATGTTATTTCATCTATATCATGCATATAGACACAATAATCCTTCAAATGGCTGTGGTGATGAGAAGTGTGAAAAAAGAGCAACTCTCTTTTTTTTAATGTTTGAAGTGCAATGTTACTCAAAGCTGACATTGACTTTATAAAGTTATATAATGCAAACCAAACAAGCATACACAGATGCATAACAGTACTTGATCATGACAGTGATTCTATACTCGTTGAATCATAGACCATCAAACTTGATTATCATATTTTCGTCAATTGAAAAACTATGATATGGTTTATATTCAGGTGTGAGTTTCTTCAATTTGTCTCCCTCTACAAATGAAAATTGTTAAGATCGCAACTGCTGATCTTTACAGATCAGCAGTTTACAGATCAGCAGTTGTTGATCAGCAGTTTACAGACTGATCAGCAGTTGCGATCTTAACAAATTTCATTTGTAGAGGGAGACAAATTTAAAAAACTCACACCTGAACCTTCACCCCTCTGAATATTATCTTGCTTTCATGGTTTAAATTATTAGATAATCTCACTATTCCATCTACTTTGCAAAATGCGACTGTGACCAGCACCATTGTTGAGTAAAAGTACAGGCAATGAACTTTAAATAAACTTCTGCCATTCTGTATTCTTCATTCTTTTAATCTCTTCATTGTGATAAACCTTATCGATAGCACTCCAGACGGGGCCAAGACATGATCGCCAAACATGACCACAAATATATAATATTTGTTGTCTTCCTGTGTATACGTGCTTTATGAATTACCATTTAAATCTGGAAAAACAGACAAACAAACAAACAAACAAACTTACAAACAAACTTCTATTCAAGACCCCCTATAATGATTCATACATGAGTACAAGTTAGATCGTAAGTTACAGATTTGATAATTTTAATTTCATTTTCATGATTTCATTCAACTATGTGTCCGTTAGATATTTCAATACCAGACGCTGGAATATGCTGTAACTACAAATATTAACACATAGCTATAAAATGGATGTAAACAGCAATTGTAATACTGTTCAAAGAAATCACAAAACGATAAAACATGAAATAATACATTAAAGTTCTTATTCATAGGTCAAAAAGGGTTGAATTATTGTAAAACATTAACTAATGTGACTCTAATCAATAGCATTGGGAAACATTGACAAGTTTATTCCTTGACAAGTAAGTAATGACTATAACTCATATTGTGGTAGTCACAGTCCTTATAAGTAAATAGTGCAAACCAATATTAAGTGATTGATCGAATTGGTACTTCGTACGTAATATTTATTGATTTCGTTGTGTTTCACGGTATATAGTCAACTATAGGCCCATTCTTTTTTTATTCTTGTATACGGGGAATCCCTTGTTAAAAGAATAGGAATGAGTCATCTTGTGTACGTCCGTGATCTTTTTTTGTTATCATTCACGTTCCATATTCCACATTTCATTCAAGTTTTATATTCCACATGACTTTAGAAAAAGAAATCTTTTTTTTTTTTTAAACACACGATTTTAGTCTTAACGGTCCGTGTTTGTAGTCTTAAAGGGATTGTATATTATTGGTTGAGACCTTACTTCAGGTTCTCATGAATTGTAAAAGAGCATGTAATTCCAAGACGAATCCAACGTTTACTTGATGAAAATTGGTTTTGAATTGGCTGAGATATCTAAAACAGAGCCATCCTAATAAAAGGTGGGACCTACCTTTTATTAGGATCGCTTTGTTTTACTTTGCTTTCTGGATGTCTCAGTCATTCAAAAACCGATTTTCATCAAATAAACTTTGAATTATACTCTTAGAATGGCAATGCTCTGTACTATTTCGTAAGTGGATTCTTGGTATCTCGCAAAAAAACAAAACAAAAATAAAAGCCTAATCCTCATCACAGTTAGCAATACTATACTCCCTAGCTCTACAATGTATTCAGATTAGGAGGTCATCTGCATGCATATGTAAATAATTCTAATACTCTTTTCCTTTTTTGAGGGAACACAAGCATGATTCTCCGTGAACGTTAATTGCACGCAGTAAGACGGTAAGTCAAACACTAGGTTGTATTTCTACGCCATGATTTTGTTTTCGTTCGTGCTGAATCCAAAATGGCCGCCCAGGCCATATCCAGCTTGGACAAATAAATGTCATACGTTCACATTATTTACCATAACAAAAAATGGCACATGCTCTTTCATGCATTAATCCAACTAATTTACACGGCAAATGCATAAACAAATGAAATGTAATGAAATGAAATGAAATGAAATGAAATGAAATGAAATGAAATGAAACTTATTTACCAAACAAACAAACATCGACAACAAAGTCACAACAATGAATAGATGATATATAGTTTGGCAAAAAAGAACTGGCAATAGCGTGCTGGCTAGTCGAGGCCAGTCCTTTCAATGATATAGATTATAATATAACGTATTTACAATATTCACAGGAGAATTGTTATATGTACATATCTACGTGTTTTCATAGAGGATCATTATACTATGATTGATAACAGATACTTTCGCAATGATATCGGAAAAGCGTTACGGGTGTTTATCTTTTTTACATAATGTGGGAATCCTCTCCAAATTATACTGCCTGCATATGACAAGGCGTGTTTACCTGTTTCAGATCTGATTTCTGTTGATTTATAATTCATATCATTTCTAAACCTTTTTATCATAATTATGCTCAATTGCAAAACAATAATCGGAGATATCGAGCGGGGAAGTATGATGGATTAGGTCAAACATTAGAGTTCCAATTACAAATTGGTATAGTATAAACAGCCCTGTGCAATTCTAATAAATAAAACTAAACTTTGAATAACCATGCATTTGTCGTACTGTATCCAAGATCTGTTTATTTGTTTGTTTGTTTATTCTCCATTAAAACTACACAGAACGCTAAATCATACGTGAATCAAAGAAAGATTACAAAAGGGATGGACTGCCCATGTACCATCTACATAACATATATACCGCTTTTCAATCCAATACTTTAAATTGTTTATGAAGATTCGCATTAATTAACCATGCATTCTTCTGTGAAGCAACGCGCTCTTGAACATTAGTTATGACAATATATTGTAAAAGCCAATTATTCAACTTTGCAAGTGTTGACAGCAATACTGTCTGTTCGTCTTTGTTCTGTGTACACACTCGAACATATCTTTTTTTTCTGTTGTAGTATCTGTGTACATCCAAAATATGCAGTGTTTTAGGCTAAAGTGTGCGTAGCTAAAATATTCACCTATTCCAGGTGAAACCACGTCCTTTAATTTGTGGCAAAGGTCAAAAGCAAGCTTTGATTTGATCAAATTAATTTAAGGTATACAGTGCATGTTTAAGACAAGTGATTAATCATTACGAGTCATCAATCTGTAATATATAATTATTATTGAATGTAATGTCTCGCTTTCATGATTTGATATCAGTGCTTTGTCTGCCGTTACGTGAGAGTAATGTCTATTTTCACACTACTCTTTCCTCGCCCAGTGTATGCTGGCTTGTTTGTCATTGATTCTCTTAGTTTGAAATAATTAATGAGAACTTGTACCTAAAATGGGAAGATATCGATTGTTCTGATGTGCAATGTCGAGTATCTGTAGAGTAAGATTCAAAGAAGATGATATAGAAACGCAGCATTAAAGGGCATGCTTCCCTTAATTGTTAGGTTGAGAACAAGAGCCGACAGGCGTAGTGGCTGTAGAACTTCTGATTTTTGTTTGTTTAGATCTTATCAGATCTGTCTAATTCGGCTCCTTTTTTCGTTCCAGACAGACTGAGTGTAAGGTAAAGCATAAACAAGACAACACTCAGATATGAAGGAAATATCAAATGATTATTATTTTGTATAGATAAATCAGACAGATTTTATCATGTTTGCTGAAAACACTGCGTTACAGAGATAAAGTGTCGCTGCTTTGAACTTCGTCAAACTCTGAAAGCGAAGACTATAAGGATGATTGAATTTTCTTTTTCTCTACTTCGGTGAGTTGTTAGTTCTGCATGCAATTTAATGTGCGTTTCATATCTGTGCGTCTGCGCGCACGAGTGCTTTTTACGTGATTATGTTTGCGTGAACGTGTATTGCTTTTTATGTATTGTGTGTTTGTTAAAAAAAAACAGCAACACACCATAATGATTTCTTTTTCTTACAAACCTATCCACTTGAAAGGAAAAGCTTGCCATCATGTATCACTAAGAATAGAAACGATAACTTCAATGGATACAAATATCCGTCATTCCAAGGGCACCGGAGGATGATGAATTTTAAAGGGCTAAAAGATTTTAGGTTAGGTTTATTTGAGTGTGTTTGCATTCCTGACAAATTGGAGGAGCATTCACTTTGAATTGAAAAGAACCAAAGAGCAGACAAAAGATCACTTCACTCTATAGGCCTATGCCAGCTAATCAGAATAAGAACTTTTGTGCAGTCATACTGTAAAGTAAATGGTTTCTGAATAACCCAACGTGTGTAGCCTTTCGCGAAAAAAGAACACACACAATCGTTCGGAATCGCAGAATTGCAGAAAAGAGGCTTCATAAAAGTCGAACAAAGAACAGAGGCCAAATGTGTGTAAGTGATAGCTAGGAGTTGTCATCGCTAATCAATTTGTTCTTGACTTCCTATATAGACAGTTCACCTCCAGCAGTAGGCCTACTCCCTGAGAATTAAAGTAACGGATGACAAATACACGAGAAAAAGACCACACGTATATAGTATAAAGGTATTTTGTGCAACTGTACACGTTCCCTATCTATATCGCTATGAACTTCCAACTGCCTTCTACTGTACAAGACCCACAACAGTGCACAAGGATCCCACATGTAATGGGGCACATTTGACAAAAATTACCATCTTACCAGGGTGTGTATAATGTGTACAGCGAAATCGAGAGGAAAACACAAAACCGGGTTAACATTTCAGACGCTTGAAGCATACTGTCTGTAACAACGTGGTATGCTTTCTGTCGACATTATTAATTGAATGACTGTTGATCGTGTCTCCTTAAGTGCATTTTATAGTGTGTTGGAGTTACACGTGTTTTCACCTGAAGCTTGGAAATGAAAAGTATCGATACTTAGGCTACATACAAATTAGAAGGTTGGAAAGTAGAGGACCAAAACGTTTGTTAGCTTTGTGATAAAAAGATAGAGAAAACAAAAAGAGGACAAAACTGTTTTTCCTTTACCAGCTGAAAATTCCATATCTTTTTATTATATTTAAACAGAAGTTAACCTTGTCACTTCACTCTAATCCAAATGGGAAGCCCATCACCTGACGCGACAATGGGAGCGGATTTCCTACACCGTGCGTCAGCCAAACAGAAATCTGGTCTTCAGGCGCCGCATTATTGGCGGCTACAAGCCAGTGAGATTTCGGAACGTCAAGGTCTCGTCTTCAGAAGAGGTGTTGCGCCATAGACGTAGACCAACCGACTTCTCTTGACACAAATTATTGGAGCAGACGGGGTTCCCGCGTTTTCTTGAAAATGTTTACAACAAAGTGATTTTCACCTTGAAGCAGAATAACATTGAGATTATGACTGCTGCCGACAAAAGCTTGCAAATATTATTTCCCCTCAGGTTAGACATCATACATACCTATTCATGAATGGGTCAAACATAACATGCAAAGTTTGTTACTTGACTTTGAAGTCGGAGACCATGTGCGAAGCGTCCCTCAGGACGCGGGAAAGAGCCCTCTTAAATAAAAATATATCACCCACTCGACACATTTACAACCAAAGTGCGTTGAATGCACAACGGAACCCCTTTGGCGTTCCTTCACACCAGACCTCGACACCTGTTGAGCACGCGAGTGTTCAACCGTGAAAAGGCGCAGGAGCGCGCTGCCTTCTCTTCATCGTTCGCTTTACGACCTATACGAGAATTTGTCGCTACCTGATTGGCGCTCTGTTAACCCTGGCGCCATTCAATCAGCGAAGCCCGTGACTGGCAAACACGTGGATATGCAGGGTCAAATAGCCAGGACTTGTCACCATTCAGTGTCGAGTTAGACGCCATTCGGGAAGAGAATAAAGGACTTAATTCTCGGCTTGGCTGAAGGTGACAGGAAAAAAGAAGGGTGCGAAGCGTGGGGGAAAGAGAAATAATCATATTACTGGCATCGATCGTTTCCCCTCTCCCTCTCTCCCAGCCACAACACTTCATCGGAAAGGAGGTGGAACCTGGTGACTTTTTGGCTCCGTTGCTGGTGGCTGCACCAGAAGTGGTTTAGTTTGGTAAGTCCCTTAAACTATTTCATCACCGCATCTTCCTTTTGGCTGTTGTGTTTAGATTTTTCAATATTGTATTATATCATAGTGCGTTCACTCTTTCTCTTCCGACTCCGTGGAGAATTGTTCACACAACATCACACTTGCAACACATCAGGGATGATGGGAGCATGGAGAGCAGTTCTCTTGCCTTAAGGGAATTTTGATAGCACCTGTTTTACATCTTATGGCAATCCTGGGTTGTCGGGGGTTAAATTATTTCAAGCTTCGAACTTCAGACAGCCCCTATAACCTAACCCTATATTTCCTAACCCGAACCATAAACTCTAACCCTATAACCCTAATAATATAATTCTTGGTACCAATCATTTTATATCTATAGATGCGACAGCGAGAAATTAAATCTCAGACCGTCCAGACACGATCTTTCCCTGTAAATGTATTCGCACTGAGTTTGCTGCACGTCATTACAGCAGTGTACAGTAACAGGTTTCATGTAGACTTATTATCATCCTTCTTTTTTTTTTTTGAGCGTGGAGGGCATGGAGAGAGAGATGAAGCTAAAAAAAATCGAGTATATTTGCTTGAACCATTCATTACCTATAGCACTTGTTATAAGCGTATTTGAATTCGTACGAATACGCATCAACTCGATGAGCTCGGCAAATACGTGCGATGAAACGAGCAAATATAATTTGTATGTGCTTAAATAAACGCACAGTATTCCATTGTCATGTGCAATCAAAATAGCAAAGCAAGTGATAACTTGGCATATAAAGGGCTTAGACACTTGAAAGGTTGCTGGACAGATGGGTGAGAAAAAAAAAGGACTTGGGCCATTCTCACAAGGTCCTCTCACTATAAAAGTAATTATGATATGAGGGTGTGTGTGTGTGTGTGTGTGTGTGTTTGTGTGTGTGTGTGTGTGTGTGTGTGTGCTTTGCAATCCGCCCTTTTCCCTATTACCTCATCCAACAAACCTTTACCCCGTCAAAAAGGGGGTCCTACATCCCGCATTCACTTCTGTTTAATTACAGATATTCGTGATAAAAGAGAGCAATCAGCAATGATCAGTGTTGACTCAGTAAATTTGACTGAAATATAGATATTTTCATTATTGCTTGGTGTGGCCTAAGGGGCGAAAGATGCATTTATTTGGGATAGACCAACGTGAAAGAGTGTCAAAGCGACTACATTCTTAAAGATATTTCATTGGTCCCTTGTGTGAGAGAGTCACTACCCATGCAGTATATAAGATCGATCCTGCTTCACTCATTCATAGCAAAAAGCAGGGTGCATAACCCGGTGAAGAGGTCCATGGACCTATGTAGGTCCATGAGTGCATGGTCCCACCTCATATCCAGCTGGACCCCATGGAAGACCAGCTAGTGTAGCTGAATTATGGGCTATCCAGCAATCCCCTCAGATGGAAAAATGAAACAAACAAACAAACAAACAAACAAACAAACAAACAAACGGCCCGCTTCGGCTGAGGTTGGTTTTTTTTTTGGGGGGGGGGGAAATAAAGTGGTTTCCAATAACGTATCAGAATCTGGATATACAGAAAATCGACATACGGCGACTCTGTCACTGGAGAAATTAATGATAGCATGGTTTCATTCCATTCTTGAGATGGGCTTTATGTAGGTTGTGCAACTTCGGCAGTTTTTTATGGTCATTATTCCCTGGGATAGTGTAGATTCTTAGTGTGATTTGATTTGGCCTTTTCATGAAATTCCAACAGTCTGATAATGATGCTTCACGGACAGCCATTCTGATGTAGTTGCTATCTAGGGGGTTGCGAGTAGAATCATTGTCTAAATCCGGATTCCTCTTTTCGCAGAAGTGAAAAATGTGCCATTGAATGCGCAACTGCTGGAGACGAAAATCTTTTGCGAATTTCAAATTCCTAGAGGAGAGTTTTTATTATTATTTTAACAATTTCGACGGAAGCAAGATCCAAAAGTCAGCGTTAAGTGGGGCGAGATTGAAAGAATTATTGGAAGTTACAAGAGAAACGCCTTATCCTTGACCTTGGGAGGGGTTCAAGTAATGTTCAAGTTATACCATGCACATATCCTGTTCCATAAGGATTGACTGGTGGCACATTAGATGATTATGTTCTCGTCGTCAAAGTTATCAATCACAACGCCAAACAGCCCAAATGAAATGCACATAACCTGTTCGAGCGTATTTTACTCCGAAAGAGCTTTTCTCCTGGTAGTCGTTAGGCTCAGATAAAAGAATAATGAAATAAAGAAAATAAGAGAAAACAGTCCTCAAAGTAGTCGTTCGTCTTTAATAGCTAAAAACAAAAAGAACAACGTCTGTTTGTTTTATCATTGGCTTCCATTATAGTGATTATTTAGCAACTGTCACATATTTTCATTCCCACGCGAGTACTCCCGCGAAAATTCACAACTGCTTCCAATTTGTGTTGACAGAGCCAGTGAAAAGCGTTTTTAGACTGGTTGCTAAATTGAAAATGGTAGCAGGAAAGGAATATACGAGGAAAGTGACTTAAAAAACAAACATGGAGCTACAACTCGTTGGTTCCATTCTTACAGGTCCTGTTTACCTCTGGGAGCAGTGATTTTAAAAATGTTCAAGATATCACATTTGATGCATATTATGTGTAGGTCTGTTGTATCACAAAACATCCTACATATACAATTTTTCTTTTTGCAATAAAGCTTAAAATATAAGGAGATATCAGTGTATTTCTCGATAAACCGTAACTTGAGACAGTTTAATCTGGAAACATTCAAAAATAACTATTGTTTACATTTTGTGTATCTAACAATACTTAACATCGATTATACGGATTCCAATTTTTACAGTGGTTGTTTCTATCCCTAACTCACATTTTAGAACATAATCAATTACTATTTTAAAGCTCTGGTGGTGGGTTTTTATGTCATCTGCAAATGGTAAATTATGCCTTTAAAAGGAGCATTGGACCGCACTTTTTTTAGGGCGGTGTGCCAAATTTTACCCAGATTTCACTGGATCTCGTTATGATGCACAGAGGAAATGTTACCATCAATATTGGATTATTTCCTTCGTTTTCTAGGAGAAGAAAAATGTTTTCACAGGGATTAGGTTTACAAGAGAGTAGTTTCGAAATGACGACCAACCAACGTAAAAAAGAAGAAAAAGAGAAACCTCTTATCAGAAATGGCGTCATTCGAGCCTTACAATGAACAAATGGTAGTATTTTGTTTTGTTTTACACAAAATATTGAATAAAATTGCTGATCTATGGAGAGTTTTTGTTTTCTTTCATAAAAGTGAAAGAGAAATAGCTAGATTGAGGAGGGTGAAAGAGAGAAAGAGAGGGAGAGATGTGTTTAAAAAAGTATGAATATTACGTGCGACACAAGAAAACGTAATTGAAGAAAAAAAAAGAAAGAAGAAAATGAAGGAAATCTCTCACATGGTTCAATCTTTGCGATGTCAATCAAACCGATTGTGTGTCATCAGTTTGTTTGTTTTTTAGTCATTCCCCAAGAGAAGAGCATCTATACATCTTGAATACGTATTCACTCCTTCCATGGTCACATGTCTACATGTCGCCATGATCGGTTAGGTCGGCGCGCTTGCATTTGCGCGCACACACACTTGCACATCCCACACACCCACACACAAGCACAAAAGCGCCACCTGACACGCAAGTATACACGTGCATACTCTGTGTCTTTTCTTTTCTTTTCTTTTTTGTTGTCGAGGCAGTACATAGTATCTATATCCAGTCGCCATACAATGGTAACCACACTTGAAGGAAGGATCACTGCGTATTAACCAAAAAAAAAAAAAAAAGAAGAAAAAGTAAAGCAAAGGCAAAAATACAGCCAGCATACCGTAGTAGTAGCAAACTGTGATATAAGCATACTTAGTTCGTAATTCCGAATAGGTTTAAGGTTCGCTATGTACCGAGCGTTCGTTAATCCGAAAATGAAATATGGTTCGTCATTCCGTAGGTTCGTTATTCCCGAAACGAAATCAGATTCGTTAGAACGAACCCTCCTTTTACTTTTTTGGGTTATCGAAACTTCGGAATAGTGAACACTGTTTTCATTTTCGAAATTATGAACCATCGGAATAATGAACATCGTCCACTCTTTCACGTGACCGTCTTGCCCATGGGTGTTATAGGAATAACACACTATGTCCTATATTAATGCTTTACAAACTAGATTGTTATAACATAATACCCACTAAGCATTATACTGTTTAGGAGAAAATGTTACTGATATCAATACTTTTTCAAACACTTTCAATAAGCTATTCACTTCAAAAAATCAATATGTTTCTGTAAAATAAAAGTTGGAGAAATGAATCTAATAGATTCATTTTTCTACAGAAAAGGTTCACATACAGTCCTGAATAGAGAGTCTAACAAAACACCGTATAGATCAACAGAAATACATGCAGTTATTTTGATCAGGGACACCGTGTCGTGCTCATGAATAGTGACATCACGTGCCAGTAAACGAGCAAACAGAAGAGTAAACAAGGGAGACGTGAAAACAAAAATCAAGCACCGAAAATATAACAATTTAAAGTATGTAGCTCCTCTAAGTTCCACTGGCTTAACTAATGTGAAGCCTTATATTCGGTGGTTTTGTCCAGATTGTCTGCTTCTTCACGTGCGCCAAGCATTCTTTTCAGGTGCTTAGCACTTTTTCCTAAACAGAAGAGAACCGCCCTGGGACGGACATTATGGTAACATGGATTGTCATCAAAGTAGATAGTGAATGGATGAAGGGCGAACAGTTGGCCTTTACCTCTTGGTCATCTTTGCTTTTCGTTAAAAAGATCGTTAATGCCAGTTTTACGCCAAATATATTTTTAGGAAGTAAAGGAAAGGCATTTGAAGTTAGTGACACGTAAGTAACAATAACCTATTTGAGTGTCTAATACATAATGAGTAGGCCTTGTATTATTCACATAGGGCCTACATTAGATTATGTATTGTAGAATTAATCTTTATGCTATCACCAATGGTACGTAGACGATCGAGTATCCTGTAATGATGCCCCCCCCCCCCCCGAAAAAAAAGGTAACCACGCAAACAACAACATCAAAATTGACACAATACCAATTATCTGATGTATTAAGCACTTGTCCAAAGGTTAGCAGCTCCTGTACTGTCTAGAACCAAATAAAACGTCACTACCAAAAGGCCGATACTGCCCCATAAGCATCAAAGAAGAGGAGGGAAGGAGACGGGGGGGGGGGGGGGGGAGGCAATTCCTATACCTCGTTCCAGTAATGTACTCTTTTTCAAGCCATTGCATCAGATTTCTACGAGTAATCGATAGTAGTATAACCTATCATATGCTTGAATGAATTCACCACGAACCGCGCTTTTTGGGACAAACATTAAAAAAATGACACCGAACAATTTCGAGGGGGATCAATTGAAGAAATTCCCGACAATTGATTTGATGAGGCGTATCTCCGTCGGGAATCCCGATCAGTCCGAGAATAATGGTTGTCAGACGTAGGTGTTTATTGGTCGCATGTAAAACAATTTACTGGCCCGAAAAAGGATGGAAGGTGAAGCGAGTGAAAGAAGCCCCATACTAACGCATCGAGTATAGATAACCTATTTGCTCACGTGTTTTCCCTTGTTGGACCCATCTCTCTTTTCTTCACTCGATTTCCTCTACACTTCCCCTGTTTCCAGTCGTCTTCCATCTCCGCTCTTTCCCCCTTTGAGAATCTATAAATAGCAACAGGGGGCGTCGATGGTCTCCCATCAATTGCTGAACGGATTTAACTCATTTTCCCCCTGTTTTATTGTTGATAATGTTTTGTATGCATAGATGTTTTCTGGTTGTTCATGATCCGCGTGTAACACTTCATACATTCATTGGATTAGATTACAATATAGGTTATATCAGAAATAAAAATGCTGTTGATTGTAATGATTGTTTCAGTCACATAGGCCTATTGTTACTCTTTCTATTACTACCATTATATTGTGACTATCCTCACAGCTTATCACTATCATCACCACTGATATAGCTGCTACTGTTCTTATCATCGATATAGTTGAAGAAGTAGAGGTAGAACAGTAGAATATTAACAGTAACACCTTCCTTCTTGTCAATTCAGTTCCTGCCTATAAAATCCTGTGCAGTTGATGCAGGCTCCCAATACATTTATTCATCTTATCCCTTCCAAGGATGTCTGGTAAAGAGTGAACTATTCTCGTCCTTCAAAATGCATGGCTTTTCCTTCAAGAACTAGCGACAAACTTGCTGGAAAAGTTTTGTTCAGCAGTCGTTACACTTTACAGGGAAAGATTATACCTAGTGTGACCAGGGAGGTCACCTCCCTGGTGTGACGAAGTCCGAAATGTCGCACAGTCTATACGCTCATGTCATTTCAAAAGTGTACGGACTAAAAACGTTGATTCCTCTACCCCTCTCATCTTTTGTTTTCTCTTGTCATATGGAAATCATAAAGCCCAAAGAATTCCGCTGATCACCTTGTCAAATGTTGTGTTGTGTTTCATTGTTTGTTTGTATTGGTCTTTACTTTTTTCTCTTAACGCTTATGACTCAGGCATATTTGCGGGTATCGTTTTTTTTTTTTTTTTTTTTTTTTTTTTTTTTTTTTTTTTTTTAAGATGACAAGCATGTGAAACGACGGACGACAGAAATCTGAAATCGCACTTACGCTGATTTACTCGTTCAATATTTTGCTATAGGGTTCGTATTTGTCTGTTTGTAGAAAAATTGATGCCTAGGAGTAACTTATTTTTTTTTTTCGCTTTCCGCGCACTCATCCATCGTTCCGAAAAACAAGAAACCCAACCCTGCTCTAGATTGGTCATCAAAGAGATTACAATCAATTTCCACGACCATGAGGTGGTAATTTGCCTTTTGGTTGTTTCATAAGTCCCCTTATTCAATATCACTATATTCATCTTTGTAAGGCGTTGATTATTTCTGCAAACTTCTGAGGAAGTTTAACCAAGGAGGTTCTGGATCAGGCGCCGCCTATTCCTCCTTGGTTTAACTGACTACGTCTCAAAAGAGCCCGAAAAGTAATAACAGAAAGGGGAAGTGGGAGTGTGGAAGTAAAAAACTATGACGCTGATTGGTCGAATCATTTGAAGGAGGCGGAACTTAAAGTGAGTCAGCTGTTCATGCTCAATTTCACACCGATTCCAGTGACCTCAAAACGATGACAACCTGACTATTCGCTTTCGCCAAGTCAGCCCACAAATCGCTTCTCTGGATGTGGTCACAATTGCCTGATTCTCCTTACTGAGATTAACTCTTCATGTGCCAGATAAAAATAATGCTGAAATATGAAAGCTTAAGACGTGATAAAGGAACGTTTCGTCCTTTGACAAGCAGAGGCTTGACTGAACGCTTACAGCAAGGAAATAATGCCGGCTATTTCTAGTATGCGTTGTCCTGAAACATTATACTCACGTATACGAATACAGTGATTAACTTATGACGTTAATTGAACTTTCGCAATTGCCATGCTCAATCAACATTAGAGAAAGAAAATCGGCAGGTAGCTAAACTCCATCAGATCATCTAGCTTTATATACACACTGTATGCTTTAATATTTTTCTACTAGAACCTTTGGTAATAACAACAAAGCTTGTTTATTATTTTCAAAAACTTGCCAGTGTTCAGCGGCATAGAGTTGACCACAACTTTTTAACGTCGATACCAATTTGATATGTTAATAAAGATCAAATGGTAATCATTTAATTTGAAAATTAACCTGGCATCAGACGTGCCATCAAGCATTGTCAAAAGGTGTTTGCGATTTTACTTCATACAGAGGAAATTATATATAATATCTGAATTGTACAATAAATCTTCTACCCCTAGAGAAACACTGAAAACCGCCTGAACAGCTGACTGAGATCATTAGATTAAACAGTCATTTTGCAAACGTCATGATTATACAAATAGCTAAAAAATGTTGTATGGAACGCACCACAAAGGGTAGACTGTATACCATCCTCCAATAAAGTGTGATTTCAGGAAAATGAGTGATGCAGTAATGACATCATAATCGAAAAAGTATACAAACACCCAATGATAAGAGAAAAATTAAAACTCATTGCCAGCGATCTGATTTAACCGATTTGTGGTAACAGCAGCATCGCCATGAAATGCACTACACAGAATAGATGTACGAAAACAAAGCGACAGATACATATTAAAGCGAAAAGTCTTATGATTGCACTAAATCATTTTCGTCTGGCAATTCAGTAATTGGTGTCGTCAATACTGTACCAGCAAAGCGTAAAGACTACATAGAGAGGGAGAGATAGATAGATGGATAGATAGATAGATAGAGAGAGAGAGAGAGAGAGCAATAGAAGAATGAGTATGGAACCATGGTGGCTGCGGAGGGTTGGAATTGAGGCAAAACTTTTGGAGGACTTGGGCGTTTTCAAAGGTTTCTGATTTCATGTGCTTCTCTTCACGTCTAGCAGTTTTGAAATGGCCGCCTTTGACAATTTAGGTGGAAAAGGATACCGATTTTCCGGGGGAAATTATGTCGCAGGTTCTTTGCACTACAGAAGATGTATCACTATAATTTTGTTGCAGTCGTCCTTGTCATCAACTTTTTTAAAAAAGGAAACACTTGCTGTCCCTCATGTCTCTTTATTTCTCCGTCTTCCTCCCCCCTCCCCCACCTCCCCCCCCCCCCCCTCCTCTCTCTTTTATCTCACTCCTTTCTCTCTCTCGGTAGCTCACACAGCTCAGTGGCGTTTATGACCGCCCGTCGCTTTCATTGTAGGTCTAAACCCACAGTCTGACCAACGATGCTGAATGGGGTAGAAGCTCGTTAAATTGTAATTTAGTAACCTTGTGTATCACGATACAAGAAGAAACTGTTGCAAATTAGCCAGTCATTATTTGGTAATGAGCCTCGCACCAGTTCGCGCCGCAGTGCGCGGGTTAACCAACCAGGCGGCCGCCTCGTCCCCGCGGACGATCACGCTGTGTTTCGGAGCATCGCGGTGGGCCTCGTGTCGCGTCGACCTCGCGTAATGCCAAGAATTTTCTGATATCATCAGGGAATCAAAATTGCCTCATCCTCTCATACCTTTTGTGTCTCGATGTTGTAAAGTTCGATCGACCCCCTCCCTGTATATTACACGTCTCTTTGCAAAAAGACGGGTCTTATGCATTAATGAAGCAGTAGGGACCTATTTAGGTGGGCATGCAGATCCACGCATGTAGTTCCCTTCTATGCGAGTCACAATGATACGTAGCAGCCATCTTTCCCGACTTGTCGCTGCAAAATAAGTGATTATCTTCTAGCAGATTGTCCTACCATTCCACTGATGTTGCACTTCCTTTGTGCTCCTGTGTTTAGTGTAAAAAAGTCAGAAAATAGTTGCTATATTCACTTGCAATTGAGAAGGAATTTTTGTTTCTTGCAAAGTGTGACCCTCGCTCAGAGTTCTACAATGATCACTCATCCACACCACTCATACCCACCAATGTACATCAAGCACATACCACACAGCACACCCACCAACAATACACTCACACACATACTGTCAGCAGACAAGGACTCTGGAGGATCATGAGCAAGTATGGTAGCCCAGACCGCTTCATCAAGATGGTTCCATAAAATGGTAGCAGACTCGTGTCCCCGATGACGGAAAACCATTCTCTTCATTCCTGGTCACCAATGGAGTGCGAAGCAGGGCTTAGTCCTAGAAGGCACCTGCGAACTTCAACATTGTTCTCATGCCGACTGATGCTGTCCATGTTAATGTCCCAGGCATAGACATATGAACAGATAGCAAGCTCCTAAACCCGCGACATCTCCAGGCAGTGACCAAGGTCCACGTTGAAAATCTCCGTGACTTCCTGTTCGCTGAATGACTGTGCTCTGAACGCTGGAAATGTAGCAGATCAGAAATGAACATCTTCTCCTCTGCCTGCTGAATGATGACAACTTCGGTTTCACCAAGCACTACCAAGAAGACTAAAGTAATGTACTAACCTGCCCCAGGGAAACTCTACCAGGAGCCAACTGTGACTGTGAACGACCAGAAGATTCACGTATTGCGAAAGCCATTGCCGCCTTTGGGAGGCTACGATCATCCGTGTGGGAGCGCAATTTAAAGGGGAGAATCTATCAACCAAGCCCGAAGTCTACAGGCTACAGAGCTCTTGTCCTCACCACACTGAAATACGGAGAATTGGAGGCTGGAGCTTGCTTCCACGGCGGTCAGAAGAAGAGATTCAGGGACACCATGAAGAATTTCGGCATCGACCAAGCGTCGTGGGAAACGCTGGCCCTCACTGTGACAAGTACTTCCTGACGCGGATTGGTCTCATCAGCCACCTCCAAACTCTTGTGACAGCTCAGCCCCCTGACTGATGAAGATGGTCCTCTTCTCAAGAGAAGAACGAACGACACCTTCAGTGTATGCATACACACCTCTCCGCACGTCACCTTACACAATAGACACATCTCCCATACACAATAGACACATCTCCCACACACAAGACCTTTTTCATACCACCATTAAACAGCATTTATAAACACTCCCGACATTCACAACCCATACACACCTTGGCATAACATACCAAGAAGGTACTAGGCGAGCTCGCCGAGTACTTCCTTGAGAATACACAACTTCCAAAGACAGGAATTCAGAGGCCCATTTTGAATAGTGTAGAATTCGTGTTGCAATATGGAAACACATAATTCTTGTAAATATTCCTGTTTTAAATTCTTCATTCTACGAAAGATGTGCGTACAACATTATGAGTGGAAATTCTAAGAAATCTTTCCATTCACCCCCTTCACTAAACTTTTAAAAAAAAACCACAACAACAACAACAACAACAAATGTCTTATTGATGAGATGAAACTGTGTCGGAGTTTTGGGTATTTACCATATTTACGTTGGAATTTCGGAGCTTGGCTATTTGATCCAAGTTCATCTTGTCACTGCCGGTAACCAGGGATAGCCTGGTGGTAGTGCCTATAAAGCAGTAGATGACAGGTTTGATTCCCCCTGGTTCCCCTTTTCCGACATGTTTGTTAAAATCTGGATCAACAATTGCGATCTTACAAATTTCACTCGTATAGAGGGAGAAAAAAAATGAAGAAAACTCACACCCCATATATTCATCCCTCCTTCTTTCAACTGTCTTTATCGTTAATCACGCCATCATTTTTCAAAGCGTAATCTATGTTACATTTCATGATAGTCGATATCATGCGAGCTGCATTGACTTAATAATCAGAATTGGACAATCGAAGCTGCGATTCTTCGAAAGTGGTCAACATCCTGGCAATTAGTAAAAACAAATGCGAGCGCACGCACACACACGCACACAAATAGATCATTATAGCAAAGACAGAGATGGAGATGGTATACTATCATTGTGTGCTGTTTACTTATGCTAAATGAAAGTCTGCGTGGAGACACCGATTGTTCGTAAGATTGTCTTCTTCAGCGCTGATCTGAAAATTCTCTCTCTGTTTTTATTTAACTTCATGTGGATTGTCCTTGCGGATAAGGCCGGCGTCGGCATTTCGAGGAAGACAATGAATGTCAAACCACCAACCGCCGTCAAAGAAAAAAAAAAGAAAAAAACAAACAAACAGTGAAGTTAAAGGACATGTTTCCAAGGGTATTACTCGCTGTTGCGAGAAGTTTGTTTCCTTTCGTGTGTATCTTTGATGACTGTAAGTGTCTATGAAAGAGGAATCCAAATTCCGGCAAACTAGTGTTTTTCCGGTAGCATGGTTAGTCTGTGGCTAAGCGCTTAAAAAGCAGAAACAGTGGCCATGAAGCAACGTACACTATAGATATGTGCATAAACTTAATGGACGGATACAAAACATTTGCGAATATATACATTTATTTCGCAAAAGAGTGTAAATGAAATCTACAGACAGGGTGTAAAAAATCGCACACTTGCTGAAGAACTGACACATGTCTTGTTTTGAGAGTTGTGATCACACAATCATGTTTTACCAAGATTTGCTATGTACGCTTACCTTCTGTCGCGATAGCACTGTACTTCTATCAGTCTATGTAATTCATAAATACACGATAAGTCGAATCATCATGAATACACCTGTACTCTTTTGGGTAAATATAATCTATGTCTTTTTTCTTTAGCGTACTCGCGAAGAAGTGATGACATCTATTGTAGGGATGGGGTGGACATTTTGTTAACTTATTGTCGAGAGATTTAAAAAGTCCGTAATTATATTTACAGAGGTTTCCACGTCCTCGGTAGATATAGAAAATGGTATATAAAGAGAGGCTTAAAATGCGAGTCATTTTCTAGGAAGTCTTGAGCTGTACCTTTAAGCGAATATACGTAGAGGGTGGTCATGCGAAGCCCTCACCGACTACATATCGTGCTCATTGTGATAGATGTCGATGAACTCTTAATGAATACTCTGTGTTTAGAAAGGGGATCACAATTATCTTGAAATACATTGACCAACAACAGGAAAGAAAAAGAAAGACAGGAAAAATCCACACCTGTCCACATAGGGTGTAAGCCATCATCTCAGAGAGCTGAGTGCTGTCGACAAAAACACCACCAAACCAGTTCACCCTGACTTCAAATGTGAAATTCCACATCTAAGTTTATCTTGCAGATTGTGCACTTCACTTTTTGATTTTCTGAGTTTGAATGACATCAATGTGGAATTTATGCAGGAAGCAGTTGACGATAATAGGATTATAATGATATGATGATTTTTTTTTTTTGCTTGCCCAACTGAGTGTGTATAATGTATGCATGTTTTTGTCACCATCATGGTACTTACAGCTCAAGGAATAGTGCAGTCTGAGCTGTAAAATTGATATCTCATTTCATATTTGTTCTCCATGTGCATTAAAACAAATGCTGTTTATGATAAACTTTTACATTACCTGCTTTATTTACATCTATTATCACGGACTGTAATTGTATATAAGCCTACATATAACTATTGGATACATTTTGTGCATATTGTCTATCGAGTGATATAGGGCCTATACAAGTTCCGCTTTTCAGTTAAGATCACACTCGTCTTGTTCATCTTACTTTTTTGTCGTCCTTTCAAAGTATATACATTGTTTCTCTGTTAAGTCATAATTTTTATATGACCTCCAGTTCCTACAAAATGATACTATTGTTAGAATATGATTTGTCAAATGTATACTTTGTAGTATGTTTTATCTCTTGTTGGATGAGAACAAAGTATAGTTGAATTGAATTGGATTGAATTGAATTGAACTGATGTTAAAAGGAACAGGGGGTAAGTCTTTGATAGTGATCCTGATCTTGACCCGGAAAGGATTTGTAATGATGCTTGCATAGTTCTGCCATATAGGTTACTTAGTGACCCTATATTGCCCTTCGTGTCCGAGTATCTCTACATAGTTGTTAATCACATTTCAATTTGGAGAACTTCTTTGTCCAAAACCAGGGAGGTTTTCCACCTCCCTTGTCCTACTTTCCTCATCAAATGAACGTGGTATATTATGGTAGAGCGAATTCTTGTCATTCTTGGTATTTTGTTACTGTGGCTATCCTACTTTGGATGGGTGTAAAAAGCAAAGAATATTGCTCCTTTCGACCTTAGCTATCACTTGGACCTATGGTGATTTACAATGTTATCGTGGGCAGAATTCGCTATCACAACACCCATACATATCAGAATAACAACGCAGCGCTAAAAGGTTAACGGGACAATTAGCGACCTGATTTACACGCATATATGGAGTGTTCGTTCCAGTTTTCCTTACTCTCAGGTTAGATAGATTCGTTCCCTCCTAAAGAAGAGATAAGGAATATGGAAAAATAGCAGTGGCTAAATGGAAATGTATTTACAGGTCATGTTTGCTGTTTGTTTTCATCGCGCATCAACATAAAACAAACAGCTTTTCTATTTTTTGTCAAATCTTGTCTTCTTGAGGAAAAAGAATTGACAAAGTTCACTTGGAGTTTGTTGCTTTGGTCCACCGTTGATCCCTTGAGAGTTCACGCATTCATTCTTGTAGAGAAACATCCGTATTAACCTGCAGATAAAAAGCGTAGGCCTACTGTGTATTATGTTATCTTATAAACTCAATGATCACGTATGTACATCGTGGATTTCCAAGCCCATCAATGTCAACACATTGTTAAGGTTTACAATACCCATATAATAAGGACCGCGTTGAAAACAAATTATGACCATTATCGCTATTACATTGAAAACTTGCTAAACTTCAAAACTTCCATAACCTTGTATAACTTTGTCGTATTTGACCCATTTGTAAATGAAACTGTTTTGTTCCGTTTGCATGATTATACTTTCTTTTGAGTCAATTTGAACACAGCGAGTGTACCTTCCCTTTAATACCTTCCAAGCATTTTTTGAGGGCAGGGAGTAAAATACAACAACAAACATCTTGCTTTGTTATACATCACACTTAAAACCGGAGGGAGGGGAAGGGGTGGACAGGAACGTTACCATCTTTTTACAGGGGTCAAGACACTGAGACAGAAAGATTTAGGTTAGAAGAACTTTTGAACTCGAAGGAAGTAACGGTGTCTGATTCCCGTTTTCGAGCATGGATAGACACGCGACTCAATATGTCCTTATCGAATCGGATGTCCATTTTTACGGATAATCTCCCATGTTAAACTGTTTCACGTAATGAGGCGTGTAATCTTATACAAAGGCCATCATGAATCGATCGTTGTACTGATTCTGTCTCATGGGCTATCAGGCGTGGATCATAATTGCTCCATTCGGCTAATCCGGCAAGCAGGGAATTATGCACTTTCAATCTGCCGTCACGAGACATATCTTTGAAACTGAAGATTTACTGAGTTGTAGGTGGAGGGACTTCAAAGGAGAGGAGAGATGGAATATTTGGAGGTTTCCCGAGGGCTTTTTCTTATTTATCAAACCTACAATAAAAAAAATAATAATGACGAAGAAAGGAAAGAGGGAGAAGAAAAGGGGCCAGACAAACAAAGAAAAAAAGAAAGAAGAAGAAGAAGAAAAAAAAAGGATGATGGCAAAGATGAAAGTGACGGGGATGATGGTGATGGTGATTGGTATATTAAATTTTATCGTAGCCATGGTGATAGTGGAAGTGGGCATGGTCAGATGGTAGCGGTGGTGGTGATTGTGACGAGTAAGAGAAAAGTACCAATATAAAGGGATAAAGAAGAAATGACAGAAAATAGAAATGACATTCATGAGCATAATTGATGGAAGAGTAACAAGAACTATCACCTGCAGAAAAAAGAAATAAAAGATGGTAATTAGATACAAATTAATGAAGATTATGATAGTGTATTTAAAGAGTAACATATTGCAATGTTGAATATCACGGTGAAGGCGGTTTAGATTTCCAGCGCTCTTTATAGCACTCTGTTATGAACGTATATAGTCACGTGATAACGTTTCTTAAATCAATCATGATTTTTCATAGTTCATCAACCTAACGTCGTATGACCTTCTGGACACAAGATAAGTGTTAGGGAATTGGGGTGTTGGAACCAGTCTTCGAGTGTGTAATGACTACAAGATTGGACCTTTGATAGACAGCTTTTCAGTCAGATGTCTTACCTGCTTACAGGGGCGCCTATTCAACTTTTGATAGCGGGAATTGATGGTTGTGGATAGCTTGGTTTGCGACTAGTATATCATACGAAACAAACAAATAGTTAATTCTCTGTCTAATGCGTTGACTCTATACGAAGAATCTGAGTCGGTCATTCACTCTATAATATACCCGGGGGACCAGACGAATCAAAATCGCTCGTGCGTTTTGAAGAGGATAATCTGAGCGTTAGAAGTCCATCCAATTGGAACAACATACATTCTGATCCTTTGCTATCCAGCACATTATTCTTTCATGGTTTTCCAGACCTCTGACATGTCTGTAAAAAAAAAAATAATGCAGCAGTCAATTCGTTTGTATATGTCGCTATCAGCACAAGACATGGCTACAGAACAATCTTTCATTACGAGGTAATCATGAACGTTTAAATTGTATCAACAACCAAAGAAACAAAACCACTTTTTGTTTTCGTACTTCGTACTGTGTATTCATAATGCTAAGCATAACATGAACTGGAAGAGTGGTCTCTACATGGCAACCTTTGATGTCTGGTTTTATACGACAATTTTATATGTCGGTCAATCACCTTCATGCAAGACTTAGGATAAGCTGATCCCGTCAGTCACGAATTGGGCATGACTGGCATAGGAGCCGTGAATAATCTCTTTTGTTTAAAATGAGCTCCTAAGCTTTTTCGATGAAAGCAAATTCTATCCTGAATTGAGTCCTACTATTTATTGATGCAACTTTAATGCAAGTTACGCTTCGCGAGATTAGTTCTTGTCATTTTGACTTTGCTAACGTCAGATGGAAATGTTTATAATACATGGCTTTATGGTCATTTTTCTCCTTTCTCAGTATAACATCCATAATCCTCGGCAACTTACCGGTGGTGCATTAGGGCATGTAGCAATATACTATACATGTAGTAACATGGAGGTCATTATTCTCATGGATTATTTTCTTTACCCTGCACTCCTGTATATGATAGCGTGTGTGGAATGTTGTTTGTTACCACGTCCGAGGTTTTTTTTTTTTTCCTTTTATCGGACTTATAATTCCTAGTGTCATCAAAAAGTTTTTGTGGTTGTTTTGGTTCGTGATGTTTTGCCTCAGCTTGCCAGAATGGCGCTAACTGTCTGATGCACCTTTGATGTACACACATTTGTCCATGAACGCACATTGCTTTGGCTGACACACGGACGTTAAAGAGATACCACGCTTCATTTTAAAGTTTACATTCCTTAGAAATTTTAGTGAAACAAATCGACAGTGAGAATATCGTTTAGGTAAAGAAAAGAATTGACTAAAATATGGATTTTCAAGGTTAAAGTGCCTTCAAGAGGTATGCACAATGATCACCGTGACACTCCCATTGATATTTGTTTTCACATGAAAAATCTGCTTATTATAATCCGTTTTGTAGCTGAATTTACCCAACTCTAATCCCAAGCTCATGATAGATTTAGATTACTGCCAAACTCCTTAGCGATTTCATTCGAAGGATAATAATTTGACGATGAAGATTTTGTGGGGTTTTTTTTTCAGAGAAGTGGGAGATCCTATATCCTCGCCTTATGTAATTCGCATGTAACTGTGTGTTTGCTTGTTTGTGTTCTTTAGTAACCGAGGTCTGGTTATGCATAGGACAACCTCGAGACTAATGAATTTGAGATCAAAATGTGATTGACATATTGAACATTATAGATACGAGGTGACAAAGCTCATGACCGTCAGTATTTGTACTGTGCGCATATGGAATGCGATAGGTAGGCTGCCTATATAGAGTTATAACTCCAAGGAACAGGTTCATCCCTCAGACATCAGGACCAATTGACACCTCAGTCTTCCCTCCTGCTTCCCAATGTTTCTTGAGTCACCGATGACATCTTGAGGAGATCTTGGATGACTTGCGAAAGAAGATCCCAACTTGGAGACCCCTTCAATCGATAAGCTGATACTTCCATCCTCTCTATCTCTATGATCTCTCCTTCCATGCCCCTCTTTCTCATCACTCTCATGTCATTACCTCCCCGATTGTCTCTCCTCTCATTTCTATATCTTCACATTATCTTTGTTTTTCTGTTCAACATCTTTGCCCTCATCTATCATGACACTCCCAGCAGGGATGACTTATTGCATTACATTCCCGTACGTTTGTCTGGTCTAAACTACGTTCTTTCAAGAAAGAGACAAAGAAAGTTGCCATGGTAACGCTTTATGCACCTGTCTGCGTAACAGGTGGCGGAAGTCTTTCATCGGAGGAAGTTGGAGGAACGTCGCTCGCGAGTATCATCTTGCGCTTTGAATACAGCACAGATGTCAAAGGTGAACTTGATGTAATCCACGGAACTACCCTTGCAACAAAGAAAGTCATTAAGCAATTAGCCTCGTCACCAGACGTCCATTAATGATAGGCAAAACTAAACGAATTAAAGGCATGATTTACCATTTGCAGATGAAACAAAAACCCAGCATTAGTGCTTTAAAATAGTTCCAAAATGTGAGTTAGGGATAGAAACAACCACTGTAAAAATTTGAATCCGTATAATCGAGTTCATAATAATATTATAATGATAATATTATATAATAATTTTAATAAGAATGCTTCCACACAAAACCATCTACAGTTATGGTTTATTTAGAAAAATGCTGATATCTCCTTATATTTTAGGCTTTATTGTGAAAATTTTATATGGTAGGATGTTTTGTGATTCAACAGACCTACACATATGCATCAAAATGTGATACAGGTGTATCTTGAACATTTTTGAAATCACTGTTCTCAAAGGTAAACTGGACCTTTAAGTGTAAGGTTCTTGTGTGATTTTTTTTCTTCTTTTTTTGCTTTGTTGGTGTCTGCTGTTGTTGTTATTTGGGGGATGGGGAAGGGTGTAAGCCTAAGCATGCTATAAGATACAGGGTTGATGCGGTGATATATACAAAGCGTCCGTACACAAAGGTCCTCGGTGTAATGTGCCCCTTTGTGTAAAGGATCGCAATTTTCCTTTGAACTTTGATGACGCTCTGATGGGGAAAGGGGCACATATGGTATGGGACTGCATCTTATTTTGGGTTGTTGTTTAGCAAAAAGGAGTCTAGAGAATACAAATTTGATGACTAATCATCTTGTTTGGGGCTCCGTTTCTTTTCCTTTCTTTTTGTGTCGGTTCGTTTTGGGTTCTTTATTCCCTCTGCCATTGTCTCTCTCCCTGACTCCGTCTCTCTTCCATTCTCTTGCAAAGATTTGTTTCTCGTTGTCCATGCCAAGCCAACGAAATTCTAAAGGTCATTTCCCACTAAAAGGCGGGTCGTGAGCATCCCATACAAGCTCTCGATTTAGCTGGTTTGTGTCTGAATGAATACTCGACAAACAAACAAGATTCCCATACAAGCCATGAATGCACACTGGTGTATTCTTCGTCCTCCATACTTCATGTCGCGTTCGAAGGAAGCCCATGGTGCGTGAAGTCACCGGCAATATCGCCTTTTCCGGTTTATGAATTAGGGATGATAATTGAGGTTTTATTAGTTTAATTCTTTCCCTGTGTAATAATTTTCGGCAGAGAAAACCGCATAATCTTATCTGTGAGCGAGGAGCGGGGATGCCGCTTACCGGCTCTGCGGGCGAAACGTTACGCACCGGTTGCTTCAGGCCCTGCGGTCAATGCTACTTTTAAAAAGATGGTCCTTTTAAAAAGATGGTCTTACAGGGACTGTGCTTGATTGCAATCTGAGACAGAGAAATTCTAGAAAACTTCGGGTAGGGCATCAGAAAAGTTTATTACACGTACTATGTAACATCAATGGGATGCATCCAAGCTCTTGAGACTTCCATTTTTTTTTTTTTTTTTTTTTTTTTGGCGATATGGTGAAGACATATCCTTGGGTTTTGGGGGCATATTTTGAAATTGCCTGAATAATTTTGTTGCAATGTTCTTTTATAATTTACTATTGAATTATCAATTTCAGGCAAATAACTATGACATGAGAAAAACGGTACGGACAAGAGGAAAAATTTGGTGAGAACAGGGAAAATGGTAACACAGAAGAGATAGAGAGAAAAACTAAGAAAACAAAATGTAAATGGTTCTACAAAAATAATGCTAGAATATCCTAACTCGAAAACATCACAAAAAATAACAAGGAGTCTAGAAAGATGGTTGAAATGATGATGATAATGATGATGATGACGACGACGATGATATTAAGAAGGAAAAGAGAAAGAGGATGAATGATCAGAAAGGTGAGAAGGAGGGATGAAGGACACCGAGACACTGTGGAGGGGGGGGGGGGATTAGAGGCGTGTCGGATAACGCATGTAATCAGGATTTACAAAGGAAGAAGAGAAAGTTT
Organism: Diadema antillarum; assembly: GCF_040938485.1. Lineage (NCBI taxonomy): Eukaryota > Metazoa > Echinodermata > Echinoidea > Diadematoida > Diadematidae > Diadema > Diadema antillarum. The sequence continues at coordinate 978,631 of NW_027272165.1, read as the reverse complement.
TGTGAAAGGAAGATAATGAAGGACGTGGTGGAAAAAAGATGAAGAGATGAATGTGAACTTTGCGTGGTGGCACAATGACTGAAAGCAGTTGAGGGGATTAACTGTAAAACCGCCCCGCTGGGACGATCTAGTCGTGTCGCCTGAAATCATAATCTACTCATTAACTATGTCAATCCTATTGACTGCCTTCAATGATGTCTTATTACGCTTACCTGGCATGGATTGACAAGACATGCGGAATGTCAAAAAAATCAAGGAGAAATGAATGACAGCCAAGGATCTAAGGATATAAGCAGTGAGAATAAACACACACCTTAAGTCATAACTATTACTTATAGGGCCTATACACGTGTGTGGTTCTCCGGGCATTGTGCGGACAGGAGCATCGTTTTAGTGGGTTGGGGCAGCACGTGTTCGGCAAATTGATTTCAATTTGTGCCTTTCCTAGTCTGTGGTGAGCGCCGCAATTGAAGACGTTAATGACAATTTGACTGGGGTGTGTGCTTTGTTATAGGATGCAATCAATTACATCAAATCAAATATTTCTGCCCGCGCGCACAGCGCGGATAATGCTGCGATGATTAATGGACCGGTTCGCAGTCAGTGTGCGGTTTTTTGTTGTGTTTTTTCCCCAACGCTCAGTACAACTTTTCACTGAGCAGCTATACTCTCCAGTCGGTGAGAGTTGAGCGATCAGTTCGGAGTTGAGTGCCTTCACTAGAGGATCGATAGAAGTGAGATGCTCTCTCCACTCTGATACATTAGATTCTAGCACGGTGGAATATTCGTCACTGATTCTTTTCTTCATCGCTAACGCCTGCCAATCGAGACAGTTATACTTTGTTGACAAGTTAACGGATTGACAAGTTAACGTGCAGTTCATTGCAAAAGGTGAGTAACAACCTTCGTGTATACCCTCGAGCTTGTATTCAGCTATCATGAATCTTTGTTGTCTTTGACGTGTATTCAAGGGTGTCAATCATTATTATCTTGTGGTTGGTATAATGTCTGCACCACATTCACTTGCACCAGAATGACATGTCTATTGAGCAAACATATCTCACCACCTCTGGTGTCCAAGGTCAATGTTGCCAAGGTTTGTGAGGAAATGGTATTCCTGAAAAAGCTCACCAAAGTGGACATGCGGGATCGTAACCGTTTACCCTTCAGTATTACTATACACGACACATTGAGCGCCCGATTCTCGCAAGCAACAAATGAATTTATCCGCTGAAAGCCTTTGTACCAAATGTAGCTATTGGCAAGCGCAGATTAGGTGATGAAAGTGCCAGTTTTAGCTCACTGCTGGCTGCAACCAAGGGGGTATTGATACCTCCTTGCTGAAACCGAATGTGGTGACTATACAATCCATGAAAATCACCTAACACGTCGGAGCTAAGGTAAGGAGTAACTGAATCTCCTTTCGTAACAGTATAGGGAATTCAAAATATCTTTTAGCAGGTTATATCTCATACTTGCAGTTTTTGAATTCATTCGGTAGATAGGCAGCGTCCTGTGACTATGATCAGAATCCTGATGTCTGTGTTTATAGAATTTCTGCGTTGTGTTCTCATTAGGAGTTATAATAACCTAATTCTCGATCGATCTTCCGAGACCACGAATGTTGCTTGGCACCCGGGCTTGGCACTTTCCGGCTTTGAAGTATATTGTTCCCTGTATAAACATAGTCATCATCATCATCATCATCATCATCTGAGGAACAACAAAGTAACGTAACTCTGTTGATCCGAATATTACAATCTCATCACGGTGAAAGCCAAAACCTTTGCTTCCGCGAGAGATCTGTAAACTCGAGCTCTTGCCAAGATGGGGGAATTTCCCCAGATTTTGTTCCTATACGACCGTATCCTACGCACACCTCAGTCCGCATCAATGATGTCTAATTTCTTTGATGAGGTCTTTTCAGCGTGCTCTTTTATAGTTTTCCTGCTATTCGACTTCCGAGAAACCACTCTCGCTGGTTTAGCCCGCGCACCACAACAGCATGATCATCTTGAATCAATTTCTTACTCTCTTTACTACATCATTATTCTAGATGTTTACAGTGATTCGCTATCTTCGAGGGAAGTTTTCAGGGGAGAAAGTAACACTAGCTAGCGAATTATGAAACGGAAGCAAAAGATTACTGTAACTCGGCGATATTGAAAAAAAAAAGGGAGAGGATGGATAATGGCCACAATAGATGTTAGGAAGATAGTCTTTTTGTGACGCTGTATAAAATGTCCCGTTACAATGTGACTGTGACATGGCGCGCAGAAAACAAAAATTGCGCGTTAACGGCGATCTTTTGTCTGCCGTGCGTATAAGAGGATCAGCGATGCCAACATTATGTAAAAGGTACATGAAAAGGAAAGAAAAGCTGGCTCTACTTAAAATGTAGCAGGATTTTTGTATATTTTGTATGTCAGCACACCATCAATGACGATGTAGTAAAAAAAAAAAGGTACATGCTCAATCAGAAACAAAAGGTGAATATTTTGTTCTTTTTATATTCAAAGTCAATGAGCCGGTTCACTCACGGTATGGTAAGCAGGTTAATTCAGCGTGTCCATATAGGTTTACATGTTGCTTGATTTCTTTTTTCTTATCCAAATCGCCATAAAATTCTTATCGAATAGAACATTTCATGAGGAAAAAAAGTCTTCCCATGAATCAGAAGTCAGTTCTCCTCGCCGCTTATATTCAAGACGTTTTTCTCTTTGGAGGAAATGGAGCTTCAAGGGTTTGCCTCCAATATAGGCAAAAACGATCAGGGTGCTTTCATTGTGGTGGTTAAGACTTGTGAATATAAAGCTGCAAAGACTGAAATCAAACTATACACCATAATTATGTGAAACACTTGCTGACGAAACACCAAAATCCTTCTAATAAACAAAACAGTGGTGATTTCAATCTGATTTCAAAATATTGTGCGAGACGAGGTACGAGACAAAATGGTGTATGACGAATAGGCATACTGTCTAATGGAGAGAACTGTGGTATCGAGGAATTGCGTCCGGGGGTCGTCACCCGAGTACCTGGAGATTTTTATCGACCAGGGGAATGAACACATAACGTGATGAAAGCCAACCGGAAAGATATTGCATCGTCCGGATAAGTGTGCGACGCTTGAACAAAACCACAGGGAGGGGGTTAAGGGAGCTGATGATCTTCGGTCGGGGAATTTTCGTTGTCTGTCAGCCACAGTCATGGTGATGGCAGGGGACCAAGAAAATATCATTTTAACATTACACTGTAACACTGCGTAATGTGATGTAATGTGCCAACGATATTGTGCAAGAGTCTTGCCTGCAACTTTAACTCTCATTAGCAATTCATAGCATCATCGTGCTGTCTTCAAAAACATTTTGGACTGCGTTCACGATACAATATTAAGGTACTGGTACCGTGACAGTTCAGCAACCGAAATATTCACATTATATTGGGGGTTAGAATCTCCTCATTCACAGCTACGGAAAGAAGCCTTGACTGACCCCCCCCCCCCCCCCCAAAAAAAAAAAAAAAAAAAATTGAATTAAATTAAATTAAAAAAAAAATAGATAAATAAATAAATAAAAAATGCCGGACATTTTTTGAAAGTATTATTTTCTTTATTTGTGATTTCCCTTAGCAAGCTTCTCAAACATTTAAAGCTTCGACGAGACAGTTATTGTCATTAACAAAATGCGAACAAATGCCTTTGTCGATGAAAACTGAAGGAAATTTGAAGGATTGTTTGATATACATTGTAGTACTGCGGCATTTACCCTCATTACTGACCACCAGTCCGTCAAATTATGCTACAAAATCTGCCTATACAATGTGTAGTGCACAGTAAAATTTGTTTGTCTGTAATACAGAGCTACGGCGCGCAATTGAAAGGAGACGATTTTGGCACGAACAGCGACATGTCATGGTCGTCTCACTGGGCAATCTTCACTATTCCCGATTCCCGCTTTCCCGCTTTCCAAATTCTCAATGATCTTAGTCTCAAGAGGCATTGAGGGAAAGTAACTGCCGCATCCTATTCATGTCGGACATAATCTGTGTGGGTGCAGCTAAAATAAGCTGGAAAATGCAATCTTTGTAGTAAGTTATATTTGTATGTGGCGTCCTCACACATTGACTCAAATGCGAAGTGTCGCCTTTTTGTCATTTTCTGGATCTTAATCCCGCCCGCAACATGCGCGATCCCTTTCCTCTTTTCTCTTTCTCTTCCTGTAACATCTCACGCTGTGGTTCGAGTTCACGACCGCAGGATGGCGCTCTGTTTGTATGACTCTTATTAAGTCTGTTCCATTCAGGAAGCTCGCATCCGCCAGTGTTTCGCCTAAACGAATTACGAGATCACGCAAATCTCTCTCTAAAGACAATAAGACAGGGTGTCATTTGCAATGCCTGACAAACTTAGTTCCTCGGGAATTCCAAAATTGAAGCCGACTGCAGCTTTACTGCTCTCCCCCTCCTATATACACCCTCCCCCCCCCCCCAACTCTCTCCCTTTCTATCTGAAAAATGTTGCATGTTGTGAGCAGCTTCGTTTCAAGGTCTCTCTATATTGTGCTGGTAGCAATTTTCTTGATAGGATAATGACTAACCAAATGGAAGTCGTCCACGAACATGTCGGAAATCAGAACGAATCATGGAACACTGGGCTACCGCGTGGCACGCACTTTGCACATACTGGAGCATTCAAATCTTCATGGTGTAGGTGTGTCTTCAATGTGTCAGTATGTGTGAATGTCACTGCCTGAGGGGGGGGGGGGGGGGAGGAGGTTCTGCAAGATTTTGGACTCTTCAGTGACACAAGTAATCTTGTGACATCGGTCCTTTGACGAGGAAGCAGGAATGCAGCTGTCTATTGCAGAGTCTTCAATGTAGCACAAATAACATGGATTCATTCTTGATAGTTTTCAAAATCTTTTCTGCAACCACGTCGTTGAATAGAGGCAGTCCTTTTTTGTAGCTCAAAATGTGACACTAATAACACACATTTATGACAGCACATTGATTTATTCAAAACTTCGAAGATTTGAAAATTGTGAACATTTTGAAATTTGAAGATTTTGAACGGATTATGTGATTTTCCTCAAACTTTATTTTCAAGTTCTTCTATATCCTTTCAATTCAATTCAAATCTGATCATTTCTGCAACTCATCATTTGTGCACTCATTGAACCCACACTTACTCGTTTTTTTCGCTTTATTGTTAATCATTATCAATGTCCTTATAGATGATTAATATCTTAAGAATGCCGTTTCTTGTTATAGGCCTAATCATAGGACGCACTCAACCGAACAATATTTTACCAGAATTGCTTTTAGTTGGTTCCGTCACACTTTGCAATTTCACACTCCTATTCGTTATGAACCGAAAGCTTCGATTTCCGTCATATATTTGAATATAACCTTGTGTTTCTAGTTGCTCATTGTACATCATTACGTTTACTTAAATTGTAGACAGTTCCGCATTTTTGAAGTTGTTTTTGCCAGTGGTAGGGCCTATATATTGTACTTTATTGTTGTTGTTGTGAAACATGAACAATAATTTCCATTCAAATTAATTTAACATATGTTGAGGGTGATTATCCCATTGAAGGGATCGTATAGTTTTGTTTGAGACATAACTTCAGGTTTCTAACAGTTTTGGTGAGATGATTAGAAACCTCTTATGAAATATGAAAGAGCATGTTCCAAAGTGGGATTCAACGTTTATATTTGATGAAAATTGGATTTGAAATGGCTGAGATCTCCAAAACAGAGAAATCCTAATGAAAGGTGGGACCCACCTTTTATAAGGATTGCTTTGTTTTACTTTGTTTTTCGATGACACAGCCATTCCAAAACCGATTTTCATCTCATAAACTTTGAATTCCTCTTGGAATGATGTTCTCTGTATTATTCCAAAAGTGGTTTCTTGGCATCTCGCAAAAAGTTAAAAGCGCAATCCTCATCTCCACCATTACTATTATACTGTGTACTATCCCTTTAAGGATACATACCAGCGAGTACTCCTTCGACCCACACTCAGGGGTAGAGGGAGGGGAATGCTGAGGGGGTAGTATCGAGTCCCAGGGACCGCCCGAACTGAATCGCCCCATCTGGTCAATGGTATTCGGCGTAGCTGAAATGCACATGTGTAGGCCTTGTCACATGATTTTCCTTTCTAATGACCAGCTGTTTCGAGGTGCACGGATGATGTTGAGGAAATAATGTTCGCAGGGTCACAGAAAAACTGGCTACGATCCTTATCAATGGCAGAGAGAAAAAGAAGGGTACGTGGGGGTAGCGTTATCACCCGCCTTAAGTTCATGTCAGTATCTATCGCTCAACCCATATCTCTTCAGAGTAACATATTTTGTATTATTTTCTTCTTCTTTTCTCCGCAATCCAGCGGGTCACGTGTACTCCCAGAATAGCTGGTGATAATTCCTAACTTTTTTTTTGCACACATTGTAGCTCCTTAGCTATACTTTTGATACCATTTTTCATAATGTCGTTTGAAACTCAGATGTATTTGGAAAGGGAACAGAGTAGGCCTAAACATTATCATCAGCCGATTACCGAAGAGAATGTCTGGTCAGTGCCATCTCGTTCTGCCGTGAAACGGGACCCAACTTTGTGAAACCAATAATTTCTTTTTCGTAAAAACGCACTGCTGGTGTAATGGTAAGAGTCGATGAGGTACCGTGTGTGATCAGTGCTTATTACACTGAAGATGCACCATTATGCTCACCATGGATGACTAAATACAGTGAACGCATTGTTTTATTACATATTTGTGTGTGTGTGTGTGTGTGTGTGTGTGTGTGTGATTGCATGTGGTAGATTGTAGTAGCTTTCGTCGAGGTTAAAGGGACTGTACAGTACTAGTTGAGGTGGGGATTCCTAAGTGAGATAATAAGAAACCGCTTTTGAAATATGAAAGAGCATGTACTTTTAAGAAGGATTCAACGTTTATTTGATGAAAATTGGTTTTCAAATGGCTGAGATATCCAAAAAAGTGATAATAATAAAAGGCGACAGGCCACGCCTTTTATTCGGATCTCTTTGTTTCACCTTGTTTTTTGGATATCTCAGCCATTTCAAAACCGATTTTCATCAAATAAACTTTTGATACCCCTTAGAATTGCATGCTCTTTGACATCTCATAGAGTGGTTTCTGAATATCTCGCAAAACGTTAAAAGCTAAATCCTCACCTCGACCAGAACTGTACACACCCTTAAGTTGTGAACTCCACAAACTCTTACACTCCAAATACAACATCACGTGTATCCACCACGGCAAAGCCGGCGATACTCATCTATCGTATTTTTTTTTCTTTCATGTTCATAGAATGTCATTCTTTTGGTGGTTTTGACTCCGATGTCCTTCTGCTATCCAAAACCAGCTGACAAATGCTCATGGAATTTCCCAAAGCAGTGTGAAAATTTTGTGCTTTTGATGAACGCTGCACGGACCCAGCATTACAAAGACCAATGATGTCAATGGGATAGTGCATTACTTATTCGTCAGTGTCTGGTTTCATCATTATTTTAAAGTTAATCCGATTGAGTATAGCCTGTTGTTAGATGTTACACAAATTTGATAAAGCGTGTTATGAAGTAAATAGATAAATCTTCATATTGGAAAGAAAAAAATTCAGTTACACATGGGGGGGGGGGGGAATAAGATAACAATAAATAAATACCTCCGGCTAAAGATTGACCTCACAGATGTTATTTAATGGAGAATAATATATGGCCTAGGGCGATGTCCTTGCAACATGGAACAATTTATTTTGATTGCAAATTAATTCCGAAGTTCTGACCCGCTTGCTGTCCGCTCCTTGTTTGAGATAAATCGTTCCACAAGCGACATAAATTGACAGAGAAAAGTGGTTAAAGAGAGCTAAGAAGAGAGAGACTCGAGAGATTGTGTGTATGTGTGTGTGTCAGTGTGCTGTGTGTGCGTGTGTGTGTTGTGTGTGTCTGCTGTGTGAAAAACAGGTGGTTTATTAACCATGAATCTTATTTCCTTCTTTTGTTAACATTTTTTCCGGTCAATTTGGTCGTTTTATGGTTTGCCCAATATTGTCGATGAGACGTGTCGTGGAGACATAACAAAGCCGCTCAGTCTGTAACTTTCTGTAGTTTACAGTCCGTTATTCCGAAGGTTCGTTATTCTGAATATTTGTTAATCCAAAAATGAAATAATGTACGTTATCTCGAAGGTTCGTAATTACGCACCGTCTTCACATTTTCGAATTCACGAACCCTATTTTATTTTCGAATTAAATAAATCTTATTTCATTTTCGGAATTACGAATTAACCTTTTGAATATAAACGAAACGTTTGTTATTCCGAAGATTCGTTAATCCAACGTACGTAAGTTCGAAGGTTCGTAATTACGCACCGTCTTTGCATTTTCGAATTAACGAACCCTGTTTCATTTTCGGATTAACTGAATCTTATTTCATTTTCAGAATTACGAATTAACTTTCTGAATAACGAAACTTCGGAATACTAAGTATCAACCCAAATGTTCGGAGTAACGAACCCTTTTTCATTTTGGATTAACGAACCCCCGAGTGTGTAAAAAACCTGTGTGTTTCGGAATAACAAACCCTCGGAATAATAAATCTTATTTCATTTTCGGATTAACGCACTCTGGGAATAACGGACATCACCCTTTCTTAATAATGTAGGGCCTACATACTGTTGATTGACCATTTGTGTATTGAAACGCCCGTCAACCCTTTTTTTTTTCACTATATCAGTGTCGGATCCAGAGGGGGCGCAACCGGCGCACGCCCCCCTTTAATTTTTGTTAAAAACAAAGAAAAAAAAATGAAAAAAATGAAATGAAACCCGGAAGTGCCACCAAAATATTAGTCACGCCCCACCTTTACAGAATTCCTGGATCCGCCCCTGCTATATTGTGACTTATACATTAAAATTGTCGTGTCGTATATTATAGTTGACGATATTTACGAGCCTTTAATATACGAGATGAATCCCATTTCGAAGAATGGAACGATTTCCGTTTGTCATCATGGCGAGAGGAATAGGAACAGCCGAGCTCTACTTTATGTGCCATTTGGACGAAGACAATAAGAGTTGTAAATATTAGAGTTACAAAATTTATTGTTGGTCTATTATTGATTATTTCCATTTCTATATTCAATTATTCTGATTTCTGTCGTGACGTCACACCCAGGATGAGATTCTAGACTGTTCCGGAGGTGGTGCTTGGATACAGACGTTTTGTTTCGTTTTGTTTATTGGTTGTTTTTTTTTCAGTAGAAAATACACGATTATTTTGATCTCCTCAAGATCGCAATCGCAAATTGTCATTGGCATTGCATAAAAACATGTCACCGTTAGTAATGACATCTCCTCATGCCATGACTCGCACAAACCTTTCAATCTAGAGCACGACAGCGTCCATATAGAGCGGTACATCGACTCCGGCCCATCGACAGCTAAACACGTATTATTATGTGTATCACGCACTTCACCGACATTGGGTGGAATCGCGGTCCCCGGTGGGATCGCGTAGCGAGAGGGGAGGAGGGACGGGGTTCAATGACACGCCCAACAAACAGGTGCAAACAATTTAGACAGCCAACGTTAAGAGTTTTCTAATTTTTTTTTTGTGGGTAAATGACCTAACTCATTAAAGCGGGCTTACGACGTCATTACTTTCTTAATCCCCGACAACCTAGGTCTTAAGATTGAAAAACAAATTCTCGTAAGGAAACCCCACAAAGCACATTCCAGTTTTTCTTTTATTTGTTGTTTACTGTTGGTGGTGGTGGTGGTGCTGTGGTTGTTGTTAAACACAGATACTTTGAGTCCATTTGTTATGCAGTGTACATAGGCCTACACAGTACGAACCAAGGAGGTTGAATCCTCCCTGGTACCATGGTCCTACAACGTAAAGTCCATGCCGGTACGATATAGACCCTACATAAATACACATAGGCCTATTCATTCAAAGTAAATTCGACATCTCATACTTGAGTGTCTACGTACAGTATACAAAATATTGTGTATGTGTATGTATATATTTTATAGGCCTATACCCTATAGGCACAGGTGTAAGTTTGTGTAAAAAAAATAATAATTTTCTTTTAGTTTTTTTAATTGTTTCATAATCCCTTCTGCCTTTTGGCGTGCATTCGTGCATTCTTTCTGAATCTCTCCAAATTTTCCCAAATATATCCTATACATGACTATTGCACTGTATGCAGTAGGCCCTACATGACGTAGGCCTATACCTGGCGCCTGGAGTAGGCCCTTTAGGCCTAATGAATTTTACGCCATCCAGTGGCTTATCATATCAAACGACATGGCGATGCTAGCTCCCTTTCACTTTCTGTTCCTTGATTGTATAGTCGGATGGACCTGCTCAGTGTAACATTTTGGTTCATATTTCATCGACAAGGTCATGCTATCATCATTGCTCACATGATGTAACATCGTAACCTTCAAATCAATAGCCTGCCTTCTCTAAAGATCGCGATAATTTAGTACCGGTGAATAATAAACATTTACAAGAGGAAATTGATCAATTTCTCATGTACTTGTCGTAGCCATGAATCTGGCGCTTTTCTGTATTTATGTCACATTCATAATCTTACAGGATTATATGACATCAATGCAGAGCCAAAGGTTTAGGGCCTACGGATGTATTTTTTTATTTTTTTATTTTGCATGGGTTGTTACGAACAACAGCTTACTCCACTATTGGCTTCCTACCAACCTTATCATATCACGATGTTGAATTCATGGTCACAAAGTGAACGTGTAACCAAAAGTGTTGGACGAATCATTGTTTATTCTAATTAGACAGGAAGGTGCAAATGATGGAATACACGTGTTGGAAGGAAGTGGAAGTGAAGGAAAAACTATGAGGTGTATTTTCAGTTTAGATTTCTACGAAGGATAAAGAGCATGCCTGTAAATCTAAAACGTAAAGCACATACTTACGAGGGCAATCTTCAGGTGGACATGCGACTGATTTTTTTTTTTTTTGTTTCTTGAGGGGGATGGGATTTGATACCATCTGTGTCAACAAACTTAACATACTTTTAAGCACATTTATGGACACTAATTCAAGCTCTTTGGCGTTGTATTACCAGCATAACAATTGAAGGTCATTGTTTAAATAAAGGGATCATGCCTTGCCTATGAATGATCTAACATGATCATGGAGTTTTAAGCGAGTCTTGCATTTGTCGTCATTTAGATTACACTGTGATTAGAGTGACAGTATACCATCTATTCATGCAAATGCAAGCACATAAAAAAACCAAGAAACTAAAAACAGGGAAAGAAAATGCAGATCCCGAAACTTCTTGATTTAGAAAGAAAAGCAAAATCAGGAAAGTACACGCAAAGGGTCGTGGTCTACCATATTTCAATTTCTTCGAACCAGCCTTTGAAAGGCAACGACGCCTTTTTTTTTCCTGTTCCTGTATCAAAGATTTGATTTGTCGAATGGCACATTTCATGTAAGTAAACAAGTAAATCCCTATATATATAAGATTTCTTTATAATTCCATCTTGTGAGTTACAAGGAGTAAAATTTTGTATTGTGAAAAGATTCCATCGTTATAATCGGTTACTTTGAGCAGTGTTGAGACAGCTACTGTAAACGATATGCTTTTGTAAATATGAACATCACCTAATCTCTTGATAATTGTGGTAACACGACCTCTCTGAACACATTATCATCAAATTGTGATCGATGTCTTTGTTCTTTTCCGCAGGTGAAGTGACGCGTCCTCGAGAGTGCGTTTAATTAGCAAACTTGACTTCGTCCATTCGTCTGACTGGTCGGTACACCTGTGGCTAGATCGCTCCGAGCGTTTGAAGAGTTGTGCTTGATATCGCCATTTAAATTATTGTCCAGCAAGATATTTCTTTGAAGTTGGAGTGTAGGGACTTGACGAGGAAACCATGGCTAGACCTGAACTCTTGGTGTATCTTTTGGTCCTCGCTTCAATCGGTGAGTGTCTGTCTAATTCAATTCATATTATGAAGAAGTATGATGAAACATTTACTGCATATTTGCGCGATTTTTGTCTATAGACCCTGTATGTAAAACTGAGAGCGGATTCGAGTTTGTGTTCGCGTCATTATTCGCGTCATTGCACTTTTTTGTTTGCTGTTGCAATGCGTAACAAACAACATTCACGTTAAACTAGTTCCAGTTCCTGTATTAGCATATGCACAATTAAACAGCAGCCAGCTTTTATTGGGTATTCTAGGTGACATAGAATAAACACCGCGCTGATATTTTGCACATTTTCCTCTGGAAATTATATATGTGAGAAGTAAAGAATAAAAATCACTACCAGACTGCGACAGCAATCAAACAAAACTTTTGTGTCAAATGACATCTATTCTGTGACTTGCAAAAAGGAAAACATGTTTGTTTATCCTTGTCGATAAATTACGCCTCAATCATTACTATGTCTGCGTGTTTGGCGGTCTATAACAACCTGTATAGGTGCTCATTAACATCATACCACAAGCGGACTAAGACCCTAACAATACAGCAGGGTGATCATTGGAGCAAGGCAAATACAATACCGTGGCGGTAATGTTGAAAGGATCCAAAGCTTCGGCGTGTTCATGTGGGAATCATGTTGATCTAATTCTCATCATTATGTAGAACACGCATTTATGGCCCATTATCACGTAATGACTGTCAGTTTCCTAGCGTTGATGTGGTCCAATAGTTGTATTCGGTTGTATCGTGTTCAGTATTAAATGATCAACGCGGAATGCGACAGATGAAAAAATTCGTCTTTTCGGCGGTGTTTCTGTGAAGATGGCAGCTTTGATGTTATGACAGTTAAAGGGAAATTTGTCTTTGTGTATCCCAGGCCGCCTCATAGTGTCTTCTGTTGTTCTCATATCATATACAAGGCTTATTGGATGCTGTTGCATCCTGTGCGTTGTGTGTCACATATAGCCCTAAGGAATTCACCAACTATTGTCTTTAAGTATACTTCTACGATGTATTTACATCGATAAAAGATGGCTTAAGAATAAACTTTGTGATGCCTATATACAAAGATGTTGATGTCTTTGAATAATTACATAATATCTATTTGTTTGTCCCTTATTTTATAAAGACAGTCTAGCCCTTTTTACACTTGTGTTTCTTAACCCCGGACTTTCTCTGACCCAGGACTATCGTTAGTCCCGTACCAATTTTTTCAGCTGTTTACACTGGCCAATTAGTCCCGTACTATCTCTTGTCCGGGGCTTAGGAGAAAACTGACCTTTTTACACTCGTATTTCTTAGCCCCGGACTTTCCAAACCAGATGAATATTCATGATTACGTTGTGCACTGTACACGTACACGCACGCACCGGCAGCAATTGATTACCTCGTTTCTGATTGGTCAGTGGGGGTCGGACTTCGTCTCCGTCGCTTAGCCCCGGATTATTTTTTCGTTCTGTTTACACTCACTTGCTTGGCACCGCAATTGCGGTGCTAACCCTGCTATTTTGCAGGGCCAGATAGTAACGGACTATCGGTGGGGCTAGCCCACTTTGGCAAAAACGAGTGTAAACAGAAAGTGGGCTAAGGATAGTCCCGTACCAACGGTGGGGCTAAGGCCCCCCCCCCCCCCTTAGCCCCACCGTTGGTACGGGACTATCCTTAGCCCACTTTCTTTAGCCCACTTTCTATCCTTAGCCCCACCGTACCAACGGTGGGGCTAAGCCCCCCCCCCCTTAGCCCCACCGTTGGTACGGGACTAAGCAAAAATTTACAAGTGTAAAAAGCCCTTCTGTTATCACTTTGTTTTCTTCAAGTTTCACTGAACGGATTATGCCTCCCATACTGTTATTTACGTGATTACCCATCAGAATACACATGGGAAGTGCTGTCACGTTTTTCTACAAATCGACAGTGCATGACATCAGTTTACGGGTAGTAAAAACACGGTTGGCGCTCACAGAAAAAAAAAGGGAAAGAAAAGAAAAAGAAAGAATGAAAGAAAAAAAGAGAAGGTCCCTGTCTTTTCATATCCTTGTGAGGTGCTAAAAAGTTGGAATAATTTCTTTTGAAGCGAGCCGTTGGAAGAAGGCCTCTGGGTATACAGCGAAAAGAAAGGGAAATCTCTTCTAATTTCTGCATAATTTTATCTGAAGGCGGCGTTTGGTCCTTGTCCAAACTGTAAATCAACCTACTCCTGTGATAGGCGTTGAGAAAGAAAGTGTTTCCTTCGGTGCCTGTTTGACATTTTCTTTTATGTCTATTATAGAAGTCACCTCGATGGACAATTCTAGGTTAAGCTTCTTCTCGTATTACCTAAAAAGGTGACCATGAATTAGGCGTTTGTTATGTTTACCACGTGCAAGAGCTTGCAGTTAATCCTAGTGTAGTTTTCCTGGCAGAAAAAAAAGCACAAAAAATAGAAACATTTGACAAAAAGAAAACTTAAAGACAAATGATAAAAAGCAGTGATGATTTGATATGTATGGGTAAGGATTTACCAAATGGAAGTGGAACTTCCAGGCGCCCCCTGACCTTATGAGACGCATTTTTTTTTTCTCTCTCAAGTGTTTTCATAATGTGGCCAAGAATTTCATGTTGTGCCTGGTCATGCTGGTTGTAAAGTTTACGTTTTGTTCTTTGAGAACCACAACTTGCAGTCATGGCAGTGTACTATATTTCTATTAGAGGTATATGGGGGAGAAAAAAAGGGGGGATTTCGGGGGGAGACGAGAATGAGGAAGGCGAGTATTGGATGAGGAATAAAGACGAAGAAGAGAGGAGGATTTGGAGGAAATCAGGGGGAGAATGAGAGAAAGGACGAAGGAGGAGAAGGAAGAGAATGAATGAGGACTAAGAGGAGATGTTCATTGTTTATTGGGTTTATTTATTTTTTTTTTTTTGTGATGATGGTGGAGGAGCAGAAATTACCAAAATGTGCCGTAACATCACATTTTGGCAACCGCACACCTTGGCAATTTACCAAACTGTGCAATTTACCAAAATGTGCCGTAACATGTCACGGCACATTTTGGTAAATTTTTCTTTCTTTTCCACTTCTTATTGATTTTTATTATTTAGGCCCTACATACGACATCGAAAGTAAAAAACATGAATCACATATCAATCAACAAACAATTAAAATACAAACAAAAACTCTACATACTCAGAAGTAAGGGTTCAAATTTGAACCCCAAAATTGTCGCTCTACAACCACCCTGTAGGGTGCAACTTTGTACCCCAATAAGCAATTTGCACCCTTAGCGGTGCAATACGCTAAATTTTTAACCTAAAGGGGTGCGAATTTGCACCCTCAGTTTTGTGCTAATCAAGGGTGCAAACATGCACCATAGACATTAATACATTGTAAATTGAAAATTTGGACCACTGTCGAGTACCAAGGTTTTACTCGTAAGGTCAAACTTACACTCTGATGGATATGTTTGCATCTGTGTAGGTACGAATATAAATATTAATATATTTAATTTTCTACTTGAATAATAAAAGGTGCAAATTTGCACCCAAGGATGCTGCTATAGGGACAAATAGGGTGCAAATTTGAACCTTTATTTTTTAGTGTGTACTATCCTTAAAGCAAAGTAGTTGTCATGGTGGGTAACATTCTTTGTTTATAATACTGGATTTATTTTTTGGCGTTTATCATAAAAAAGAAGAATAATAATACTATAATATTTATTTCAGAAGAGGGAAAGGTAGACAAGCAGTTTCATTTTTAGCTCCCTTCTGATTTCCGTCGAGTTGTGTGAAGATGAAAGTTTGTCTGATAGAGCAAGATGTCATGAACACAACAGTGAAAATTGGATCAAAATTTGTGTAAATACCAAGGAAGTGTAGAAATTGTGAAGTTTTACTAATTTTCGCAAAACATTTCTTGAACAGGCAATGTGCATAGGCAAAAGAATTGGTTGATGGTGCCACCGCCTCACAACTTGCCATCTGATTGGAACAAAATTCATGAAATATCTTTTTTTTTATTCAAAAGCAATTATGATGCCCCATTCTCAAATCCTATTATGTCTGACTGATATCATTTGAACTTATTCAGACAAGCGTAACATATTGTTTTACACAAAACAGGGAAAAACATGAATTTTTTGTCAAGTTATTATACTAAATCGATGTTAAATTGTCTGGGGATGACATCATCTGCTCACACATTTGCATATGTTCATATTAGCTCTTTTAGAGCTGTTTTGCAACAATTGCGAAACTTCGCAATTTCATCTTTCTCCAATTTCCATCCAATTTTGAGGACATTTTACTGTTGTGTATGTAAAACTTTACTCTTTCTTTTCAGATTAACCTTTAACTGGTCCGTAATTCCCCTTTGAGGAGTCGTATGACATCCACATGTCCATTTACTACCACAATTCTACATTGCTCATCATTTGCGTTTTGCCAAAAACTGAAGGAAGAAAGCAATCTTTTGACTGCGGTCTACTTACACAAAAGATGTGTAATCATTGGTAACCCAGTGGTGGATTAAACGCAAGGAGTCTACCGTCTCACATTTCTCCCATATGCCAGACGTGGCAGATTCTTTCGAACAGGTGAGTCGGGCGTGATATTGAGGTCACGACCCGACTTTTTTAATTGATTCTTGGAGATGACTGAAGGTGTCTCTCTACCGCCAGCCGTCTGTGGGGAGTTTGGCGATGATTTAGATTCCCGCGACTCCAAAGCGAAGGAAGCGAGCAGGCACGCGCGGAAACAAGTGCGTGGGGCTATGATAGATCGTGCCAATCTGTTCTTCTTTAACCGTTTAACTCAGATTCTCCTTGTATTATTAAACTCTCTGTCTTCTGTTTTAGGTTGACTATCTTTCTTCCAAGTGTTCTCTTGTATGGAAAAGAGGTTAGCGCATTTTGATGAATACGTGAGTGGATATGTGGTGCTCTTTTTTTGCGACGATTTTAGCACAGGATTCAACTTCATAATCTCACTGATTTGGATTGCTTCATATTTCATTGTGTCATCCACTGTACAGTATGATTCAAGATTTTGCGAATATCTGCATGACGTTCCTGCAGCAAATAGACTAGTGACACTAGTCCGGTATTATAGTTTAAACTTCATACATTGCCTTTTTAACAGTCGCTATCCTTGATCTTCGGACTTGTATGCCTTGGTAAGAATATTAGAAATGCTAAATTATTCTTTGAAGTAACACATATCCAATGAAGTAATTCGGATAATAGAAAAGAAATGGTTTATTCTTTTAAAAAAGCAGGCAGTCAAAGCAAGATCGATTAAAATCGTCATTTCTAACGTTTGCGAGGAAACTTTGTCTTTTGTGTAGCTTGAATTTGTCTTCATAGCTTCTAAAGACTTCGGGATAATGCCCTTCGGATTACCGAATTTTTCAATAGTGCTCGTGGAGAGAACTTACGTTGCATCTTTATTTTCTGTTGTACATCAACAAAGACAAAATCCCTTCAATATTGTATACTACTGTTAGTGTTTTCGAAAAGACGATTTGACTGATATTGCGTGATATTTATTCCACTCCCTATCCTCAAAAATGAGTAAGTACGTACATACAATAGACGAATCATTGTCCATATTGCATGTATAGTCCAAGCCGTCGTCAGTTTCAGTTCAGTTTCTTACATCAGGCCTACGAAAAGTTCCTCGTTCATCAGGGTGTGCTTCAACACCACGATAACTCATCTGAGTGGAGAATCATGACTTTGCCCTTTAACGAGCTCATGTCGGTGATTTCTTAGACATGCCTCTCGTAAGGGAGACTATTTCAGGGATTAGCAGAGCGCAGTAGCTCAAATTGTTAAATGAAGCTTAATCCAGTGAATGAGTTGGGGTGACGCCACGATCCCTGGTGGTTTTTAACACAGCAGACTAACTCTATCTGAACCGCTTTACCGACTGTGAGATACGCGGTGTAGGCCCTACACACTGGGTTCTTTTGATGGTAATGATAACGATCTTGAATGTTTGCAATAATAGAGCTACCAGTGGATATAATAATGATAATAACAAAAACGATAAGAACGACAAGAATAAGGACAGTAATGATAATTGAAATGGTTATGATCAATTATTGTAGTGCTCATGATAGTGACTATAGCGAACAATACCAACAAAAAATAACAGCAAGAAAAAGCGGTTGGACCTGTTCATTGTTGGCACTGCTGTTAGACATTATTCTACCTAAAAGCTATAAAGAACAATGAAATTATAACTAGATCTCGGCCGAATCAATAATGTTATAGGATTGGAAAATAGACAGTCAGTATGGTAGGATATGTTATACAACATGACCATGATGACTCCATTGTGCTGACAAAAAAAAAAAAAACCCATCCCTCTCTCAAATAAAACAATACAACATACAATATGCAAATGCCCATTTTGTACAAAAAACTTGTAATCAACTCCAGAGCCCCGTTTCATAAAAAGTTGATATATGATGGCAACTCTTGACTGGAATGGCAATTGTCATTAGTAACGACAAGAATCCAGCTTCCTGATTGGCTGTTGCTATTGGAAGTTGCCATTCCAGCAAGAGTTGCCACCCTAACATCTTTTATGAAATGGGGCCCCGATCTTTCAGAGCGCCTGCGTACACGATAATATGTAATTTGTAATCTTTAGGACACTCAGATTATGAAAGAACCCGCACTTATTTAACACTCAGACTCAGTTACCAATTTGTATTCCATCTCTTTCGAGCAATATGAATATTTCTCCACGGGGTATTTTCTCATTTTGATATTCATCACTCGGCAGTTCAATTCGTTTCTTGTCGGTAACGAGAATGCCTTTTCATATAAGGGAACAAGTGGCGTTCCATACTTTTGAGGAGTGTCGTGGTGGTGGTCGGAAAAAATGGAGC
This sequence comes from Diadema antillarum, assembly GCF_040938485.1. Taxonomy (NCBI): domain Eukaryota; kingdom Metazoa; phylum Echinodermata; class Echinoidea; order Diadematoida; family Diadematidae; genus Diadema; species Diadema antillarum. The sequence continues at coordinate 959,755 of NW_027272165.1, read as the reverse complement.
CATAGTGATGGAAGACCGAAATTATTGCCAAAACATATGATGCAGAAGTCCATACTTGGATATATGTTTCAATTTCTCGTGTTATCGAGAGTGGCACCAGTAACAATGTCCCATAGAAAACATGGCACCTGAAGTGGCACTGAAAGTCGACTTGTGCGGTTATCCCCAGCTAGAACATTCAGTCACGTAATAGTGAGATCATCCACATGCGCACCTTCCTTCCATTGCGTTAATCGAACTATACCACGAACGTTTAAAGAACTAAAAAAGAATGTCACAGAAAGACAGACATGGTGTAATATTGTAATGATGGCCATACTGATATAGAGAGCACAATCTCAAGTTTAGCATTCAATAATTGGGGTTGTCATGACTGCCCATGAATTCGCGAGCACAACTTTATTGGTGAGCACAGCTTATGGAAGAGCATGCACTTGCGCAAGAGGAATGTTGTATTCCCTGTATACTTGAAGGCATTGTCGTCTATATTGTTATTCGAGAGTCTTTCCCATTTTGGCTGGGGATTTGACATCCAAGGACACAATGTGGTTTTGATCAGCCTGTCCATTGTTCGATTTGTCCCTGCCCCCCTTTTTGTATAGTACTGATTGAAGATGAACTTTTCTGAGAATTTCGAAAGTTTTCGACAGATATATCGACGTTAATATAGAGTCGTCATGTTATACCAGTGAATATCATGGGGCATTGGCGGATAAAGAGGGGGTGGGGGGCTTTGGGGAGAGATAAGGAGGTTGAATTGTAACATAACGACATCATGTGACTCGTTTACCCCACCATACGGCGGATTGTCGTGTCATTGCGCGATCGCATGAGGGGTGAATCACCGCTGAATCTTAACAAGGACCCGATGATGTTCGACTATCTCATACCATTATTCATCACTTTTCAGCTGTCGATGAGACTGTATGAAGTTTGGGCATTTACCATAGCATTCTTTGGTCTGCATTCCGTTTTGCAGGAGTGATCTATGTCTCATCATCTGCAGTCTTTGAGTTTGGTGTTTGTTTGTTTGGTTGTTTGTTTTTCTAATGATCCAAAACCTTTCGTCACATGGTTTGAAAGTATCTGATAAATTGTTACCTTCAGAAATGTAAAGTAACTCATTACATCTCTCTGAGTCTCTTTTTGGTAGGGTATTTTCACTCAGGTCTCCCAACCACAGTTTCAAAAGACAGCCCCGGCATGTTAAGTGCAATGCATAATTACAATATTTTTTTTTCACTGTAACAAAGAATAAGATGTCATTCAAACTAAAACGGTGCAAAAAAAAAAATGCCTAACTAATTGACACCTCCCCCCCCCCCCCCCACACACACACACAACAACAACACATCAATATTTGATGTAGACAGTGAAAAATAGATGTTATCATTGAAAGTATACAAATACAAGAAAATGAGAGGGATTACTTCTATACAAACTAATATTAATGCTTATCATCCGCTAACTAAAACGACAACGCCGTTTAAAGATTGACGTAAAAATAGTAAAAATGGATTTCATCTCTCGGACGAATGATGACATACGTAAATGTTTACTTTTTCAGTGAAATATCGACGCTGAGGGAGAGGAGTCAAAAAGTTCCTGTGTCTTACTGTTTTCTGTACTTTGTCTTCTTTCTTCACTGTGAAATAGTTTGCCGCGTCATTGTATGATGACTTGTGGCGTGAATCACCAACATCTTTAACGAGGACACAGTGATGATTATGGGGCAATCAGCAGCATTAATCGTAATTTCATATCACAGCTCGGAGGGATACGACATCCACACAATCCCTTATGTGTAAATCAGCAGTTTGTTGTGCTGGAGTGGTCTATACATTTTCAAAGTATTATCTTAACTGTGATCTGCTTTACATGGGTCTCAGTAATAATATAATTATTATACATTAACTTCCCATCAAGTCTACCCAGGAACAAACTAAGTTTCCAATTCATACATGCCAATATTATCCCGAAAACAATTTGTTGTTTGTCCCACTGTTATATCGTTCCTATGTATATTTTGAAAATCATCGCTCTTTCTGTTTGTCCGATGAAAGCTTTTTTTTTTGTGGTATTAATGATAATAATGATGATGATTATGATGATGATGATGATGATGATGATGATAATTAAAATGCAACTACTTCTACCACTACTACTACTACTATACTACTAATAATGGTATGTTATCTAGTTTTTGATATAATAGATACCATGTTATGCTCCTCCCATGTATAACTATGCATGGTAGTCACATTTCCTATTTTTCTACACCTGTAATCGTGGTCAGAAAAATCAGTTTTGTGTTGTGGGTGGAAATGGCTTTGTAAGAAGAATGTCAAAAAGGAGTGTTCTCGTTAATCGCTCCCCTCAGCGGGAATTACAAACAGGGGATAATATTCATGATGGGGTCGATATCGCACCCCACCCCACCTGAAAAAATAAGATCGGTGAAAAATAAATGTTTGATGTTTTTAGGTTTTATTGTCGAAATATTTCCGCCTCAAAGTCAATCGGTGGTTTAAACCCTTCAACCGGAAAACACGTTGATTTCCTGGCGTTCTACATCGTGAAATGTGCTACAATGATACCCCGTCGCCCCATTATTTTGAGCATACCTGCGTCTGAAAAACGTGCCAGCTTCTTGTTGACAATTCGCAGCTTACAATGACATCGTTGGATTTCAGGGTTTCAGTTTCACACACGATCAACTTCTTAGAATGATTCCTGTCACCTAAGCAGAACAGAGACCGAAGTGCTTGTGAGAGATACAGTCTGATGTGTTTCTGGTGATTTTGTTTGTTAATGCAAACCTTCCAAAGATTTGCTGAAAAGTCAGAAGTAAAACTCAGTGTCTCTGTACTGGTTGCAAAATGAAAATAGCCTTTTGTTAGATGAAAAGAACGTAAGATAAGGATGACGCGTAGTCCATCTTTATGTTCAACCCACCAAGCCAAGTTACCCCCTATAAAAAAAGAGACAAGAAACACATCACAACAACAACAACAAATCAAAAGCTCGCCACACATTCTATGACGTCAGGCAACTTGGGATGGAAGTAATCGCTGCATTAATTTGCAAAATTTATTATTTCCCCAGCATCGCGAAGTATAGGCCCACCCATCTTTTACACCTGGGTCAAGAGGAACATTGTGGGTAAAGGAGCTTGTCCAGGGACGTAAACACTCTGCAGGAATCGAACTCGAGACCTCGCTTTCAAAGTCAGGGGTCTTACCCACCATACTACATCAGTACCCCCGTCCGTACACCTCACCGAGTTTCTTCCTCCACAACACTCCCTGGTCGCATGTAGCAATAATACACTGGACCAGGCAGCCAGGAAAAAACAAACAAACGATATGTGACATAATGCTCATGCGGCTTTAAACGCATTGTCTTGTGTTTATTTCATGTCATAATTTATCGGTCTTACACTGGACACCTCTTCTTCACCCGACGTCAGTGGACACTTGAACAACCAAATACCGCAGTCTATTTATGGGATTTATGTTTTCTTTTCAGTGCTAAAGTATTATCAAGCTCATGACATGACTGTTTTGGCCACCATGTTGGCATAAACAAACACTTCTGTCAAAGTTTAAAGTTCGACGTAAACGTCGATATTATTTGATTATTGTCAAACCGTGGAGTTTACAGCTTGGCTGTCAAACCATTTCGCTTAACAGCTTGAACTGTTTATTGTTTGACTGTCTTCAGGCTGTTTGTTTATAGTGAATGTTTTTGCCTGCGTGACAAAATCGTGAAATCATCATTCCAGTTATGATATCGTTCATTGTTATCATCATTGCGGAGAAACGGGTGGCAAGCTGGCTCAGCTGGGTGGAGTTATGGACTAACTTATATGATCCAGAAATCTCGTGTTTAAGGGCTTGTAAGACTGGATGGGCAGAGGCGTGTGTTCTCACGCCTTCCCCTCTGCCCTTTGCAGTAAGTGATGGCCTACACCAAATTGTATACATGAGAAGATGAAAACTCATAAAATTATGCGGGCCTGCATTATGACTGGCGAGATGTTTGGTCTTTTTTTTTCTCCTGACGCACTATAGTTATTTTCTGATGCCGATAGTCATTCAGTGTACCGGATTGCATTCAGAGGCAGAAATACATACAGAATAAGTATGAATGATTACAAGTGCATTATGATGATATGATATTTCGCACGAGCCTCGAGATATGTTCCATACAAACCGCCTAAATGAATAAAGCGAGCCTTAGTATAAACCGTAACCATTCCCCAGAGCAAGACCAATTGCGATGTGAAAACTGTAACATTGAAGAAAATAATGTAGCAGTTACGTACATTTTAGGATGACTTCATCTTTCGGAATTCAAAATTGCTCGATGGCATTTACATGCCCGATAGCAAAAATCATGCAATGGTACATCTATATTTTTCAAGTGAAAGTTTAACGCGGGTAGCAAGAAAGTTTGTTTTTGTTTTATTTTGTTTTGTATGTTTGTTTGGTTTTTTTAAAGCTTTGTAGTCTACTTGTGGAAAAATTCCCTTTCATACGCAAGTCCACTGCTCGCCCACACACAGAAGCAGTTAGCACTGCATTCGATTGGACAGCTGAAGTGTTTTGAGTTTTTAGCGCAACCAAACGTTCAGTTCTGGGCAACCGTAAGTTAATGATAATCTTTATTGCCACACGATGCAAGATGTAAGCTGTCCCAGATGATGAAGAAAAATAAGCAGAAGTTAACATAAAACAACCAGTAATGTCCTCCATCCAACATTTTAAATGTCACTGCGACTCTTCCAACCTTTTTGTAACACTCAAACTGTTGGATGTACACTAGGCAGGATAACTTACCCCGACTTGGCCGTGTGTTGCATAAGAATCACATAAAGGAAAAAGTTCTTGGAGGACAACGGAGTTTTGACTGTCATTAGCAACCCTTGTGAGAGTTCCTCCTAAAATGTCAGTATTATTGGCATATTGGCATAAAATGCAAAAAGCAAGCAATTTCAGTTGTGTTTCAAAGCCAGAAATGAGCTTTGGAAAAGGTCACAGGATTGACAATTAGAGCGCGTAGGCTGCTATGTAACTTGTGAAAGGGTAGAGGTTTATTTCCATCATGATTATAAGACATCCTCATGAACGCACACTAAGAAATACATATGAACATACATACCTATACATATATCATTCCTACGCCCATACACACACACACACACGAACAATACATACTTAGGGCCTACATTAAGCATGAAATGTCCGTCCCATATTCTGAGGAACGTTTTATAGCCCTTCTCCTTTCAGGTATGAACGAGTTCTCTTATAGTTCCAATTACACATTTCAGAAGAGTAGTCACCAATTCACCCACATAGGCCTAATAACCGAAATTACATTTTGACCATAACCATCGGGTATTATGCAAGAAAAATGCCAGATGACTTACAGTTCGACCTCGATTATCACAGGCCTCCTTTTATCCGGAAATCTCTATTATCCGGACGCGTTCACGCAGTGAAGGACTTTTTTTTTTCATCCAAAAATTGAGAAAAAACAGTGACTTTAACATCTTTTCATGGATCTATTTCACTAATTTCATAAGATGTGCATGATAGGTGTCTCAATATCTAATGAGGTAAAACATGTATGATTTTCACATAAAGATATACTTTATTTTTGTGAAGAAGGGACTACAATTTTGCGCAGGCTAGCATAGAGTACACTACCGTTGCGGGGTAAGCTACTTACCTAGCTGCCAGTGCACTGGGACGGCAGCTTGGACGGCAGCTATATACTAGTACATTTTGTGTCTGCCATATCCGGCCAATTCGCTTATCCGGATGAGCGCCGGTCCCGACATGGCCGGATAATCGAGGTCGAACTGTACATGGGTTGTTCGGAATGAGATTGCACTCAACTAAGGAGTGTGTCCGATAACTCCCTGATTGAATGATGGACCGACACGCAGATGGTTATAGGTTTCTTGAAAATTGTCTTAGTTTCGTTAGATACAGATTATGAATCCCTTAATTTGCTTTTCTGATGAGAAAATAAAGGAAAAATTACATCTTAGGGTTAAAAACTCCACTAAAATCAGACGTCCCTACCAGGGTGATACTGACTGAACCGTTGTTGGAATCCCATTATTTCATGAAGAAATTTCATGAAGGATTTTAATACAAAACTGACCACTGCTTTAAGTCAGCGTGCATGGTTGAAGTATCATGTGCCTGTGCGCGTGATGCGACAACAGAAATGATAGCGTGTCAGTTGAACCTGTGGTTAATTCGGGAAATGCCCATTCTATTCAATAAGCCATACAAGGTTTTTTCAGCATTATGTCACAGAACAGCAACAGTGGCCAAGAAAATTGTCCGTGCACTGATCCCTGGTTTAGAATCTCTGCGTTTTATCGCGTTTTTTTTTCGACATTATCGATATAATGATAAGATAATTTAACACAAAGTCACGCAAACACATTTGCAGTGTTTTATCAGTTTTACCAACTAAAACAATTGCTCTCTATAATGTCTATTTAGTTCAACCGTGTTTTGATTTCCGCATAGAGAGTGTAATTGATAATGTGCATGTGCATGTGTTACATATGTTGCATTTCGTAATGTCGGGACAAGTTCGTGCTATGTGCCGTAACATTTTGTTGGCTTCTGTCGCCGTTGCTAAGATGATGGGGGGGGGGGGGGGGGGGGGCTGCTAGAAGAAGAGAGCCAACATCGGGCACATGCACCAGAAAGGGCTATTTCTGTTTAATACAATTACATGAATGACCACAAATCTTTCCCCTCTTGATTTGCTGTTCCTACAGGGACTGTTTCTGCTGGTGATGTCCGGCGAGCAGCGCCAAACTGGTTGCATTCATTCTGCTCCTGGCTTGGTGAGTTCACAGACACCTTGCTTGACACAGCGATGTCGAATGTACAAAATTTTATATAAGATGACTGAAAGAGTAAATAGATGTCAGCATGAATAAATGAATCAATTAGCTGAAATAAATATAATGAATAAATGACTGTGTAAATTCAAGTATAAGTCTAAAGTCATGTTCGTTATGATTTAACACCGGAAGTTACGTTTATGATGACAGTCACGAATAAAATCCGTTAAGCATGCTGCAAATATTGATCATTTTGTGCAGAGACAGATCTTGATGCTCCATCCAGCTACCGCTAATGTTGTTTTGCCATATTTCTTCACGCCTTCACCATTGCGTCTCCTTCTATCGAGGTAGGAAAAAACTAAGTTTGTAAAGAATGTAGGTTACCATGGAGACGTCCTCCTGTTGTGTCCCACAGGTTTCTGCAATGAAGTTTGCTACGGTGACCTGGGATGTTTCGACACCTCGCTGAATTGTCACCGAGACTTCTTCCCGCCACTGTCACCGGAGGAAATCAACACCTACTACGAAATTCATACACGAGTCGACCACGTGACTGCGACGCGCGCCAACTCGACGCGCGAAGCGCTTGTGGAGGTCCTAGGTGACAGACGGATCACGTTTATCATCCACGGCTGGGGAGAGGGGGTCTGGAAACAGTGGGTTATTGACCTAAGAGATGCTCTCCTCGAAAAGGTACGACGTAAATCATCCCGCTTTAACTGTATAGGGCGTCAAGTCATCTTGACTCACAGTTAAAAGTTTGTTATAACCGAACACATAAACAATAAAAAAACATAGAGCAGGACATTTGCGGCCTGAAATTTTATTTCGTTGTAATCGGAATTTGGTTATAACCGTGTTCGTTATAACGGAAGTACACTGTTGTATAATATTATAACCACTACTCCTCTATTGTGTTCGTTCATCTGTAAGCTCGGTTAGCTTTGTAAGTACTAGTATATATTCTTATACAAGCTGGGTTATGAAGAACATCTCCCCGGAATAAAAATCCTGTCGAATGGCGTCTCTGTAGAGGAGGATTTTAACTACGAATGCATATACCTTTGTAATAGGCGTATCTGTTTAAGATGAATACTGGCAATTAGCATTTTGTGTTCATCAATTTAGCCTTATCCATATTGCTTTGATTCTGTGCCCCGCAGGAGGACCTGGCCGTGGTGCTGGTGGACTGGTCTGATGGCGCAGACTCGCTCAACTACCTCAAAGCCGTCCAAAACATGCGCGTTGTCGGCCGGGAGGTGGCGATGTTCATCCAGCTCCTGCACCAGTACACTGAGCAGCCTTTCGATAGGTTCCATCTCATCGGGCACAGCTTGGGTGCACACGCTGCAGGATTCGTCGGCCAGAGCCAGCCGGGTCTAGGCCGAATCTCGGGTAAACAAGAACTTTGCGCCCTCGGCTTGGATATCTTACAATATAGTGAAGACTAAAAAAACACCAAGAAACGAACATCTTTATATTCAAATTTTGACAAATGAGTTAACAGGTATCCTTTTCAGGAATGGAACTTTTCTTCGGTCTTTGGATAATCCTGATAAAAACACGAACACCGCTAGCCTTCCAATGCTAGTTTCTTCATGCTTTCTAATATAATGTGCTCTACAATACCAATACTTGCAGGTTTTATGCATAAAAGACGACATTGTCTGATATTTAGGTCAAGTAGGCCTACTTCCACGATCCAGACGTGCCATCTATGAACTCTGTGCAGAATCATAATATCCTGGAGTTGATGGATTAATGTTGATCACTTTAGATTACCTGATGTTACAAATTAAATACACTGTATTAGTATTGACTATCACCATGACAGTATAGTGCCGTCAGACGGTCTTCTTCAGTGCTTCCGAACAGTATGACCTTTTTTCGAGGATTTAGCAAGTGTGTTCATGTTGTTATTTAAAAACATTTCCTTTATCTGTCTTTTTTTGTACGATTCGTACAGCTCTCGACGCCGCAGGCCCCAGCTTTGAGGGAACAGATCCTGACTGCAGATTAGACGAGACAGACGCCCTCTACGTTGACGCCATTCACACGGACTCGAGTAAACTAAGCGAAGGTGGAGTTGGCATCTCACAGAGGGTAAGGCTGATATTTGGCTTCTAAGTTCTTGGGTTAAAGTCTTAGAACTGTCTCTGTTTTCTTTGCCTGCTTTGTTGCCTTTCTCTGCCTTGTGTCTCTCTTGTCTGATATCATTAATTTTGATTTGTAGGTAAACCTAGCTTGGGACAGGAATGTTTTAGCAGTTGTAATAGTGCAACCATTTCACTTAAACTCTGATGAATGATATATCAGACTTGACTGCTGGAAGCTAACTTGTTTTGCCTTCAAGACAACATTAGATCGTCTTGAGGTTTTCCTTCAAATGATGTCATCATCGGTAATTCAATAATGAACCAAATTGATCATCAGTCGTCAACTTTGGTACTCCTGATGCTGCAGAATGTTAGCAGACTTTGATTGATTACTATTGAAACGCATAACTTCTGAAATGTGACCATTTGCTTTGCCTTTAAAAATACATTAGGTGCAAACGAAATTGAAGTTGGAAAGTGGATAATGTTTGAACATGCTGAATGATCCATCTCTCAGAGATTCTAATATTACATTTGCAGGATTTGTACTAGCCTTTTGCCAAGGCCCTCTTACTGTATGGTGGTGAGCGAATGGGGCGAAGTGAGCTCAGCAGAGTTGGACCTCGCGCTCGGTTGGGCTCGCTTCGCTCGGCCGTTACAACCATCATACAGTGAGAGGGCCTTCACAAAGGCTAGATTTGTACAAGACCCACAGGGTTCTCTTAATAGTCAATTGCTTCATTAGCCATAAACAGCAGGAGATATGATATTGGGTACTTCATAGTGATTTTCGTTACAATCTCATTTGGTAACAGGTGGGTCACAGCGACTTTTACCCGAACGGCGGATATGCCCAACCTGGCTGTCGGTGGTGGATGGTCGGCTGCAGCCACGCCCGATCGCACCTCTACTTCATCGAGTCCGTCAAGCTACCGCAGTGTCGCTTCTCTGCCATTCCCTGCGAGAGCGAAGACGACTTCGCGGCCGGCCGCTGCCAGTCCTGCGGTGAGACTGGCTGCAAGTTGATGGGGTACTACACGGACACCCAACACAGCAACGGGTCTTTCTTCCTCAGCACGCGAGGACACAGCCCATACTGCACCAAGATGAAGTTCTACTGGAGGCGATTTTACCTCCTGCGACAAAAGCGGCATGCTGTCGGAAGTGCGCAGAACAGGAAAAACAAAGAAAGGCGCTTCCAGAGTAAAAATATTGTCGTCTAATGATACGATGTTTTTAATCATCAAATTGAGACCTTATTCTAATACAGTGAGTGCAGCATTCAACAAAGTTTCATGACATATACAGCACAGTTCTACGGAGCATAAAATGGCTGAATAGGCGAAACTTTGACCGAGTTGAATGAACTTTGATCGTGTCGCTACCAGACATAAGACCTTGGCGGAAATGCAACCAGGTCCTTTGTTGATCCTTTTTTTATTTCCGCTGGAGGAGGCGCGCAAATCACATTTAACAGAAAGTGATTGCTCGGGCCGAATTCCACACAAGGCTGATGTATGTTTTGTTCTATTGAGCTTGACAACATTATATAATAAAGAAGAAAATAGTAAGGCTATTTTCGTCAATGACATTTGGATCAAAAGCGCGTCATACCGTTTGCCAGGCGACATTATGATTATGTCGTGACATTTGAAGGAAAAGCCAACGAGATTAGCTTCGGCAGTTCGGAAACAGTTCGGCTCCCATCGCTTGTTGGCCTGAAAAGAAATCGTGAGGGAACTGGTGCCTACTTCTCTCAGACTGTGTAGAAAATGATGATTTTTGTTTAATACTGTATTCAAATCATGTCATGCATAATCTAGCCCTACAAAATGAGGCGTATTTCGTACCTGTTTCTTTGCATTTCTCCTCGCAGCCTGAACTCGTTTTGCTTGAAATATTTCAGGGATAGGCATGTTGCCGAACAAAATCTTAATCACGTTCAAGCCAAACTTAGAGTTGGCCATGACTATAGCCTTCATAACCATTAAATGCATGTAATATGAGTACATTTATTGTACGCTGGTCAACCACTGAGTAACAGCCTGGATTGACAATATCTTACCACGTGGAAATGATGAATGTTATATAAAAATATTATATTTTCATATTATCACTATCCATAGTAATCGGCATTGTTGACGTCAGCAAGAACAGAGAAGTTTCGATTTTATGTGATTTTGTCATAAATTAATATGTACTGCAACAATGGTGTGCCTTCAACATACCGTGGTTCATTCATGCCTTTATAACGTGTGGTTCTGCGCATGTGCATACCAATAAAAAGAAATAAAAGTGACTGTATTTGTTTTGACCCTATATATTGATTTTCTTCACTTTTTCGTGCACTGAATTATGTATCATAAAGAAGTCTTTTGCTGTGTTATTGTGAAAGACAATTTAATGTATTTCTTGATCATTCCTCATAAATCATACTCGACTTTTTACAGCGAGTTCACAGACTTGAACAGTAGGTGTGGTTTTCATACTCGCAATGAACAAAGTTGTGAGTGCACACTTTTAAATGAGTTGTTGATGCAGCTTCGTGAACCATCTTTTGAAAAATTGTCTTGTATACACTATTGTCTCTTCCGCACAAATATTACATTGATCACGTTGGTTCATGTATATGTATATGCCTCTCTCGTCTTTCTGCAATAAGTTTAGACTAGGATATACAGATGTTTGTAAAACAAAATAGTCAGCTTCACATTATATTCATTTCTCAAGTTTTCTCAGGAAAGGGGATGAAGATTAACTCAGCATCGGTATATCCGTTTCATCTACACTTCAACATATTATGAATAAAGCTATTTTGCAAACGGTCTAAATGTGTTGTTTTATAATATTATGGGAAGTTTAGACTATCCCAGGACGCTTTGATATAGGATACAAGTGATCATCTCTCAGAAACCAGCAAAGTAGATCTTCTATTTATGATGATGTGGCAAAACAAAATATTGCAAGGTATACACCTTACGATTGCTGTGGGAATACGTCAAATGTACCTAGCTGCGCGTCTGCCTGGTTTCAGAAAGACGCTGTCGAGTTCTTGGGCGGTGAGCGAGGAGCACAGGAGGACGTATGCTTTACGGTCATTGTCAAAGACTTAGACACGTCGCTGCCGTATCTCCATAGCGTGGAGTTGTGCTTCAAGTTCTTAGCTGAGTGTTCTTTCAATGAATTTCTAGTAGTCTTCAGTTCCTGTATAAAAGAGAATCATGTGATTTGATATATACAATGTATAGCAGATTTATACTTCTGGTATTAAAAAAAGGAAAATGAGTCTGAAATGTATAAACCTATATTGGTTTCATTCTGCTTTATGAGAGATCAAATAACGTTAACAGAATATCTGATACAGTTAGGAAGGAATAATAAATTGTCAGCAGATGAAATTCGAAATCAACACGTCAGACAAGCTTTATATGTCGCTTTGTGTTATGCTGTATGTTACTGTAAATATGATATTTATAAACAATTGCAGTTTATCATAATAAACATCTCTATATGTTAGATTTACCGTGAGTAGAAACTACGAACGAAAAATTATTTTTGTAAAAAAAACAAACAAACAAACATATGATTTCTGTATATGTCATATTTGAAATTATTATCGCTTTACATTTAACGAAGGTTTATAATCTGGTCGTCATTAGAGTCTCGGAATTACTCTTACGCACTTCATGAATCAGAAGACGATTCATGGAAAGATAATAGGTTTCAAAAGTCTATACGGAACTATATATGTCCTTCAACTTCTGTCATTTCAGATATTGTCGCTTTGTGCTTTGTGCACGCGGAATGATAACCAAAAAGTAATGCTATAGGACCCTGCACAGTGTGTACAAGAATAATCTACGCATAACCATGGAACATGAACTTGTATAATTCACTGCTACTCTGCCCTTTTGGGTTTGAAATCAAACGTTAATGTTATCAGGTTTTAAGCTTGTCACCTTGTCCTGTTCAGTCGTTTCTTCCATGGGCATAGAACAGTTGGATAAACATCTGCTTTGGACATTACTCGGAGAATCATCAAAGAAGTAAAGTCAGTGTAATAATAATGTTATATTCCCTTAAAGATGATAATGTCAAACAAGACGTGGGTTAGTACATACAGGACTAGACAGAGATCCTTCAAAGATTATGAAATCAGTAAAGTATTTATGTTTAATTGAAAATGCTGTTGATGTAAAATTTGAATCATCTGCCCTGGCGTGAACAGAGTAAAATATTGACGTGGTTGAATTGAAATCTTGGTCCTTGCTTGTTGATTGCTGTGTGCTGTGTGTCAATAAGTCTACTAAATCCTAGCCTTCATTTTACTTGCATCTCGTAGTATTATGTACAACAAGTTTCATGTTAAAGAACAGGAACGACAACAGGTCGATGGAGTTACATTTCCGATTGTAGTTATGTAGCAATATCCTCCATAGTAATAAAAGGATTGATTATAAAATTGAAAGAACAATGAAGTGCATCTGAAACATCCATCATCATGTGAGCCCGTTATGTAAAATCAAAATCTAAACTTTTTAGAAGCCTTTACCATGTGTTAACTAGTTCAAAACAATGTAGACGTGTTATGTTTATACCCATAGAGTACTAGTGTATCTTACTTCATAACGTGTTGGGCAGTAACTCCAATTTATCGTTTGGACTTTAAAATATCATTAAAACCGGAATCATTTTAGTAATCATCACAAAGTGAAAAGGCACAATGTAAATACAATGTACTCTGAATTATGCGAGGAATGCATTGAGGGTTATAGGTTGAATGCACCTCTATATATACTACTAGAAAATGACTAAGGAAAATACTAAGAAAATGCTAAATGCAATAAAATGACGGTACTAGGTCTAAAACAACAAAGATGCTTCGGCTTCATCTTGACTACAACATCTTATAGTTCACGTTATCAAAAAATGATGCTTTCCACCTACACCTATACGAGAAACCATATCATTATGATGCATTGAATCTTCGGAATAACGTTGCAAATATGTTCGAAAACTTAAAAAAAGAATGATTGAGCTGACTACATAACCAACCAGATATATCAGTCATTTCTTCTCTTAGTTGTTTAATCATGACTTTATTTAATTTGAGGGCAATGTGAATGGAACATAGACCTATATAATGAGTATATGAAGAGTTTGTTCGCAAAAACCGATAAGTCCATATTTGCCAAATGGAGATATTTGCGATTAAAGGTCGAGAAAAATAAAGAGAATAAAGAGAAAATTTTTGCTTCTTTTGACCATAACCATAAAAAAATGTACCTTTATATGTAGTGACCAATATATCATTCAAAAGGTATTATCTTGTACTTTATGACAGAGACCGTACTTCAAAATCTTCAAAAATGGACTTATCGTTTTTTGCAAACAAACTCTTCATATGCAAAAATTGCATGTTCATGCAAGAATCAATCTCACATCCGCATCTGGGAATCTACACCCTATACAAGCAATGCTTCCTTGTAGATTCCTCATATTTCACATGTTAAATTGTCTTACAAGCTGTACCTGACAATTCATCCACGCTTTTGTATTGCTATGTCTATGGTTTATATATTTGTTGAAATGTGGAATATGGAACAATAAAAACAAACAATTTGAAACAAACAAAATCTAGGTTCAACTTTTTACGCAAAACGAATAGCAGCTTAAATACGTATACGTAACAGGTGTGACAGATTACACCTGAAATTTGGCACACACACTAATTTTCTAGAAACGCTTTGTTAAAGGCGGTTGACATGTGAATTGGAAAGTCGGTCTATTTGCACCTTGACTATATTGGCTAATAGTGTGTGTACATTATTTTTGGTATACACGCGTTTAATTTTGTTCTTGCGATTAGACGCCAAATTTCTACCAGCGGGATCAAATCTGTCAGATATTGAGGCATCAGTTCCCAAACACGGACACACTCTTCAAATACAACACACACAGATATACGAACAGATATATACACACACACACACACACACACACACACACACACACACACACAAGGCCGGCAGGCTGTAATTACACAATCACGGAACTAATGTGATTTGTAATGATTTTATATTATTCCTTTCATTTTCAGCTAATATTTGAAACAGTTTTGATATTACAACATGCGAGAAACATATAAGGCAATTTCCGTTTCAAATCGGGGAATGTCGGATGTTTTGTTCTTTATTGAAGAAGTAGTATTATGCAGAACAGTAAGTACCTCATGAATTGTGATACTTATCAAATTATCATTTTGTTTTTTCGTCTCTTCGTGGAGGTACATATCCGCCCATTGAAAAACAAACTTAAGACCGAACATAATTTTGATTTATTTGGGTTTGTTTTCGTCAAGGAACTTCACAAAGCGCAGAAAAGATTCGACATAAGCGCCAAATACTATAGTGGTACAAAGTATATAATAAATTGTGGGAATTTGTGGATCTTTATCATTTTCCCTTCGTTGATCTGCACTATAATTGGGTGCCTGATGACATTCATGTAGTCCTTTGCCTTGGCCTGTCGTGTTTCTTCAAAGTTCTTGAGGTATTCATTGAGATTGCGGCGGAGAGATCAGGATGGACTTGGTCCTCTCACTGGAAGAGGGGTGGTCATATTCCTCATTGATATCTCGCAGTAGAGGCAAGGATGGTGTCCTGTATGCCAAGTAGTATTGATAAAGTAAATCGCGTAAATCATCACTAGTTTTCAGAGTCTTTTCATTTAATTTAGGATTTCATTTTAGAATTATTGGCAATCATTTAACAAACCATAAAAAAACCCTACTGAGTTGTTGCACATTGGCATGTTTATTAATTTTTAATCAGAGTATTGATAGGGTGCACGTCACGAGACCGACATCCAGGAGTCATACGGAGCACAAGTAAAATAAACCCACGAGTTATACAGCTCATGAGTTTGACGCTACGCATGCACAAACGGCTCACGAGACCGACACTACACAAAGCTCACGAGACCGACACGATAGGCAAAAGAAGCTCACGTCGAGACCGACGCTATAGGCAAATAAGGCCCACGAGATGGTGGACTTAGTAGAATACAAATTAAACCTGGGTTTAAACCTGGGTCTAAACTGGTGGTTTAAACCCAGGTTTAAACCCCCAAAACCCACTTTAGACCCAGGTGAGGGTTTAAACTCGGGTCTAAGTTTTTAGCAGAATACGGGCCATAGTGTCCCTATAGGCCTCACGCTCCTAATTCAACTCGCGCATTGCCTGCCGGGAAGGCAGTACAAAGATGAGGTAATGTTATTTTTTACCAAAGAAATCATTAAAAATCAGTCAAGTGTAAAATTGCCATCTTTGGTAGTGTTTGACATTGCTTGAGAACAGAAGCTTCTGCAGGCTATGAAGAAGTTGTGTGAATCAGGGTTTTTGTATTTTTAATGAATTTTTATTGATGTATGAGGTAATTTGCTATTTTTATCGTTTTTGAGAGTGACTGGATGACTAGTCTCGTATGGAGGCTCTTAACTTTTTTTAGAGCTGGAAAACATCCCAAAATATGTTGTTTGCTTGAAAGCAGAGAAGATTTCCATTCATATGCTTCAATCAAAAAAAAAAAAATCTATGATTCAGTTATTTTTTTATGATTCATGGAATATGCTGCATTTAACACAGTTTTCTATGGGAGCCCATAAAAGGAGCGTGAGGCCTATACTGCAAGACTGGTGAGCAGTGGGCATGAGAGTCGTCTGCTAGAATGCGATGTTCTCACCAGCAAACAGCGTGCAGAGTGTACGGGAAGGTTCCTGGGGTTGCGCAACGTTGCTGCCTTGGTATCTGCTAGCTTTGTAATATTCTATTGGGGTAAGTCAGACCTCAAGTAAACAAGTGTAGTCCTATTTCTAAGGTAGACGTAACCATAGCCATGAAGTTGAATCCATTGCCAACTTAAAGTTATATTTCAGCCCCAAATCAGATTCTACCCCCAAAGTGGTCCATAAAATAGCCTAACGTTGGTGTAGCTATTAGATTACGGTACCCTAACGTTAACTCTATACCCTAACTAACCCAAACCCTAACCATATCCCTAACGTTGAATCCTACGACCCAGTTAGATTTCAGCCCCAAATCAGATTCTAACCCCAAATTTAAGTCAACCCTAACTTGTTCGCTGTTAAAAACCCTAACTGTTATAACCCTAACCCTAAACCAAACCCAACCCTAACCCTAACCCTAACCCAAACCCTAACCCTAACCTAAACCTAACCCTAACCCTAACCTAACCCTAACCCTAGCCCTAAAGTTGAATCCATTGCCGACCCAAGCTGTTAAAAACCCTAACCCTAAACCAAACCCTAACCCTATCCCTAACCTAACCCTAACCTAACCCTAACCCTAACCTAACCCTAACCTAACCCTAACCCTAACCTAACCCTAAACAACCCTAACCCTAACCCAAACCCAAACCCCTAACCCTAACCTAACCCTAACTATAGCCCTAAAGTTGAATCAATTGCCGACCCCAACTGTTAAAAAACCCTAACCCTAAACCAAACCTAACCCTAACCCTAACTCTACCCCATCCCAAACCATAACCCTAACTTAACCCTAACGGGTAGTAACCCTAACCCTAACCATCCATAGCCCTAAAGTTGAATTCATTGCCAACCCAAAGTGATGTGATTTCAGCCCCAAATCAGATTCTAACCCCAAATTCACCCCTATAGCTGCCTAGTCTAGTAATTATGAACAAGGCTCAAAACCCAGTCTAAGCGAGTGTAGAACTCAAGTACTCTAACGTTAGACTGAGTAACGTTACTAGTAACTTACACCCTTACCCTCACCCTGCCTTCCCCTCATCCTAACTTTAGGCCTATATCCTTAAGTTTACTTGTACACCTCGAAACTAGCACCCATATGACAGTGTAACTGCATTATTTTCACTTTTACTGTGAAAATGGAGATCTGTTTGTGTAAAAACTGTGATGGATGTGCTTGGTCCCATGCAGACAGTGGGTTTTTGTGTTGGAAGTTTCCGTGTAGTACGCATTCATGTTCACGCACCAGCCATATGTGCCATTTATTCACCACTCATGGTCTACACATTCACTCCATTTCATTTCATTCTAACAATGTCAAACTCACAGCCTCATTCTCTCAGAAAAATATAGCAGGACTATCTATTTTCACCTTGTCGTACGAATTCATGTTCACGCACCATTTATTCACCACTCATGGTCTACACATTCACTCCATTGCATTTCATTCCAACAACATCAAACTCAGCCTCATTCTCTCAGAAAAATATAGCAGGACTATCTGTTTTCAAAGTGTCATACAGGTCTAGTCATTGACTGACATTTAATGATCTATATATCTGTGTTGCAGGTTGGTCGATACACAATATTGTGGTCCTGAATCTGGTCCTGGATCTGATCGGGAGCCAGCAGGTCTGTTCATTAACGTTTTTATGTTTTTGGAAGGGGTTTGTGTTATGGCGACAAGCAAGAAGATTTTAGATATGAATGAGGAAGAGTGGAGCAAGCACTATTCCAAAATGTTAGAAATAAAGACGGACAAGAGTGCTGGCGATGATCCAGTGGTATGCTGGCTTTTTACAGGCCGAGTCAATAAGGCTGGATACGGCGTTATAGATGTAATTATTCCAGGCCTGGGAAAATCAGTACGCACTGCACATAGAATGGCTGCATTAACCCATATTGTGAGATCATGGAAATTGCCCCCGGATGATGAGGCTTCACATCGTTGTGGGCAAAGGCTCTGTGTGAGGCCTTCCCACATTGTAATAGAGCATCATAGAATGAATAAGGAAAGGCAGATCTGCCATGGGCTGGGTCGGTGCATTGGGCACCAGCCTGAATGCCTGTTCAACGCTTGAATTTCTGGTAAGTAGGTCCAAGTGTAATCTTGTTACATTGGCCCAATATGGTATTCATTTTCTTTTGAATTTTGCTCACATAGCCTAATTATAATCATCCTTGTCTGCAAAACCATTTTTATCAAAAAATAAAATGGGTAGGTGCATTACAGTAACACTTTTACACTTCACTATCAGTGTCAGATTTAGGACTTATTTTCCTTGTTTTTACTTCAAGGTTTGGGGATGGGTCTGTCATAATTATGATCTTTTGATATAGACATATGCTTGAACTCCAACTGTCCCTTCTCATAACCACTCTCAATGTCCCATTTGTGTTCTCTTTCATACAGTTTGTATTTGTATTGCCGGTGGATCACTCGTGACGTAGACCCCTGCTGAGACCGCCTCCGCCAGTAGTCCCGTCGTGATTGCATCTCCTTCAGCTGGCTTCTCAGACGACCTCCGCCAACCAAGGGAACGTTTGCAGTTGAGGAGCTGTTCAGAAGTGCTGCCCCCGGCCCACTATTCGTAAGTTGAATGGCACTGCTGTCCCGAGCCGCATTATTTCGGGTGTAAGTTGTGGTGTTCTTGGGACTTGTTACATGAAACGCGGAATTCATGGACTCTGCTTTCTGGGTTGAAGACATTGTACGAGTTTTTCTGAGCATTTCTGGTGTGATGCGTTTCTGAAGTTCTGCATTTATGTTACTGCGATCCAAAGAGTTGAAATTGATCATGTGTCGCATTGATTTTGAGAGAAACGGAAAGCTGTATTTCCCCCTGCAAACCATGCTTTTTGTCATACATTGATCATGCTGGCCAACATAGCATGGCAGAATTGCCTCCACACTTGCACTGAGTTGTTTTTCACAGTTGGATATATCTCCTGACTTACTGAGAGCACTCTTTAGTTCAGCGTTGAATCTGTGCACAATATCATCGGCCATATGTTTTTGCTGCTTTTGCCTTATCCTCCCTGACTTTGCTGGAAATGCACATCGGCTGAGTGGAATATTGGACAGAGTTCTGGCAAGCGATCTGTTCAGGTGGATTACACACAAATTCGCTTCAGTTTCAAGTCCTGCCTCTCTCTCCATCACACTGCATACACCTGCGGCAAACTGACCATCACTATCGGTAACAACCCGCTTCACACATAGCTTCTCGGCACCTGATAAAAGTTGCTGTGTGCAAATTACACCGCCTCTTCGCTCGTCACCAATTCCATCCTGCATTCGAATGTTAGCTGTGCACTTTGGGTGGTTTGGGCAAGTAGGTTTTTTCCCTTCTCTGATCATTCTCTGTCCAAATCTACACAATTTATTTGTGTGATTGTATGCGACTACATACTTGTCAGAGGTCACGTTTTCTATCACAACATCCCTTGCCTGTGTTGCTGGTTGAAAGGGCGTTTCTCTGCGGCCATGGCTAAGAGGGGTATTATATTGACGGTCAATTTCAATGGTAACAGGAGCGTTCCTTTCCATCCCCCTGTATTCCATCACTTCCCTCACTTTTCTCCTCTTTGTCATCATGTCCATTTCGTTGGCTTGCACCATAGCATTTCCACATTCATTTGAACTTTTTTGAAGTGTGCTCATCACAGGTGCCGGTGTACTGAGTGCAGTTAGCAGACGACGGACTGCTGTACCACTAATGTTTGTTTGGTACAGCCCCACTTGGAGTGACATATTTGGTACTGCTTTCTTCCGGCCAGGACCCTTGCTTGCCATTTCCCGGTAGAGTTTTTGTGGTGTACTCACAAATTGACACGACTGGCATCTAAAAGATGCTGTTATTGCCAGTCCATGTATGATTTCTCTCTCTTCGGGTAACTGCCAGTCTAGATGTTTACAGTTTGGACTGCCAACGTCGTGCTCTCGGTGGATGTTGTTTATGGCTTGCAACAGTTTCTCAACATCAAGGATTCGATGTCCCACTGCAATTCCTGAAGGAGATTTCATCATTTTTTCATACTGCAGTTCCTCCTTCACTTTTGGTCGAAGAAGCATTGTGGTATGCGGAGGAGTTTCTGTTTCATTGTGCAGAAAATTGCCTTGTTTGTCGCGTTTTATGGTAAGTTGCAGGTCCTCTTCAGTGAGACGCACATATTTCACAGTGGGCTTTCCCCCGTCAGTCTCAACTGTTTGGCCTTTGTTCCATGGTACATGACCAGGCCCCCAACAAGCACGTATCTTCTTAAACACCATGATTTCGATAATGATGCTTTGTTTCAGACTGCTTTGCATTATTTCAGGCTCTTCTCCTTCCTGTCACCATTTTTCATGGGGTTTTTTGTGTGTTTTTTCCCCTTCTTTTTTTCGGGGGGGGGGGGGGGGGTCGGGGGTCGATGGGTGTTGGAGAAGATGCTGCTTCAAAGTTGATGTCTACCAGGAATCTCATTATCTTAAGTGCAAACAAACTTTCAACCAATCCAGTGCCATCTCACCCTGACAGTTTTCTGTGTATATTGTGTCTGTACAATAAATATCATGTCTATCTATGGTGTAGCAGTGAACAGTATGTCTCATTCATTCCGTAGTCATCCATCTCACCGCCACCCTTCCACCGTCAAGTTAATTCTTATCTTTCTCTGCTTTCTTTCTCTCATCGAGGTCTTCTGATAAGCTGACAACCACTATCTATTCCCACTTCCTTTCTGCTCCCCCTGTCATTTGTCTTCACATCATCACAGGATATCAGCGATGTAAATGTAAACAATACCTGAAATGTGTTGGAATAGTAATACTGGAGAACAGTGAATAAAGAACACTTGCATTCTGACTCCAGATCCAAGCAGTCAATCATCTAATTAACCCCACAAAACATTAAATGTAAAAACCTGTACTCATGCTCTCTGTTGTTGCCCTTATGTAGGGCCATTCTGTAGGCATGTCTTGGAACCCCCCCCCCCCCAAATTTCCCATCCCATCACATTCTGTCCTTCATACTAACCTCTGAGAACTCTAATCCCTACTTTATATTGAGTTTTATATTGATTTATATTGTAAAAGTACATCATATGGCCTGGTGATGGGCTCAAATGCTCCATGGAACAGTGAAATTGAACTTCCCTTTCTTGCTCATTAAACTTAAATATTTACCTTGATATGTGTTATGAACAATTATTTTGATGTTTTGGGAGGTTTTCAGGGTATCCAGCATTTAAAACTTCAAATTGGACTGAATGAATGTCATTGAATTATTGTCTGTTTGGGCTACATCCAATTTTACCGAACCCAAGGTATGATGCTAGTAAGGGTGCATTGATACGATTTCAGTACATGGTGCATTAAGTAGCTTGATGGGGTCCACTCTGCTGAAAACAAGCATGAAATGTAGAAAGTTTTATATCGTTGTGATCGGAATTAATATCTCTACAAGACAAAAGCATTAAAAAAGTGTTTGGAAGCACTTGACTGCTCTATAGGCCTCACGCTCCTAATTCAACTCGCGCATTGCCTGCCGGGAAGGCAGTACAAAGATGAGGTAATGTTATTTTTTACCAAAGAAATCATTAAAAATCAGTCAAGTGTAAAATTGCCATCTTTGGTAGTGTTTGACATTGCTTGAGGACAGAAGCTTCTGCAGGCTATGAAGAAGTTGTGTGAATCAGGGTTTTTGTATTTTTAATGAATTTTTATTGATGTATGAGGTAATTTGCTATTTTTATCGTTTTTGAGAGTGACTGGATGACTAGTCTCGTATGGAGGCTCTTAACTTTTTTTAGAGCTGGAAAACATCCCAAAATATGTTGTTTGCTTGAAAGCAGAGAAAATTTCCATTCTATATGCTTCAATCAAAAAAAAAAATCTATGATTCAGTTATTTTTTTATGATTCATGGAATATGCTGCATTTAACACAGTTTTCTATGGGAGCCCATAAAAGGAGCGTGAGGCCTGTAGGGCAGGGACGGTGCACTAGACTGACAGTATGAACAGCGCCATCTATAAACCAATCAATTTCATTGTCTAGGGTGTCCAGATAATGGCATAAGGAAGATATGAAAGATGGAAAAGGAGAGTTGCTAGGGTATTACCCCGCCGATTGCCCTCCCTCACCCCCTGAACGGTTCAAGATCTTTGTGTTTGCGTGTGCGAGTGTTTGTTTACACCTACTAGGAAAAAAACACGAAAAAAATGATGGGGACATTCAGATCAACGAACTATATAGAGAAATATCCAGGTGTGAAATGGTTTACAAGAAAATATTTTACAAAATGGTCAATGATGCAGTGCACACTCAGAGACTCCAACTATCCCGTTTTCGACGGGAGATCTCCCAATTTTTGCACAATCTCCCGTTCTCCCACTTGAGAGTGCATTTCTCACTTTAATCTCATTGTATATGTTGAAAAAATAAGCCTTAGAAAGCACGAAAGAGCATCTTAAACCGTTCTTCCAGGGCCCTTAAGCGGGCCCTAGGACCCCGGCCGCAAGAAACTTCGCGCTTTGCGCTCGTGATGTGCGCGAAGCGCACATCAAATTGGAGTCTCCCGTTTGCTAGGGGTTTCAGGCGGGAGAATCTCCCGATCAGAAGGTGCTTGGGGTTGGAGTCTCTGCACACTGCCCTGCTTTACATGATATGAAGGGGGAGTAGGCATCTGCAAAGGTGTTGATTTAGTATAAATTCGCAGAAAATAATTGTAATCGTCTATTAAGGTAGCGTTAAGAATTAGGAAAAGAGAAGATGCATCCATGAAAACAATTATTCTGTTTCACGAAAAATGTACCGTTTTGAGGAGAATAATTTTACACACACAAGCCACAAATGTAGTTACAGAGAAAATTACAAAATGAATTCTTAGCAGGCGGATATGATATCTAATAAGGCCTACTTTACTACATGTATATAGTGAAGCGAGAAAGAAAAGGGCGGAAAAAAAACTTATATCCTGTCCACCGTCTAGCTGAAAATTGGGGAAGCCTATTAAAAGTAGCGCGATGACATCTCAAATCAAATCATACATCGTTCTTGTCCTATATCATTTTTTCATACTTTTTTTTTTTGGGGGGGGGGGGTCCCATGAAGGGGATAAATTCTAGACAAAAAAAGAGAAAAATTGGTAACAATGTCGCTCCCTGTAGCGTGACAGAGCTGCCCCCTAAAAGCCACATGTGTAGAAAGACATACTTGATGTCGTTGATATGTAGATGGTGCTGTTCAGTTAGTTACAATCTCTCGCTCGATAGCGTGATGTTGCACCCGCCAGTATGTAATTTTCCCCTTCATGGAACACTCGTATACAGATACATACTTGTAACTGACTTGTAGATGGCGCTGTTCATCATGTTGGTCGTTGAGCCTTCTTTGCCTCTAGCCGGCCGGTAGTGTGCTATGTGTCGGTACGTACGCGGTCTCGTGGTTTTAATCTGTGTACTGTCGGTACGGTATCGTGAGCCTTTATAGTGCAGTGTCGGTCTTGTGGGCTTTCTTTGCTTTCAGTGCTTTCCGCCTTTATTAGTGTCGGTCTCGTGAGCCTTTTGTGCGTAGTGTCGAACTTATGGGCTGTTTATATGACTCGTGAGCCGTATAACTCATGGGCTGTATGATAACATGTCTCATGGACCTATTTTTGATGTCGGTCTCGTGGACCGTATGACTCGTTGGTGTCGGTCTCGTGGGATGACCCCAGTTTGTCCACTTCAACGGAGAATTGCTGGAGAACAAGACCGAGGTTGTACGTTTTGTCTGTAGCCTATTTCTAAATCTAACTAAGGCTATTGTATTAGGCTGGCTCATATTTCCGATCTGTAGCATCAGTTTGAAGGTCAAGCCTCCCTTGTCTCCTAACTTAAGCCACACTTCACCTGATGTCTTTTCAAATGTCAGGAGGTTTTGCCTGGAGGGGTAAAAAAAAATGTATAATACTTAATATTCACACGCTTTCCACTTAGTTATAGAATTTTTTGTATAGGCCTGTGCATATGCACTTGATATGTTATTGGATACTTTTTAGAGATAAGAAATGAAAACAAACTGAGCCAGCCTTTCGTACTCATCTAGCTGCTTGGACCCTTTAAGCTCAGATTTTTTGACTGCAACCATTGGAGTCTTCTATAAGTTTAAGATGACAATCTCTTTAGTGTCTTCATCTGTGAATATTATTGGAGCCGCATCTACTCTGCAGGGCTTGCCCAGTGCCACTAAACGTTACATGTATTTCTTTTTCAATGGCACGCATATTTTTCTCGGCTTGAGTGTGGACTTTTCTCACTTTCAGCCACCTGATAAGTGAAACAGAGTAGCTATGTTAGGCCTATAGTCTAAACCTAATACTTTATTTGTCACTTCTTGCGGTCATAACGCTGGATAATTATTGAATGAAACTAAAATTATTCTGAGATATTATTACCTTGGGCCATATGAAGAAAAATTTACTGGGCCGAGCTACCCTGTAAAAGTGGTTTCTTTCGCGTACAGAAACTTTCGCGGTTTCCATCGGTGCCGACTTTTTCGCGTGTGTTTAAATTCGCGGTCGGTAATGGTAGCGTTGTAACAACCGACGAGCTCAAAACATTTTCGCGTAATGTTAAATTCGCGGTTCAACCTCAAAGCGCGAAAAGCGCGAAAATAAAACCACCGCGAAAGAAACCACTTTTACAGGCAGTAGTACCTATGGGTGCATGTAAAAGCTAATTAGCGTTTAAGGTGTAACGCTAGCATTTTCATATTGGAATCGTGCTGTGATGGTCAGCTTTCTGGTTTGAAATTGCAATTTTTGTTGAGTTTATGTTGTAAGCCGGCTTAATGATGACGCTGACAGTCTCCAGTTGACGTTGCATAGATTTTATTAAGGAAACAAAACAGTCTCAGTCTGCCGATACATGTATAAACTCCGCATTATCCTCAGCTACATGTCGCATACAGAGTGAATAACAAATACAGGCCTATTAACTATTCAACATAGCAGAGCTCGTAGAGAATACACTGTATGTCCATTCTCTCTCAAGTGAAAAGTGAAGAATCTAGAATGAATCAAATCTGCGTCATCTTATCTCATGAAAATAAAAGTTGCGTTGTGCCCATGCCAACCACACGCACACTGCGCCATTGGCATGGACACAACGCGCCTCAACGCATTGACGCAACAATAACAGACCGCATATTTCCATTTACCACAAACTTCCCCGCGATTATATAACACAACCATGGGTTATATAATCCCAATTACATCATATCATTTTCATAACAAAAAATTCCCCGCTCTTCATGTCAAATCATTACACTTTACAGCAATTTCATATAAGAGCGGATTAACAGCACATAATGCTATACAAAAATATACTTCAGGAAAGCGTGTGTTCCCCGCTTTTCCAGTCAAATATACAAACGTCGAAATACTACAAAATTGAACTTTACACATGAAATCTGCCAAGAGCTGAAACTCTTGAATCTTCCAAATTTACAGTAAATCATACAAACTCATATTTGATACATGGCATAAATGTTCTGCGCCAAGAGAATAACACATCAATATGTTACAATTTTCTTCAGTTCCGTTTCGATGTAGAACTCAGCCGTCCCACACTGTCAGTTAGGCCTATTACAGAATATCCGAGAAAACAAAACGCAATATATAGACAAGTCTCTTAATACACATGCCAAATGTAACAACAACACAACTTCCCCGCGATTATATCATACGACCCGTATGATAATAATCGATTTTCTAAAAGTAATGTACTTCTCAATGAATCAATATAACACATATTACGAAATTCACAGTTAAAACAAAGTGAAGTCACAGAATGTTAGAATTCACAACTAACAAAAATAAGCTTCTCCGCTATGATATACGGTAACTTCCCCGCTTTATGTGTCATATTATCGTCACAGTCAGCGATTTGCTCATTTACAAAACTTCACACAAATTAAGGGATCATTCAAAGCATGAATTCTCGACCAACTATTTCTCATTATCAAACATTCCTGACTCACTGAACAACCACTAATATTGTCAGAATGCCATGTTGTTCAGCTTCCAACAAAACAATTAAAACAATAGCTATTATAGTTCCTTCGTTTTTCCACGTAATAGTGATTTCAAATACTTTCATATCACTATTCCAATATCTCATTAAAAACTTCTTATCAATCACATATCAATTACAATAACCATATTATATTGAGAATCATTTCTCGCATTGATATTGCATCTCTGAATGCGCATAGTTCCTAATTCCATTGCTACTTGAGATGGTACACAAGTTTCAGCTGCAGTCATGAACGTACACACTGTGAGCGAATCAAGTCACAACAAATTCCATGAACGGATGAATTTCTAACCTGCAGCAACCAAGCTTTCATGAAAATTCGGTCTCCAATTGGACTCCCAGGGCCCCCATACCGTTACTTGAACATGACATCCATGCTTCCACATGTTACAGTTAGATATGCATGCCTCCCTTGTTGTTACATTATTGACAACAATGTCACCATGAGAAATATTCTCCCCTTTTGGAATTGACCGCTCCTTTGGCGCTACGTTAGTTCTTTGTGGCTGCACTTTTGCATGCTTTTGGACATCCTGACCTTCAAGTGATAATTCGGGACCCCTCTCGGTACCCTCTCCCACAGGTTTTGCAATTAGAAGCACCCCAGCATCTAAATCCTTTGCATCAACCTGTTCATCACATGACTCACGTCCATGTCCCCCAGCATCAATTTCTGCACCACCCTCATCTACATCAACGCAACTCAGAATCTGCGATCCCCCATCCAAAAGAGTAGATATGACATCCTCCTTCTCCTGTCCAGCTGTATCTGACATGTCTGAGGAAAGATCTAGCTGCTGAGCAACCGGGTCAGTGAACACTCCTTGTGTTCCAGTATCAGCACTCCCAGTTTTCAGCCCATCTCCCTCAAGCATACAGTCTTCACGGAGAACTAACAATGCTTCTCTCCTAAGCACTTCAAATCGGTCTCCCCTATTTCTCATGTGCAAACGCCTTAACAAAATTCGTTCTCTCTCATCCCGTGTTCCACTGACAAACTGATTTGACAGAGCTTCATCCCTAAGCTGCCTCAGAGCCGCAGCTTCCTTCTCATCGTCTGCAGCATCTACCAATTTGGCATAAAGACGCATGAGAGCCCTACTGAAGTCTGCCAAGTCTTCATTATCACGTTGAACACGTTTATAGAACAAACACCGCAAAAAGTGAGAATTCTCTCGACTAAAACACAGACGGAGAGCTTTTACAATCTCTGTGAAACTCCTCCGCTTCGCGTCAGACAGACAATAAAGAATCTCCTCTCTTGCTGGCCCCGTAAGGTTGCTCACCAAAACCCAAGCCTTCTCCTCATCACTGAAATGGAAAGGTTCAATAATAAAATTGAATCCTTCCATCCAGTTAGAAAAAGGTGTTTCAGTGCCATCTTCACAATACCCACTAAACTTTTCAATCTGAGCATGGCCTAGAGCGAGATTTACACACAAATCTATTGCCTGTCGATATGATGACGAAGAGCAATTATCACTTTGCACATCCTTATAAACAAACTGTTCACACATGACTAACAACGCAGTTAAACTGACCAATTAAGACACGCCAAACATGACACGTAATGCCCAAATGGCATCATAGGTCAAAATCTGCCTGAAGTCCATTCGGTTTAAACGAAAGTTATCAAACGAAAGTTATCGGTTCAAACGAAAGTTATCTTATTCAGTGCGTGAGATGCCATCAGCTCCAACTGTCACATCCTGATCGATGTCCTGCTGCTCCTGTGGTACACTCGCGCTGATAGACATCGATCTACGGCAAACTCTCGATGCACCATTTGCTCCAGTCTTCAATCTGCTACCGACGAGCCTGATCATCTTGAAGTTGCCTCACAGAGTAGCGTTGCTCTACCAGGGCTGATCAACGTACACCATCAAGATCACTCCTGCATACTCCTGTCTGCTACCAAAGTGTCGTCAAAACAGCAGGTCTCCTCGGAGCGAAACGTGGACCATTATTCCGTCATACTCGAGGCTGTTATTCGTCGATCAGGGTTCTTCAACTGGATGAAGTGGATCACTCCGTCAGGCTGTCATCATCCCACTCCTGACACCATTTGTTGTAAGCCGGCTTAATGATGACGCTGACAGTCTCCAGTTGACGTTGCATAGATTTTATTAAGGAAACAAAACAGTCTCAGTCTGCCGATACATGTATAAACTCCGCATTATCCTCAGCTACATGTCGCATACAGAGTGAATAACAAATACAGGCCTATTAACTATTCAACATAGCAGAGCTCGTAGAGAATACACTGTATGTCCATTCTCTCTCAAGTGAAAAGTGAAGAATCTAGAATGAATCAAATCTGCGTCATCTTATCTCATGAAAATAAAAGTTGCGTTGTGCCCATGCCAACCACACGCACACTGCGCCATTGGCATGGACACAACGCGCCTCAACGCATTGACGCAACAATAACAGACCGCATATTTCCATTTACCACATTTACATGGCATGAGAGCTCACTAACGTGTTTAATAGGGACCACGATCCAAGCATTTCGTTTCACGTGAGTAATTTGTGAAATTTGTAATTAAGAATGCAAACAATGAATTTCAACAACTGTTTTCTTTTGTAGAAGTAGTGGGGAAATTACAGAATACCGGTTTTGCGTCATATAAATTAGCATATTGGTGCGTATAAGAGCCGCCGGAGGCGGGGCCTTCGGCCCCGCCTCCGGCGGCTCTCCCTTAGAGATGAATTTCAGCCCGAAGGGCTGAAATTCGTCTTTCCCGTCGTCTGGGGCCCCCAAAAAGCCCGGGAACGGAACGGCCGTCAAAAAGTAGGTTGACCACGCAATTTTTATGAAAATTGAGTGGTTTCAGAGGAAAACTGCTCTAAATCAAGATAACTCGAGTAAATCGTCGATAAAGAAAATCGAGCCGATTTTGGCGGAACTACTTTAAACTTGATGACGTCATCACAGCTGACAACCTCCTTCCTTCATTTCTTTTCGACACAAGTCATTCACGATCAATCACACTACACACTAGTTTGGCAAGGCAGCGCGTATACG
Source organism: Diadema antillarum (assembly GCF_040938485.1). Lineage (NCBI taxonomy): Eukaryota > Metazoa > Echinodermata > Echinoidea > Diadematoida > Diadematidae > Diadema > Diadema antillarum. Next base: position 929,901 of record NW_027272165.1, on the reverse strand, counting down.
CGTATTGTCAAGAGACATGTGCGCACTCAACTGCTACACGTATTGTACACTGTACTAGTAAACATGCGCGCGTTCTGCAGACTCAATACGCGCTACCACTGCACACGTACGCATCATAAGCTGTTGTGTGTAGGTACTGTTGTACGACTGCATAGAGTCAACATGGTGGGCTGTCAAGAGCACCCACACAGTGCGTAAGCTCTACTGTAAGCTAGCACCAGCAATTAGATAAGTGATTGTTTTCTAGTCTCACCTAAATTGCTATCGATTTCTAGGACTATCGACCCACGGACTATCCTCAACTCCTAAAAACGTGAGTATTCATCGTAAATTCCGGTAAATTTTAACCGCTAGTCTAGACTAGCATCGTCAGGATCTCTAGAACTACATTATTATCGCTATCGGGGGACACCCCCGAAACCCCCGTAAACAACGTAAGATACCACACTTCTCACCGCACAGACCAAAGAAAACACACGTAAACAAATGCAATCGTCGACAGCCAAATCACGGACCGTATCGCAGAACGGATTGATATTTTAAATGGTTGCTATCGGCAAGCGTAATTACGCTCTTTTCAGAGCGATTTGCGCTCTCCGTGATTGGCTGCCGGTATTCTGTAATTTACCCGAAGTAGTTTTAGTACTAACGTTAGTATAGTAGCTGTATTCGAGGGGTCTCATCATAGATTTGTGTGTGTTTATTGTAACTTGTTGGACGCCGGCGTCTGGTATGCGTCATACCATGCGGTCGGGCTAACTCGTAGTTGTACTCTAGTCTAACGGTACCGGTAAGTCACAACTTTTTAAGTTTTTGGGCTTAATGAGATTAGACCCATAGATGCCAAGTTCAAAAAAATTTTATGAGTGAGATTTTCATGACTCGGCATCTCTGCGCGCACGCATATATATGTACAAAAGCGAGAGAGCGAGGGGAGGGTGTGGCAGGGGGGTGTCCGCCCTCCCACGGTAGGGAGCTTTTTCAATTTTTAGTTCTTAATGGTGCAAGCTGGTGTATACTTTAGTGACTATTTTTTACTTATTTTGAAAGACAAAAGGGAAATATGCCTTCAATTGCAACTCTCACTTTACTCCTTTAAGCTACGCCTACGCTCCCAATGCGTGAGATCGTGAGACAGACCCTAGTTAAATGCTTGAGTCTCACTCACAATGCGTGAGACTTGGTAGCTCTGGAGACCGTACCGGGCCCGCACCCACCAAAGGTAGACTCTATCTTTTGGAGGCCTACAGACTCACTGGTAAACGAGAACCAGGGTGATATCTTATTTTAGAGTTTAGAGCATTCAAACATTTGAAGATTTTTTTTTTTTTTTTTTTTTTTTTTTTTTTTTTTTTTTTTTTAATGTGATGTTGGCCCTAGGCCTAGGGCCAGGCGGGATGTCATGGGGTCTATTTAATTCCCCCGCAACCAATTTTCAAGGACGTTTTGACATTCTTTCTACAACTTCTACAAGACAACATACAAATGATGCTATGCTTGCTGTGGACACACGTTTATCCGTGCACCCATCCACTCGTGCGTCGACAGCTGTATTTTTACAGCTGACTAGCTATTGTTAGGCCTACATAGGTGGTTGCCTACAGTCTCGAGTTTAGCCCGGCCAAACGCAGTGCTGTTGCGAAGCATTGTGTCCAGCGACAGGGATGTGCAATGACTAACTAGTGTAGGCCCTAAAGTCTAGGCTAACTGCGACCAGCAGCCCCATACGCATAGCGTACTGCGCATGGGGCTGGTCGCAGTTAGGTCTAGGCCTACTTGTGTATTCGGTTTATAGGTCTAGTAGTAGGACCTAGACTCAGAGCAGAGTCTAGAGCCCTAGTGTCTAGATAATCTAGTTTCTAAATAAGCCCGTTTTTCTATACCATTCTGCCGGTTCTGGAAGAAAGTCCAAGGTCTGGATAGAGGTCTACCCGGGAAAGTGGACTCTTGGATTTGGAGATCAAGACCTGCAGGCTCTGTGGCTTTGTTTCTGTGCTGAAATTTGGTACAATGAATGGTAGGTAGGCCTAGCGTTAAGTTTGGTTTTAACCAAGATAAATCGCTTGGTGGTCTTTTTCACACCAACAAGGAGTTAAATATAAATCGACCCGTTCTATCGCTAACTTTAACAGTTTAGAACGGCTGTTCGTGATTCCAGGGCTTAATAGAAATCGTTATTATAGTAATTAGTATCTATACCATGTTCTACTAGAAAGAGCTTTGGATAGGCCTTAACGGTTAGATGTGGTAGGCTAACGTTAGTCTATTAGTTTAGATCAGAGAAGCCCCCCCCCCCCCCCCCCGTTTTCGGACACTAGGTTAAGCCTACGGCCTTTTTCGGTAATATTTAGGCCTATTTCTCAGTTGTTGCTTGAAATTATGATACGCCTGTAGGCTAGATTTCGTAAATATGAGTACCTAGCAGCTCATTGGTAAGGATTCAAATATGCTTAAAAATGTAAAAACCCCTCGATATGGTTCTGATACTAGTAGTCACACGCAAAAGGAAATTTGATCATATACTCCCATTCTTCGTAGTCTTCATTGGTTGCCCATAGAAGCTCGTATCAGGTTTAAGATTTTGACCCTTGTATTCAAATGTTTTCATAGAAATGCCCCTGCATATCTCAGTGAACTCATCAAGCCATATCATCCTGGTCGTAATCTGCGCTCAAAATAAAAAAAAATCTTCTCTGAAATAAGTGTCAAATCTAAGACATTTGGTGATGGGGCTTTTGGAAAAATGGCACCTTCATTATTGAATATTAAATCTCCGTCTCACACCAGTCCCACTCTCAGTATGAGATGCATTACAGATTTCGATAAATTCAAATCTGTGCTAAAAACTTACCTTTTTGACAATTGTTAATAACAATGTTTGAATAGAGAGATAGGGCCTATGTGATAGATTTTGTTTTCATTAATTTTGTACACGCATAGAGACTTTCTCATGGTAATATGCATTCTAAGAACTGAATATTAAAATTATCATTAATGTTGCAGAATTCGGACACCATCCCCAGCAGAATTCGGACAGTGGGACATTTGCGCAGTAGGCGTGGTACTGGTAGACTAGTCTAGATCAGCTAGGTTAAAAGCCCCCAGTTTTCGGACACTTAAGGCCTTTTTCGGTAATATTTATTTCTCATCTGTTGTTTGAAATTATGATACACCAGTGGATTTATTAAATACGAGTAACAATTAGCAGCTCATTGACATTGGTAAGGTTTTAAATAGGCCTACCCCTCGATTCTGATAGTCACTCAAAGTCGGACGATCCTCACCCCTAATGGTACGTTATTTCGTAAACTCCCGGGGTCCGTTTCATGAAGTTATCACATAAAAGCTATCACATAAATCTTAAAATGGCCAAAGTCGCTCATAGCTGTAAAGGAGAGACTTTCACGGAGAAGTAAAAACCATTTCACGAAGTCTCTCCTAAGCTAGGAGAGACTTTAATTTTTTCAATCGTCATGTTCGAGGGTATGATTGGCAGTGATCGTGCGGCGAGTCGCCAGCGCTGTGCATGCAGCAGACGACACAGGCAACAAAATGTACAGCGAGAGGCAATGCAAACTCCTGTCCCTTGATACCTAAAGTGAATTACACACCGCATCGCTGTTCTAGATCAACCTATCGAATCAGTGAGTATTGAAACAGAAAATTTGGTTACATTTTTCGATATTTTATAGAATATTGTGCAATATTTTTTCGCGACTTCTACAATTATGTAGCTAAAAGCTAGCTTGAGGAGTGTCAGTGCAGTGTGAGTGATATGAATTAGCAGTGTTGTCACAATTATAGTCCCACGTAATTCCGTAATATTAGGGTTAAGAGGCTTCAAGCGGCGTGGAACATCATCACGCACCTAATCACGCAAAGATCCAGTGTGTTTAACGGTCATCTTTACTCAGGTGTAAGCCGACTACCAAGGGTATTTTGAACAAAGGGATTGAAGAAAGAATATACTATATGAACTGTTTCATCAACTTCCGACAACATTCTGGTGAGTGGAACAAGCGATATACGAGGTAGACGATCATGCAGAATACACGTTAACATATATTTGAGTTTGTGGGACTAAGCGTAACCGACTTGCGATGTGTTTAGGATTTGAGGCTTAGAGCCGAACAACGACAACAGTTGTACGGATAGCATGACTCTTACCTCGTCTTTCTTTCGAAGTAGAGCTTGTGTCACTGCCCGCACCGTTCCTGAAACTGTAGGGATGCTGACGTGATGAATTTCGGCTCTGTCGGACATCAGTTCGCCTTTGGCGTAGTACCCAAGGGCGCACAGCACTTGGATGCTGGGATCCAGTGCCTTCAATCTTTTCGTTGGCTTTTGGAGGTCATCTTTAGTAATGACGATATCGATTATGCGAAGTACCCCTTCTCGGCTAAACCTGTAATTCTTCACCATCTCACTATCATCATAGTAGTCAAGGGGATTCGACCGGTCCCTAAACACCCGCTGCCTTCTCAAATTACGTCTTGCTGCCTCTTGCTCTCGGAATCCTAATAGTAAAAACGCAGCCATCTTTGTTCTTTTCACAGTTGCCCTAGCAATGATGAGTCTCTCCCAAAGCTATCACATAAATCTCGGAGTGTTGCGTTCGTCTCCGTGCCGCACAAACTACTCTCCACGATTATAAGCAAGGAGCTTCAAAAAGCTCCTTGTTATAATAAGATCTCGGAGTTGCTGCGGTGGAAGCAGCAGGAACCTGATGGTACGCGGCAGCTGGCTCAAGCTTGTCGATATTGAATGCCTTCGTGAAAGGGTACAATCCGGCTGCTTTGAATCCATTCCGGGGTAGATTGACTTTTGCTGATACCACGGTACTTCCACTCCGGCCGGAACGTTCTAGCAAATGTTAGCTTCTTCACAGCTTCACCAGGATGGTCGGTCATGTGCTAGTATTCTCTCTCCGCCCTAGCCCAAGCGATCTTCAGCGAGCGGGAAATAGCTGGAAAACAATACAGTATTGTCTTCCTCTGCGCAAAGTTCAGCGACTTCCAGGGACAGGTGGTTCGCATGGCCATCCACTAGGATGACCGGTCGGTGCACATCTTCATCCAAGAACGGGATGAAGCAGTTACAAATGAAGGAATATAGAACAACTCATTGTCCATCCATCCGTTCTCGGCTGGTTCTCCCTCCAGCGGATTTTCCCGGAACCTCTGTCCCGCGATAACAAGCATCAGAGGTAGGAAAGCACCTATGCCGCTGAAATCGTACACATCAGCGTTATTTGGGATCTTGTGCTTGTTGAAAATGCATTCACAGTTTTTGCTCCCCGTTGAGCCAATTAGACTCGGTCCGTCTTCCCACAGAGGGGGAGTTCCTTACTCGTCTGCGCTGTACATGCGGGTGGGCTGGGTTAGGATAGACTCTGCATTGTTGTCACGAAGGTGGGTCTCCAAATCGTCAAACCATTTGGTGAGTTTTTCGCCGGTCAGCACTGCTCGCTCTCCTCCAAGACCTTTTGGGCTGCGCTGGCTCAGCTGAGGATGCCGCTGCAAGAAGAGCTGCGTCCATTTTTTTTTCCGGGATGGTTGTCTGGAAACGGCGTTGGACGCCCGTCCCGGTCGAACATGCGTTTGACCACCCGCAGTTCACAAACTGTGGTCGTTTGAAGATAAAAGATGAAGTAAGTACAAGTTGAATTAACTAAACAAAAAAAAAAAAAAAAAAAAACCATAACAAAACAAACGGAGGAATGTCATGATATTGATAAATTTGAAGTATTAGGTATAAAACGCGACCAACATCGTATTAACTACTACGTATCTCTGTTGGAATCAAACGATTGGTGGACTATATTAAATACAACACATTAGATTATTTATTATTTTCGAAGCAATTCATGAATCGTTATCCAAAGTCGACATATATAGTTCTTGATACGTTCCGTACACAACCATTCTCTCACTGTAACCTGAGATTTGAGCGCTTTTAACTTTACAATAAGAACTTGGCAACATGTTATTTTAATGGACTCGTAAAATTGACTCTTGAAGAAACATTTCAGCTGGCATTTCACGGTTAGGTGGAGTTTCCTGAGTGAAATTCACTGATGGAAGTATAGATGAACTTTGTAAATGAATGATAATGTACCTGTCGCAATTTGGTTCTGATTCTCCCATATCCGATTTTCGCCCTCTGCCGAACCCATGTCGAGATGCTGCCTTCCTCTGCGATAGTCAGATAAGGAGATGGTCCACACTTTCCCACCAGCTATCAGATGGAATAAAACAAAAGAAGGTACAATGCAATGCAAAAACATGTAGGTAAGTAGATATATCCATAATTTACGAATTGAAGATAATTAAGTACAATTTTATATTAAACGTTCAGAGAGACAATATCGCTTTCTAAAGTTTATTTGATTAATTAAGACACTTTCACTCTCTCTGTCTGTCTCTCCCTCCTTTACTCCTGCGTCCCTCTATCTGTCTTTCTCAGATAAACAATATAATAATTATATTTACATATAGACATATTAGTGGGGTGGCTTAGTGAAATTATCGTGACACGGTGGACAAAAGCATGATTTTTTCACCAAAGGTACCTCATGATATGCCTTTTCAAAAAAAAGGGTGCTCCAAAGAAACTGATGCTGGGAAGGAGGTCAAAGGTCAAAGGTCAACGACCTTTGTTTATGAAATTGGTTTTTTGGCTATTTCTCGAGTCAGGAATGTCAAATCTGGATAAAACCTGGCTGGAAGAATAATGAGAACAATTAAAATATTTCAACCTAATTTGGAGTGAATTTGCCAAAGGTCAAAGGTCAAAGGTCAATGAACTTTTTTTCTAAAAAATCAGGTTTCTTACCTATTTCTCCAGGTAGGAAAGATGAAATTTTCACAAGCTTGATATGAAAGAAGGTACAAAGCAAATATAGTAGGGGAGGAATATGATCGTTGATTTTTACGTTGCCATGGCAACCCAATACAAAGGTTTTAAGTTGAAGTTGATTACAGGAAGCTATACAGTATAACTTCCAGTTCTGAAGAGATTTCATTTGAATAGGTGCAACTGATCGACTGGACGATTGGAGGTATTTGTAATACTTTTTTCTGAATGTTAAGTGGTATATGTTGCCATGGCAACTACACATTTAGATTTTGGTTAAATTCATAGGAGACTTTAGAACAGAGCTACCAAGTCTCACGCATTCTGAGTGAGACTCGAGCATTTAGGGGCCATCTCACAATCTCACGCATGGCACCCATCTTTCTCACACATCGAGCGAAGTCTGCAACTCGGGCCTATAATAATGAGCATAGCCCAAAGGATTAATGTGATAGTTGCAATTGAAGGTATATTTCCCTTTTGTCATTCAAAATAGGTAAAAAACAGTCACTTAAGTATGAACCTGATTGCATCATTAAGAGCTAAAAATTGAAAAAGCTCCCTACCGCGATACCGAGGGAGGGGTAAAAAAAACCTCCCACCCTCACTCATGCGCCGAGATGCTGAGCCATGAAAATCTCACTAATAAAATTCTTTTGCACTTGGCATCCCTGTTAGAACTTCCATGACTTTGAAGAGACTCCCACCAGGGTTGGTATGATTGATCAATATAATGTACCGGTATAGCAGAATTTTTATAAGCAATGAATCTCGAAAAAAAAATGTATTTCTGCTTTATTTCCGTGGTTTCACTTCTGGTATGTCATTGAATTTACTATTTCTGTGCGACTTAGGCTTCATAATCTAATCATGAAAATAAACAATGCTCCTGTTGTATACTCATGCTTTGCTTACTGTAACCAATACTAGTATGATATATCGTCTTATCATGTGTATACTTTGACAAGATCTGGAACAGAACTAGAGCTGTAAACGTGTACAATATACATGTCACATATACTTTGTAGCTTACCACCAGGTGAATTTCATTCAAAAATAAATAATTAATAAAACAAGTTGGCTCCAGCTCTGGTTAATTATTGTGTTTTCATCATTGTGGGCTTCTCTGGCACCCGGTTAGCATACAATTTTGTAATTATACCTGACATGTGGGCAAGCTTATTTCTGACAGCAGCAAGAGCAGAGTTCTGTGCATGGTAATCCAGCTTTCGAGCACTTGCAGCGAGAAACACATCCAGCTTCTGCCCTGCAGCCACACTTGATGAGCTCCTTACAGGCTTTAGCTGCTTCAGGAATGGTCAACCAAACTGGTGCCCAGTGACCATCCTCCATTGTCCATCCCCATCCCTCTGGAGAAGGAACTGCAGATTGTGCCTGGCGACATGTTGTCCAAATGCCACTTTGGTATAATACCCTCTTGATATGCTGGAGCAGTGCATCCTAATATAGTTTGGAAAAAAAAGCCACACCAGATATATTGTATAGTTAATCAACTGTTTCAACAAATAATAACATGTTACCTTAACATAAAAAAGAACTGTTTGGTTGAGATGGTGACAAATTCCTATCATATCTGTTTCTTTTTAATACCAGTACTTAAATACTATTTTCATAATAGCAAGTTTCAAAACAAGCCACCAGGCTTTGAAGGTTGTACAAACAAGAACTTGAGTATCGCATTGCCCAACAGAATGATTAACTCCATTTGCATTATAGGAAATGATTATTTAAACTATGAACACTGATGTTGGTATCATTATGTTATTTTCATTGATTTTTCAGGACATTAATCATGTTTTTTTCAAAAGTATTTGCAATTTAATTTCTTGTTCCGTGTATGTCCTATCCCTTGGGGTAAGGAAAGTGACTGTGAATGTGCAAATGAACGTACCTGAGTTGGGGGTATGTTCTCCAGGTTTCTTTTCCTCTTGCAGAAGAGCTCTCGGCGCGCTTCATTCACAGAGACGAGATTGCTTGTCACATCATACATCAGGACTGTAAATCGCTCAAGACAACTGATATGTTCAGATGAAACATCTACTGCTTGGAATGGATGATCCACAAAATGAAGGAATGCTTGTGTCACTTCAGGATAAGATTTCCAGACCCTCCATGCACTTTTCTTCCCTTTTCCAAGGAAGCAAGACGTGGTATCACAACCTGTGTAAGCATGAAACAGGGGCAGCGCTCGTGACTTGTCATCTCCAAGATGTTTGCAAATGTTATTGATGTTGTAGTGACAGAAGTTCTTCCCCACACCGAACGCCACCCAAATGTCAATGTCAGGATGTTCAATGAACAATGATGGAAACTGTCCGATGAGAATAACAAGAACGTCTGTGTCCACTGTTCGGATTACAATCTTCCTTGACCCTCTCTCCACTGCATGCTGAAGATGAACTGTGATTCTTGTATCTGCTTCTTCATGTGTGCAGTCTGCCATGGGTTCACAATCACCCCTTGCAATCACCGAAGTACCTGAAAAGTCATAAAAGAGAAAAAGAGAAAGACTTTGAATTTTCTTCTCTGCCTATGGACCCATAGATACATGTGTTCTAAAGTTACATGGATAATACTTCAAGATTAGTGAGATCATATGAAGCTCTTCCCAAACTAATTCCCACTCATCAAGCTTTTGTTATGCATTGGTTGTAATTACACAAAATGTATCTTAATCTTATAATTATTAGAGATAGTATTGTCTAAATCAGAAGTACATAAAGAATAACGTACCTGAGGTTACATACAGCTCCTTTTCTTTGGGACACTCTAGTTCAGCCACTCTCTGTGTCAGGAATGCGAACAGCTCTTCTTTGTTAGTACTGTCTTGGAGGAAGTCTTTCCAGTTGGCTGGCATTTTGGTCGTGGGTGCTACCTTTCTGCGCAATCCACTTCCACGCTTCTGTCGAGTAGATTCCTTGATGCTGCAGGCTAAATATCGGTCCCACACCAAGTCTAGTCGTTTGATTCCTGTCAATTCACGGTCCAGAATGGGCTTGAACACTGTTCTTGCATAGTCTTCAAATGTAGACACGGATGATGTTGGCAACCCATGAACTAGAGCTGCACCATCAAAAATCTTACAGTCTATGTGTGCAGGCGGCTCTCCTTGTCCATTTGTGTCCAGACATGTTAGTAATTTGGACTTGCTTGATGTCAAGCGCAGTTTCCCGCCAATTGATAGAGATGGTGGGTGTACCTGATTCTCGTGGCTGAAGAATACTGTTGGGTCACCATCACGCAGCTGGTTTGCGATGTACATGCGACCAAAGAGGCTCACATCATTCTGAAGAGATGTAATTTTTGCAGTTTTGCGATTCCTTTGTGTCTTCACTGATGTCTTGAAGAGCGGAAGAGAATTCTTTTTGATTGGTGCATGGATGGATTTGGTTTTTTCAATGAACACTTCCCGATTGTACGCTTGATACTGACTGGAACCAAGTTCTTCGATATGCTGTACTGTCTCTACCACTGATTTATCAGCACATACCCGAGAGTGCAAGACCAACAATTCAGAATGGTCCTCAAGGAAAGGGTTGCCATATTCACTGATTGTCTCAATCAGTTTTGCTGTTTGACTACTGAAAGATTGTTGATCTGATTGAGTCTCTTCATGATGTTTGCAGTTTTCCTCTGGATCTTCTTCAGGTAAGTATTCACGTTCAAACTCTGTCAACAGTCTGGCTTGCTCGGGACCTGCAAGCATCCATCGTTGGAAAGCATCAGGATTTTCGGTTAAGCCCACGGCTCCACCTTTACCTTTGACTTTTGCATTTTCCTGTTCATGGACTTGATCAATTGGAAGTGCAGAAAACCTCTTCTGTGTTTTGCTTACAACCCAGTTCTTCTGGAGCCCCTCTGATACAGCGTCTGGTAAGGACTGCATGTCTCGCAGATGGACAGAAACCCAACGGCAGTAATTGTAGTGGTCCAGTGCAAAAAACAAGAACATCAGGCTTTGCAGTGACTCCACAAAGAGGAGGAAGTCCCTCTCTCGATGAGCTCTGATGAATATCAGGATCAAAATCTGAGTTCGCAAAACCAAGTCCCAGTACTGGAAGGTAGGGCTTTTACTAGACATAGAATGTCTCCAATCCTCAAATGTTCGGTTCCCACTTGTTGCTGCAACCTGTTCAAATGCCTGATGTTGTAACTTCGAAAGAGCTAGGGCAGTTACCTGGTGAGCATGTCGGGTCCTTGTAACATGAGCAGCTTTAATGAAGGAGTTAGCTGTACCTGATGATGCAACACCTGAGTCGGTAAGAGCTTCCGTCCATCCGCTTTTGTCAAGGAAATCACCAAATGCTGTCCACAAGGCTTTCTCCAAATGAAATCCACCAAACATGATCACAAACTTATCCTCACCATGGGTTGAAGGCCAGGTCCATTGTATGTGCTTGCAGTTAGCGAATATTGGACAGTCACACGCCAACACAGGGATTTGGCCTGGATTAAGGAAGTTAGTGACAGTTGCAAGGACATTCATAGCATGCTTTATCATGGCAGGCGAGTCTGCCTTCTCTTGGAAGAGAGGGAGAAGTGCGATGACAGCAGGAGGATCAAGAGGAGGTGATTGCTTAGATGCATGATATGCAGCCCATGAGATCACTTCTCCTTTCTTAAGTGTTTGTCTGTCGAGTAGTTCAGAGGCATGCTGAATCCATTTTCCCTCTTCTTCTTGTGCGTCTTGAAGCTTTCCATCTACAGCCGTCATAGTAACCTTGGGAACACTAGTAGATGATGCTTTGAGATGGACTGATTCGACTATGCTATACGAATCAAGCAGTTGAGGTCTCTCATTTGGATTTGCAGGAAGAAACCACTGTGATACCCGCCTCCGTCCAGGATGGTATTGTGTAGGAAATTGGATGACACTTATGCCACTTCCATGAAACGATCCTCTAGCTGTAGTTGACGATGGGTTATGATCAATGTTGTCTAGTACCCCAACTGTAAAAATGCCTTTCCTCAGAATGGATGGACACACAATGTTTTCAGCTGTGAACTGCTTGCACATTGCAACTGATAATTTCTTCTCTAACTGTAGAACTCTCTCATATGAGATGCTTAAACCAAGCCTGGCCAGTTGATTTATCAGCTGCTTGTTCCTTGTCGTGGTATGGATGTTCAGGCCAATGTAGATTGGAAGTGGTGGTTCTCTATCCTGAGACTGGCGTTTATGCGGGGTCGGATTTCTGCTCTTCTTCTTTGAATTATGGAGGAACATCTGGGCCATTGTGCAACATGCCTGTGAGTCATCACCATCCTCATTGTGTTTTAAGTCTGGTCCGTAAAGGATCATTGATGACAGGAGTGTAAGACTTGGAAGCATCTTCTGACAATTCGGGGGGAAGCTGCCGGAAAATTCAAAATGTGTTTTCCTGAACATTTCTTCTCTGCAGATTTTCGCAACTTTGGCGAACAGGAAAGCTTCAGTTTGGTAGTCTTTGTCCTTTAGAGCATCCTTCAGCATTTGTTGCATACCTTCAGGGAATATGAGAACAACATTCTTGCCATCTGATTGTTCTTGTACGCCTGTTTCGAAGAAGTGATCCACAAGCTTCATTTTCAACCGGCCCTTGTTCACAGATACATGATGTCCAAGACTTTCGAGACGCTGTTCATACTTCTCGTGGAGATCGGATAGCTTGAAGATGTACTGCCCATCTTCTATTGCAAGCTCAACATAAGAAACCAGCTCAACAAATGCTCGAGCATGTGCTCGTTCGCCCTCTGTCGTTTTTGTACTGGAAGAACCAACTTTGCGTTGATGGCCCCTATAATTGTTCCTAAATTTAGTCAAACAATCTATGTGATACTTCGCTTCTAGAGCAATGATGTCACTTCCTGCTATTTTGTGCATGAGTTCTTCATCTTGCATATCACTTGCCATTTTCCTGAGAGACTGATCAGCTTCAAATGTTTGAAAACTATGCAGTTTGTCATTGCCAATTTGTTCACAGAAGAGACACAAACTCCTGTATTCAAATCCCGACTTCTGGCGCTTTGACCGTCTCATGTCACATTGTGCATCTCCTTCTTCTTCATCTTTTCTTTCCCCTTTCAATTTGCGTTTGAGTTTGTCATTATTAAATTGTTGATGACAACAACGGTGCCACAAGGCATTGTTTCTCACAAATGCCTCAACTGTTCCTTCAGATCCAAAGTCCACATCAATTGGCAAGGCGTTTATTTTCCTGAACTCCTCAACATTTTTCAAAAATGAAGCATAAACCTTTTCAGCATTGAGTCCCCCTTTTTTTGGACAGTGAAGTTTTTCTTGTGTTTGTTCCTGGCAGATTACACAAATGCTCCAATCCATGGTGACCTAAAGAGAATTAAGAAAATTAAAATGAATATAATTAAAATCAATACTACAGATACCGGTACCAGTAACTTACTTCATTCTTCTCTCCCCACCTCCACCCCTTCACTTTGGCTTATAGATATACAGTTGTAGCTGACTTGAATAAATGTCATTATGTAACATCATCTTTGATTGACAAGACACTAGAACTTAGCAATCATTTCATTTTGCTGCTGGACGCATGAGGTTAGTTGAACTATTGTTGTTTTTAATGTAGTACACTTTTTCCTCCTATTAATCACATGGATTTGGGATGGAATGCATTTTGACATGAAGCATCATAAATATTTGAATAAACCGCCTCTGTGGTCGGGAATATTCCACTCTAAGCCATTTTTTTACGCCTTTGTAAACTTCCCCCTAGACTTTGTTCACCAGCCAATTACAATTACAAATGTGAACCAACCAAACATTACTTTTGAATAGCATGTCTATAGCTATCAGACCCAAAATATTCAAACCACTTGGAGTCTTTATCAGTGAAATTACAAATGTAAAGATATTATAAGAAGAATTCAAAATGTCTCAATTTTACTTCAACTCTGGAAACAATAAACATTTACCCTTTTTAAACCTTTGAATAACCTCCATAAGAAGTAAACACATAGAGAGCAGAAGGGAAAACAATACATAAGTGCTTACAGAAACTGAGCAGTCCCTGTGTTAAACCTATGGGACTCGGACAATCTCAAAGGAAACAGGTTACATTTGTTTGGAAATATGTGGGGCAATACCCAAAACAAAGTTTTCAATGCAATAAATGCAGCTCTCCTGCTGGTAGACTAGTGGTTTTGGTAGAAAAAAAAATATTAGCTGCAACACACCTGGTTCTGTCATTGTCCAACATTTATCTGAACCGGTGTGATGCCACGCTTTGCTATTTCTCTTCAAGAGGTAGATACTGCTTTGATAATCCTTTATCAGTAATATCAAATAATTTAGTAAAAAGGTGCTTAAGAATACTGGACTGTTCCAACAATCCCCCCTCAGGTCTGCAACACAGACTAACCACCTGCTACCATAGGAAAACCAGTATAAAGTAGTGCATTATTGTAAACATGCACATGTAGTGATGTGGGTCTGAATTCCAAGACTAGCAACCTAATACTAGTACATTGCATTGCCTACGTACATAGTTGTATTGCAATTGCCCATGTTGTACGGTACAGTGTGCAGACCTCCTCACAAAGTCTGTAAACAGACTGCAGATCAATGTGACTAGACTGAGACATGATGAAATGTATGTATGTCATCTGAAGTATCTAAAAAGTGCAGTTTATTTTATAGTAGGAATAAATCCCTGAGGAAAAAAAACACATTATCTAATAAATTATTTAGTTGAACATTTGAAATTTGCATGAGAAATAACAGTTAGTGGATTTGTAATCATTTAAAACCTCAATCCGAGGATTTCTTGATCTAATTTTTATTTGAAAAAAATATCTGTACAGTCAATTGTCTGTGATACATGAAATTAAATATTATAGGCTTAAATTGAAGGAGGGAATTTTCTCATTCTTTATAGTAGGCCTAAAGGTGCTCCACACTGGAGATTCGGTTTATCTACTGTCATGACTGTTTGAGAACAGAACTTGAAGGCTTAATGTTAGAGGTCTAACGCTAGACTAACTCAGCAACTGACATTGATGGTCAAATGTAATTGTTAGAGGGTCTAGATATCTACCCCTGTAGGGTCTAACAGTAACATATTATGTTCCATATAAAACGGTCTAGATAGTCTACAACTGATTGAAAGTTTAGAATCTAGGCCTAGGGTCCTACTTCCGCTTTAAAGAATTTGACCCAACTAGATTGTTCTAGGCCTACTTCTAACCTTAGTAAGGTCTACATCTGGCAACGTGCAGTATATGCTTAGGCCTAGACCTAACTAACGTTAGGTTAGAACCTTTTCTAGACACCTAGTGTTACCGGTACTTAGAACTGCTAGGCCAGGGGCCTACTGTTTATATACAGGCCATAGAGGTCTAGGTCTAGAAGGTCTTTAAAAAGTAAATGCAATATCCTCAGGCTTAGCACATCTAAAATGCTAAATCATGAAATCACTGGCTCACATGATGTAAATGAAAAATCTTCTAAAATTAAAAATGATTAGGGCCTACGCCTAATCAACGATCGAAGAGGTCTAGAATTTAGAAACGTTCTTAGACTCTCTATTACATTGTTAATGTTAGGTGCTAGATCTAGAACTAGACCTCTAGGATCCCTAGATCTATTTAGATCTAGGTCCTATGTCTAGAATTTCGTCTAACTGTTAGATCTATAACAAAGAACGGCTCCTAAGTGTTAGAACCTAGATGTAACATTAGATTCTAGATCTAACGTTAGATCTAGATTCTAAAGCTAACATTAGATCTAATAAATAACCGTCGTTTATACGCCTGATTCTTCAGTCTAGCGGTCTAGACCTTGATCTAACAGTAAGAATTAATGGTTAACGCTAGAAACCTGTCTAGCAGTCAGGTGTCACCTCCAGATTCTCTGTTTAGGGTGCCTAGATCTAGTTCTAACGACACACGTTAGGACCTAGGCCTAACGAGCTTAATTTTTTATCCACTGCCCCCAAACAAATGGAATCTGTCATGCATTCCAATCTAACGCTAAAGGCCTAACGTTACAGCCTAGGCCTAGCCTAATTTAACCAACACTACAGTAGGCCTAGGCCTAGGCATATAACGTTAGGCCTACACAGGTTGGTCTAGACTGCATAGACAGCCCAGTCGCTGAATCAAAAGGTTCTGCACGGTGTCTTGTCGGCTTAAACCTAGAACCCCTAAGTGTGTTAAAGATCACGATCTTTGATAAAGTTACAGGTTGCTTGCTCCTAATTTGTTACGTTACAATTACAATAGTTTACATAGAGGGTCTGAAACAAACCAATTAACAGTTAGGCCTAACGACCTACGTTAGGCCTAACAAACGGCTACATGGATGAGTCTAACGTTACACTAATACACCACAGTCTAACTCTTATAGTCTAACGTTAAGCTTAATTTGTAATTTTCTGACCCAAAACAAAGAATGTCATTAACGTTGTTAGGGTCCCTACATTGCATACTAGAGTCTAGAGACAGTATACCTATAAGTCAAGTGGTTAGTGTCTAGATCTAACCTTTCCTGTCACACACATCAGTCTCACTCTCACCAGTCTTAGACTCAGTAAATGAAACTATCAATATCATTCTCACCAGTTAGGGGCCTAATTGCCAAAGCTTAGACTAGATAGGTTCTAGTTCTATATCTTTTTTCAAATTTTGGTGTAACTTAAACAACGGGTTGGACTCACTCTATTAACTAAGTTAGTCTCCAACCGTTTGTCTTATTAAACAATTACTCAGTAGGCCTAGGCCTACCCGAATTACCTACGATGACACCCAGAGGCAGTATACAGACAGTAAGTTGAAAACTTGAGTTGTATGATGGGGGTTGTGTTTCTGGACACTTAAACTTATGTTTGCGCGTGAAAACTAAATTGCACCCTTTCCCTCAAAGACTTGATATAGACTCCTCATTTTAAATGCTAGACAACGTACTCTGAAAACGGCGTGAGAATTAACCTGCTAAATCGTTACATTTCCCCTTCAAAGTACAAGTACAACTCTATAACAGTTATATATGTACGCGTCCGGTCCCACAACGCTTGGTCGTATTGTTTGGACTATTGTAAGAGGGCCGTTCAAAGGATTCAATCCTGAGCCTGGGGCTGAGGAGATCCATGTGAAGTACCTGGTACTGTATCCACGGAATTATCAGTCAATTAATTTGTGGCCCTCTACAAGTTTTCAATTTACTGGGCGTCATCGTAGGTAATTCAGGTAATAATTCAGTTATTGTTATTGACTACCCTTAACGTTAGAATTGACATTGTCATTCTATATTACTTTCATATTTAGCTTGACCTTGAGTAGAAAACCCTCTAGGCCTGACGACAAAGTTAAATCTCATCTTTTGAATAACATTGGAGGTCTATTCCAGTAAATGCTATAAGAGTAAAAAGTGACTTACCTTTGTAATGAGGAAACATACATGTAGATCCGATCCCCAAAAGTGGCCAAAGCCAACAAAGGCCAAGATGAATGGAGTTTTTTAGTCACTGCATTGGCTGGACACAGCTGTTTCTCTCATGCTCAAATTGCTGCAGCTAGCTGCGATGCAGCTACATACACATAATATGTACGTGTAGGCCTTCCTGCACTGTGCGGTGTGCTCACGCACAGTACTAGTACACTGTACATTACATGTAGGCCTAGCCTGTAGCCAGCTAGCTGTCTTGCCTAGCTAGCTAGCTGGCCTTTCAGAACTTTAGACCAATCAGATGCGAGCATTGAGAAATTAGGTGAATGCACTGTTGTACTAGTCTATGAATTCAGACATCATTGCTTCATATGTAAAATTTTAAAAAATGTGCAAATTAAGGGTATTTTCTCATTATTACTGTTGGCAGATTTCTTGGAGCACCCCCTAATTTTGATCCTTATATATATACAAATGTCTGAGGAAAAAATTACACTTTTGTCCGGCGTGTCACGATTATCAGTATATTTGTCCCTAAGCCACCCCACTATATTTACTGATACGATTCTGTTTTGGTGAAGGTGCGCACAAATAGTTATGTTCTATTAGTGATAGTGGAATTATCTAGAAGTATTCAGAGAATTGTAGATATAGAATGTCATATATCATTTTCCGAAGAATGCTTTACAACTTTTTTTTTGTATGAATAATGACTCATATTTCAATTCTCTTTGTTTGAATGTAATGTGGTTTTGAAAAATATTAATCCGTGTTTTTACACCTATTCACTTTCATAATTTTTCAGACATTATTATTAGTGTAACAGAATTATACATTGTATGATAATAATGATATCATCTGTATAGACCTGTAGATAGACCTGTAGACTCTCTTTCTGAATTTGGCTTACGACTGGTAATAAACAACTTGCTGTAGATAATTTGTGTGATTATAAAACTTATACGCTTCAACTCTTTCGAATTCAGGTGAAAATTATTCTAGATCTAATTTAAGACGTGGATAAGCTTGTAGAGCTAGTTAGACCACCACTTTAAAAAAAATCTGCGATTTCAAGAATGTTATCGCTAAAAATTTGCAAATGTAATGACCTAGTATAGAGTTTATTTTCAATCTAGATCCTGCAACCCCAAAACAGAAGGACTAATTGGCCTGCTGTCGCCTCCATCCCTTGAAGCAAAGGAACATCCATGGGAATACCGCTCGACATCCACGCTCCAACGGAAAGACGAATAAAACCAAGGACGAGACTTTTGCCAAGTGCCTTATGCTGCGTGACTCTCGGTACATCTTCACATGACGCTGCAAAGTATTTGAAATTATTTCATTATAAGATTTTATTTGATACAATAAACTAATTTCATTAAAGTCATATCTGGTGGCCTATTCTATTTAGATATTTAGTAAAGTATATCTTGAAAACGCTCACGGTTTTATACCAACATTGCTGTGATCATATTTTGAGTGACTGTATGAATAATTTTTTCTTTTCGTAATTGTCACGATGGCAGCCAAAAAGTTAAAAACACGCATTAATCAACAAAGAAAATAGTTATCGCAAAGCCTAAAAATCGGTATGGAGTTAAAATCATTGCCGATGAATCTTCCTTTGAGTTCTGTGCAGTAGAGTGTGTGAGTCCGCTCAGTGAACTTGCAGGTGCTAGGTCTGATGTCACACTCGGTGTAAATGGACTCACTAGTATGTCTTTAAGACCGCAATACCTGTAAAGAGAGAGAGAGAGAGAGAGAGAGAGAGAGGGAGAGAAGACAAAGAATTTGCATTACAAGTACCCGGTAGTTCCTAATCCAATGCCCTGCCTTACTCTGCCCCGCCCTACCCTGCCCAAAGCCGTTCCTGGCAAAGTTTAAACATGATAAATTTGACCGCAGAAAATCAAAGCTCAAGCTATACTTCCATGATTTGATCAGTCAAATCAGAACATGAATAGACAATCAAATTGTCAGATCATTTCCCATTACTTGTGAATGCTTGCCGAAGTGTCCCTGGCAGGAATAGAGTGATATCCGCTTATCAATATATTCCTGTGTAAAATCTGCTCTATACCGAGTAATGCTAAGTATTTGTACTCAACTTTGTCATGAAATTTACAACATATCCTGCCTGAATTAAGTTTCAACTCCAGAACCAAGTATTTACAAAGAATTCATTCATCCTTCCAGGCTGGACTGAGGGAAGAACGAAGTGGAAGTGCTCTCCACCAGCTGCTTCTTGCCGTTGATCTGAGCATATCGTTCCGTGTAGACTGCCACCTTCACAAGCCGTACGTCACTTCCATCTGGGTGTCTGACTCTCACGGTGACATCTGTTGCTCGAGACTCACTTTCCACAAGGACCTGGTCACTGTCACCTTCCTCAGACTCAGACGTCAGGCTTCCAGCGTCGTCGTCAACATCGCTGTCTTCCTCCTGGTTTTGGATCTCCTGCCACCTCTCTTCCTTGGCAGACTTGGTGGGTGAACGGTGAGTATCAGATGCATTGTCTCCTCTTTGCCTCCCCTTTTTCTTCCCCTTCTCCCGTTCCTTTTAACTATACACAGCCCAGTCGCTGTACGCGTGATCCGGACGGCGTCTGGCATGCCTGGTCGGGCTAGTTCCTTCTCGCGTTCCATGTCGTGTTTCTTCTCCTTTTCCCTTTCTTTCTTCTCCCATTCTTTCTCCTTCTCTCGTTCCTTTTCCTTCTCCTCGTGTTCCCTCTCCTTTTCCTTTTCTCTCCCCAACTTTTCTTTCTTTTTCCTTTTTTTTCATGGGCTTCCAGCTTCCTTTTCTACCCATACTTCTATTCATTCGCCCTTCTGTCGCTTTCCCTCTCCTTTTCATTTCCACCTTTGCGCCTCTTGTCCAGATACTTCTGGGTCGCTGGGTCGGGGACGAAAAAGGTTGTTTCCCAACGGTGATATGGGTGTTGACGATTGTAGTGCCTATCATTGTCCGCTCGGTGTTCGCTTTCGTAATTACACCTCTGACATTTCAAAGTCATAGGATGTCCGTGAGCGTCGTTGATATGGGCTGTTCATAATACATTGTATGTTCGATATTGTTGTACTTATCTTCTGTTATGTACAAGTAGAGAAATAAAACTTACTGAAATTGAAACTGGAAACTGAAACCTTATTTCTCATACGCGCTGATTTAATACTTCATCCTTTTTTTGATATTCAATATGTTTATAATTTTTATATAATTCATTTACTGATCTTGTCTCTCTTCTTTCCTTTGCAGTATATGAAAGTGTTACTGAAAAATCTTGCATTTAAACTGAATGTTCTATTCTTTCATCTGAAAGTAGAATTTCTTTCATTATATAATTAATCATGTCACATGGTATATTTGCATGCAGTTTTATTGTTTAGCATGCAATTCATACTTTCTTGTGGTTTTCTTTTCATGAATAAACTTGGACCTACTACGGGTAAAAAAAAAATGGCGGTTTTGTAAAATTTAATGCTTTTGTGATATAATATTATGCTGTAGACCTACATTTATGCGTTCACTCAAACAAGCTTACTGTTCACATCACATTGCAATCAACAACAACAACAACAAAAACAAATCTACCAGGGACATGTTGCCTTTATTCAGAATTATAGAACATAGTACGCTCCACTTAAATTATTTCATTCCGGAAAGGACTCTCTGGTGACATTAGTTTCAATTGCTTTTTATTCCGCCATGGAAAAAGATATGCTACAGTCATGCATAAGTTGCAGAGTTCACAGCGTTATCTGGTAAGATATGCACAATGCAAGGGAAAAGTTATATTTCACATTATGGAATAAATAGTTGAATATGACTGGGATCTATTGAATATGAAGACTCGTGGTCTGTAGATCCATGAATGAACATTTACCAAAGTACAATCTGGCTGGTAAAAATATCAGTATCAGAGTATTTAAAAAAAGGGACAAAATCAGAATGTTGACAAGATGGCTTTAACAGACTTACATTTCAATTTATATGTACACACAGAGTCTGCAGGAATGACACGTTATAGTAATTATGAGGTGAAAGTAAGATGTAGCTCCGAAATGCAGATGAAAAATAAAAAGCGCAAAGGAAAGGAAAGATTTCCCGTGGTGAACAGCTGACAAAAAGAGAAGAAATTAAAGGGAAGATTTAAAGCTGGAGATTGTAGATTAAGTTCTATGATGTCTTTACACATATTGAATCGAATCTTTGATAAAGAATTATAAAGTGTTGATGTCCAACATATAAAATCCTCATAATCTTAAACAAAGAGTATAAATAAACTTAGATTGCAGAACGAAGACACATTGCACACACACACACACACACACACGCAAGGATTGATAATGATTACGAAATACAGGCAATTTATGGTGAAAAAAAAATCATGAACAAATGTTTTTACCCTTGTTCTTTGATTTCACAGCGTTGATGTTGACCACTTTTACTACGCGAAGTCATTTGGGTTGATATACTTTGAATTCATTTCCTTCTGTATTGTTGCTATTTCAGTTCTAATATAGAAACAGTAAAATATATAAATTGATATCAAATTGAAAACAAACATAAAATATTGAGAAGAAATGATAGGTCACCTAGCAATCTCCAGAAGGGCCACGTACATGTCGATAGATGGAGGACGGTGCAACCTTCTCCCGATTGAATTCCCGATTGAACGGGAAAATTCCCGCCGCACGTAATCCATTCCGGGCAATCTGTGGCTTGCTGGCCACCTCTTCCTACGCTCCCTTGAGAACACTTGCGAAGGTGAATTTGCGGACAACTTTACAAAAGCATGTTCACAAGAACATGTTGTATGATGTCCTGAGGAGGCGAGACCTTGGAGTTGTCCATTATGCCATCACCTGTGGGGTACTATGGTCCAGGACATTCTCCAACAAGATGTTTAATCTACTTCCCACCCATCGTTGTAATGTAAATGGCAGCCCCTTCTCCCTCAAAAAGTCCACACTGTTAAAGAGTTTGTCTGTAGCTCTGATAGCTGCTTCTTGTGCGGCACATTCTCCATGTTCTTTGTATTAAAGACATAGCCCCTTTTGGGACTGGACGTTTCTACTAATTCATGAATTCTTGTTCCAATGGACGTTTGTTTTCTTGGGCAAGGATGCTGTTAGCTTCAGCAGCAAATGCAAGTAACGGATGCATGGAACATTGAGACGAGTGTTTGTGTGATTACCTAGCGATTCTTCTATTTTTCTATCTACAGACACACAGACGCATTTGTTGTGCAGCGGTCAGTCATTGTATTTTTTTTTTTTTCAGGAGATCCCTGCCTACGCTGGCACATGGTAAATGGATAGATGTTAAGTAGTCCTCAGCTGTACCATTTGGCTGCCGTTGTATTCCTGTAAGAGGTACGTTCCATCTTTCGTGGCGACTTCAATCTCGGCAAGGTTTCCAAGAAGAGCTTTCGTCGGCGCTCGTCCGAACTGTGGTACTGTATATGTCAACGGTGTGCGAGAACACGATTTCATGAAAACACGTTTGCCAGGGGTCCTTTGAACTCTCCCGTGAAGAAATCTCTCGCTTTTATTCCCGAACTTTTTGTATGAAATCCACGTAATTTGTATAATATATGTATTCTAAAACATTATGAATAGAATTAATGCTACGTTCACAATAAGAAAGGTATCCCCACAGGAATAGTCGAAAACCTGCTCCATGACGGTTCGGAGACCGCACTCTCAGTGCGTGCGGTCAGGAAACTGTCGTATCGGTGTGATACGACAGTTTGCTGAGCATGGTGGATACATGGTTATGACAATGCTCACAGATTACAAGCAGTAACGATGAGAATGTGTAAGGTTAAAATGGTGCTGACAGATTATGAGCAGAGAAAATGATGTACAGTGATGACTAAACACAAACAAGGTTTGCCCCCACTAAAACAAAACTCATTCTTTCTAAGTGTTTCTAGATTTAACGGCTGTAAATAGAGAAAAGAAAGAAGGTTATTTTTCTTTGTCAGCTTTGGAGCCACATAATTTATGTTATTGTTGAAGAAGATACATGGCGATAGTGGGATGGGACACTTGTGAAGCATTTAAGGTGTTCTTCCACTCTCTTCCTCTTCTGAACGTCAACATGTGTTTAAATATTTCACCCCCCTTTCTTTTTCAACAATCCCACTGTGATTAGCCATTTTTGTAACATTTTTCTTACCTGCCTCTCCAATATGACCATAGTTTCTAAAAACAATTTTGATTTGCTCTCAAACACCTGTAGGTGAGGGCACAGAGTATGATACAGCGTGCTTCTTCCTGCTAGTTTGTGCATTTGAGTCGGCTTTGCTGGTCACATGCTGGTCACGGGCCAAACATTCTCTATTCAAAGTCAAACTACCAAGATTGTAGTAATCATTCCTGACTTTCACCATGTGGTCACTACATATCTAAGCATTCAAGTCCTTTCATCCGACATGTTGCTGAGCTACATGTACGTATCTACATCTTAAAGGTAAATATGAATGATAAAGAGAGGGAGATAAGGAGAGAACGGGAGAAAAAGAATGAAAGAAAGAAAAAAAGAAACAGTGGAATTAAAATAAATGGGAATTCCACATGAATAATTTACCATGTAAAAGTTGATATAAGATTACCGTATAGGGTAAAAGTGTCCAGATATCTGGTGTAGGATTATAAAGGCTAGATACATCGTAACATACTTACTCAGAAGACTTAGTTTTGATTTGTATTTGAATGTTTTGAGGCTTGTGGTTTGTTGAAGAAAATAGGCTAAAGAATTCCAATATTTTGGTCCAGCGAAAGCAAGTGTATTGTGTTTAAAGTTGGTTCTAATAATGGATGGCAGGTGGTAAGAAGAAGACTGCCGAGTGTTGTAATTGTACACTTGTTCATTCATAACAAAAAGTGACGAAATAACTGATGGAAATTCAGAATCCTTCGAGTTGTACATAATGAATCCTAGATTCATAAGATATCCTGTACTTTTAGAAATGTATTTTCATAGAAGAGTTCATTAGTGTGAGAACGTGATGTTGCATTAGAAATAATTCTCACTGCCCGTTTTTTGAGTAATAATAATTTATCTAAGTATAATTTTGCTGAGTTTCCCCAGGCAAGAACGCCATAATTGAGATAGGGTAGTACAAGAGTTGAGTATAGTATGCGCAATATATTCTTTGGAAATATAGATTTTATATTAGTGATAACGCCTACATTTCGTTTACTTAAGTAGTATATATGCATTCTCCAATTCAATTTGTCATCTGCGTATGTACAAGAACAGTAAGAAATTGTAGTTTACAACGTTAGGTTCAGATGTAATAACTTTGATCAGTTGTTATTACATAACACGCATATGTACATGGCATTTGGCATTCTGAAACCATAGCGAAATGTAATGCGAACAAACTCATTTACACTTTGTACATTGTGTATCTAGCCTACATAACTTCATCCGTTCTATGGCTTTGAACTGACTGTAACAAAAGAAAAAAGAAAAGCTAAGTGCAGACTTTGTTTTTGGAAAGGTTACTGTGGGACAAAGTATCTTCTTGTAAGACTAAATAATATAAGTGAATCCACACATACAATTCTGTCGCCTACTATTATAAATATTAGAGTTTATTTTAACAGTAACCTACCATTTAGACAAATGATTAAATTCTATATTTGCGATATCTAACAATCTTTGTTTCCATCCTTCATCACGTTCTTATCCGCAACCATAACCTTGCTCCGAGCAGGCCCCTTATGTGCTCTCTCGGTCTTCCAAACCTCCGACCTGGTTAATATGACAGTGTCTCTACCTCAGATCCCCCAACGTCCTCCATGTCCTCATGCCAGCAATCAAAAATTAACCATTCTTCAGTATAAAAACATTCTTCTTCCCAATCCACTCCTCTGCACCCTACGGCGGGCTTTCATTGCCTTTTCCACCCCAATTACTATTCCCTAACATGGTCACTGGTTTGGTGCCACACAGTGCCACTTGGAAGACATAGTACACACGTTCGCGTATAGTTACTGGCCTCGAGATTTTATCTCCCGGCAACTATGACAGCTAGATCCTTCTCATACAAAAAAGTCTGTGTTTTCCAACCAGTTCCATGACCTTCAAGAACATTTATAATATAATCATGAGAGTTTATATTTTCAACATTGACATCTAGTACAATCCTCACATACAAATGTAAACCATCACTATAAAAGTGAACCACTCTCCTAAATGCCAAGTGAAGTCATATATTATCACTCATTCTATGGGGGGGGGGGGGATCAGTGGCAGACAAGAAGATCCAAATTATGCAACTAACACGGTGGCTGGAACCCAGTTTAGCACAGGTCCTCTTGCTTGCCAGACTCCAGCCTAGATGCAGGAATGATACTGAGACTAGGTGCGCAAGTTGAAGAAAAATACAAGTAAGGCCTATTCGGCAAGTAAACAACAGGCTCTGTATTGCTAACGCCATGTACCAGTCCCTATTCGAGAATGCAATCGATTGTGCTTGTTCAGCACAACTGTTATCCTTATGCAGGATTTCCACTCCAGATGGGTTGACAATACTGAGAGTCAGAGTTGAAGAAGGGGGGGGGGGGGGGGGGTAAGAGTAGAAAGGGGGTGTACATACTCTGTACATGCACCAAGCATCAATAACTGTTGAAGGAAGATGCATTATAATGCATCCGTACATGCTATAATTGCATGTAAACACGTCCTTATAACAATCCTAATTTGTGCCTTTGTAGCATACTGACTTCTGCTATAGATTTCTATAACACACATTCGTTCCATAGTAATCTTGTTACAATACCTAGACTTATATAATTTATATACCAATGTAATTTGTGACAACAATGACGAAGAGTATCAACTTAACCAGTACAGTAGATTCATTAAAGTATTGTACATCACTTGTTTCCTAATGAGGTACACTTTACCACATCAAACTAAGTTCTGAATGTATTGCAATATTTCTGTTGATTGGTATTACTAATAAATGGATGACTCACTAAGACCACAAAAATGTTTCTTTCTGCATTCAAATTCAAGAGTATTAAAATTCACATCTACTGAAGATGAGCAAAAATATCAATAGTTGTATTGTGAAAGATTATCAAATTTTATTGAAAATCCGTAGTCAGAGAGAGTCCAAAACTCAAGAAATATTATCTAAAATCTAGATCCATGTTCCCCTAACCTGGGATCCCCGGATCCCAAAGTTGGACCTCTCTTTGACATCCTCTGGTGTCCCTCTTTGGCATTAGTCTAATGTGAATGAATGATTCATGAAACAATAAAACATACGACTGAGTAAAGTATCTCAATCTTGATCGATATATTTGTCTTCTATCAGTCTACACTTTGGTCACTATACTATTGAAATCCATCTCTTCTAACATTACCAACAATATTCTTGGTTGTCAACAACATTTGAATATCATCATCAAACCAAATACATCAGTAACTGACATAAACCTTTAATAGCTCTATGAGTATACAAGGCATAAAAACAAAGCAAGTTAGACCTACGGTGGATGGCTGATGAGGGCGATGATCTAGAAATGTAGAAGTGGTGTGAAGTAGTTGTGCGCTTGAGTGATTTTCCGAAAATGACAAATCGAGCTTCCCATCGGCTGTTTATACGGCCGATCCTGGCCGCTCATTGGCTGAAAGTTTCATAATTAAGCCCGTTGTTATACTTCGCCCTCTACGTTCATGTTCAGCACCAAGACGACTGACGGGTTACACATTTACTACACAGAGGAACCCGCGAACTACAAAAAACGACACAGTTAGGATTCTGACTATAAATCAAACTTAATTATTCAGGATATTCATCAAAAACAGTAAATTATGGTAATTTAGAAGTATAAGTACCTCTCAGCTTGACCAGCTACGGAACCAGGTATTGTATACAAGTTTAATTCATGTGATAAGATAGGGTTCGCTAAACAATCGCAACGCCTGGTATCGGAAGGTTTCTATCACCCTCTTTTTCCTGCTCTTTCTGTCTCTCC
Source organism: Diadema antillarum (assembly GCF_040938485.1). NCBI lineage: Eukaryota > Metazoa > Echinodermata > Echinoidea > Diadematoida > Diadematidae > Diadema > Diadema antillarum. The sequence continues at coordinate 902,619 of NW_027272165.1, read as the reverse complement.
TATTATCCCCCTAACCCGCGAGCATCATGTTGGACCCCCTTCTTTTATTGCATTAACGTATTGTATTATCGGTTGCCAAAGGGTCAAGCTTATAGCTTATTATTGGCGACCGTTCTGTATGGTAATTCGTAACACATGTATTGTAATGTTGTCTTAAATGCATTTGTAATCAAAATTGTTGAAATTGTTGAAACTAGCTACACACTGTATAATGAGTTTCATATTTGTATATCATTATATTTGATTATGTTGAAAAAAAGTAAATGTTGCCATACGGAGAATGAATAAATCAAATCAAATCAAATCAAATCAAATCAAATCAACTTAGTCCCGCATACTATAATCTATGGTGTTATCGATCCCTCCTGCCTACAATGTGTAAAATGGATGTGTATTGTATCACGATCATAATTCTGAATAAAATCTGAAGTCTGCACTTAGAATTTTTTTTTTTAATGTATGGGGGGGGGGGGAGTATTCACCGCAGTATTGTCATATTGCATACCTTGGGTTTGGCAGATACACTGCCGATCCAAACTTAGTGTGAAGAGTAAAAATAAATGTACTCATCGTCTCTTTCATGTCACAAAGAGCCTTTGTGACACGGTGGATAGTCTTTGATGCCGTATACCTATCCACACCGTGACTGGCGTGAGTTGTTGCAGTGTCATCTAGCACTGCACCGGTTGCAAAAAAAAAAAAATAAATAAATAAATAAATGTAACAAAAACTTGGAGGCTGGCTGGAAGTGCATGATTTCTCTTTGTTGCATGGCTGAGACTTGGCTCCAGCATTTCAACGAGCCTCATGCAACCTTCCCTAGTAAATCTTTATTTTCTTTTGATGTCGCTATCCGGTAATTCTTGCGGTTGCGACCGATCCCTAAAAACCAGTGAGAGTCTCTTTCTTCTATCTGCCTCTGGTTTGTTCGCGAGGTATAGTTACTCATAATTTCGTCTTTGTTGTCGCCATCACTTAAGTGATCTGGAGTAACCCCTGCAATATTCTTGCGTACATACATTATCGAGGATTCACGTTTGGACTTAATCTCAAAATTGTATTTCAGTGGTGCTTTTATTAGTATGGATAAACATGATCAAGATTAAACATTTTTACCACATATATAACTTACTTGTAAAACTCACAAGAATAATACCCTCATGAATATTACCACATAATATACAGTGTGACAAACAACTCATAGATATAATTTTCCTAGAATGTTTACTGTGATACTTCAGGACAGATATTCATCAAAACGAGTGTTTTGATGCTGCTATAAGCACCCTTCAGGAATCAAAGTATGATACATACCTCTCCACCATTTGTCATGTTTGTTGTCTTACATGACAGAGCCCCTCAGAGCTAAGTCGCTGTGTTTTCTCTGAAAATGTTGTGCCATGCGATCGATTTGTTGGCCAGACAGGCAACATTGTCGTGCAATGGTCTGCCTTTTCTTTTTACCTTGTAAGGAAAGTTGCAATATGTATCATGTATATCAAATTCAGAAACAGCACTTTCAAAAGCATTCATTTTGAAAGTATAATATACTTAATAATAAGAATTTAACAATACACTTGGTTTTCAAAACATGGGCAATACCATTAGAAATCACCATTTTTAAAACACAGGGAACTGTTTGAATGACATGCTGTAATGTAATGATACCCAATAACAAATATCTCTATTTAATATTGATAATGACAGAGTGATCGGGGTGGGGAATAAATCATTGTAATATTTTTGTTATTTCTTGACAATTGCCACTGCAACTTAATAAATAAAATAAATGAATATAACAATGACAATAATAATGATAATGATAATAACCATAATAGTAGTAATGATAATGAAGACAACCTCTCAATAAACCCTAAATAATGAAGACATTACCTGGTATATCTCATAATCTATTGTGTTACAGTATAATCTGTCTCTACTCCTGCCTCTAGCTTGGCTTCCTCCTTTGTCTTCTTCACCTTTTCTGCCTGTAGTCTAGCTTCCTCCTTTGCCCTCTCTTCATGCCACGTATGTAAGGCGCGTGTGCACGGTACGCGCGGAGCCATGTTCAGTGTGATGTCTTATGAAAGAGACGACTTGGACACGGTACGGGAGTGTGATTTATGTTTCAAATATCATTGGCAATAAAGGGTCTGTGCTCATACCTGTCCACGCCCGGGGACGCCAAAGTTTGCAAAGATGACATCAGGGGACTTAGCAAATTGATCGCGAATGAAATTGGTGGTTATGTGCTGCACCTGTTGTTGCTCTAGCTCCGGCATTGTACTAGCTTACGTGTGGTCATGTTCAGTATGATGGCGAGGGGGTCCGATGGCGTCAAGTGTGAAACGATGACCGCGAGTGGTTGAAGTGAAGTGATTGCTTGCAATGTTTGCACCCAACATGTAAGTTCTGTATATACAAGTGAACGTTTATTCTGCTGGTTTACGAGTCTGTGAAAAATGAACATGTTCACTACATAATGGGCACTCAATGGACACTTTTGAACACAAAGAAGACAAACAGTCGGAACAGAGAAGGTGATGACAGGGCGTCTTAATAGGGCGTGATGACAGTAAACACTGCAGATCAAAGAAGCAGTAGACTCATCAACATGAAAGTGTTCTTAATCAATTTGACTCTCCCTGCGAGTATTGATATCCAGATCAATGCCAGCTACATGATGTTCAAAAAATGATGTGCAACGTGGGGGTTGACTGGATTTGGTGGCCGACCACCTGCCTTCCTTTTTCTCGGTCTACCAGTTTGTTGCGACATTGTGAACAAGTTACAAGTTGTACAATTACTAGATGTACGCTTATATCCTTCCCAGTTGTTTTTAGGTTGCCATGGAGTTCCTTGGTCAATGGTCACTCCTACAATAGCATGTAGTGCAAACGAAGGAGGATGGACATTTGACACAACTTGTGCATGGTGTATGTTTCTGTTTTGTTTGTTTGTTTGTTTGTTTGTTCATTTTCCATCTGAGAAGATGGCTGGATAGCCCATATTCAGCTACGTTAAGCTGGTCTTGCATGGGGTCCAGTTGGATTTGAGGTGGGACCACTTCACCGGGTTAAACACCCTGCTCTTTACGATGAATGAATGAAGCGGGATCTTTTACGTGCATGAGTTGTTACTCTCTCATACACGGGACCTCCATTTTATGTCCTATCCGAGGGACAGAGTGTTTTGCCTCTTGCTAGAGGGGACGGTATGCTTACACACAACATTGCTCAGTCCAGACTCGGGTTCGAACCCGGGTCGCGCGATTGTGAGGCAGACGCGCTACCGACTGAGCCAACTTACCGCCCTGCACAGTCTGCTGCATGTTTGAGTTGTCACTGGCTCTCTGAGCAGGAACACTGACGTTATCATCAAAGCAGAGAGACACCTTTTCACGTACCCCCGCTGCGATTGATTTTCGACCTTCCAGAGAATTCAGTGACTCCTTCCTTTTTCTTCTTTGTCCGCTTGCTCGCCATAGAAGAACATGGGTTTAGGGTACAGCAATTTTTCTGGTGCATACCACCTGTCACCAAAAAAGGTGAATAAATACCATGTGTAAAGCCCGCAATTTGCGTTTATGTTCTTCTAACCTGTTGAAGATGAGCTGATTTTGCTATTACACGCATTTCCAATAACTCTGGCCCGAGTATTGTCTTCAACAGGTTGAATAGCGTAAACCTTACCTGACTAATTATACTAAGGCTTACATTTACAGTAGTATATTTCAAAGACGCCATTTTTTTTTTGTACATTGGGAAATATACATGTTATTGTGCAATTGATCTGTTAATAAATTTGAAATAAGAATGTATAACATATTATACTTGTGTAGGAAAAAGGGTAATGCGTATATGATTGCGTGCATTTTGAAACATCAATTTTTACGTCTATTATAATGCCAACAAAACTTGCACGGGAGACGGAAAACATGTTCATGTTTAGTCCTTTGATGTCACTATGTTTATGTTGATTTGTGAAATTGTCTTCATCTATAAGTGAATTAAAAATGAATATATGATTGTATATCATACTTTGAATTCTATCCAGGTGAGGAAATCATTAAGCTAGAGAATTAAAGAGGGCTTAGTATTAAGAGCAACAAGCTTATTCATCAGTAGATTAGGTGGAATTATGTTAAATGCCACCCTTTGGTGTTGTTATCTATATTTAATTGTTCTTTACCAAGAGTATCCCCATCAGTGGTTCATACACTGTTATCCTACGGGGCCCTGCAACAGAATGACAAAGTATAACAGTTAATTCAACATACAAAAAATAACAAATCAAGAACATCCCTTTTTACATCATAACATCAAAACAATGTCAATACTATACGTATAAATGCAAAAATTAATCTTTGGTGACTGTAATACACAAATTCACATCATTTGGAAAAAAGTAACTTTGTATTATACAAGAATATCGAAATGGGGGAGAAGAAAGGCGTGGTCTTGTAATTCCGGTCGTGTAATTATTTTCTCCATTCTGCTGCCTAATACAAACTCTTGCGATGCAACTCTCAATTGCCAGTCTCTCCTTTTCGATCAACAGTCTCCCCTGTCCGTTCGTGAGCATTCTCTCTCTACCTGAATCCACGTCGCCCAGGTTTCAGCTAAGATCTCAGCTTGCTACTCATCAGCGTTTGATTTGCGTTGTCTCTTTATGGGGAGGAGTAGATGGCGATACGTCGGCACTGGTATTAGTTTACCCTGTCGTTGACTTGGTCGACGCCTGTTCTTCATCTTTCGCCAAGTCGGTCCAGGCTGCTATGCCAGGCAATGGTTGGACCATCGAATCAGATTCTTGAATGTCAACGGGAAGCACGGAAAACGTAATCGTATAGGCCTATATCAAAATCAGTAGGTGTTTTATATACCAATGATAATAGAATATCTGAAAGAACTATTTTACATTAGGGCCTAATTTTGAAGATTTCTGACAGTGCAAAAAAAGCCGAAGTCCCGTGGCCAGGCCGGTTGGAGTGTTCAAAGCGGCAGATTTTCCGCTGGAGTGGGTTACTCCGTCACGTCATGATCACCATATCCATGATCCATATCCATACCGCTCACGTTGTAAAAAATGAGTGTTGATGCAGGTGATCGTATATAGAACTGATTGACTACTGGCTGACATTGTGCAGTGACAGAATATACTCTCTCTGCAAACTTATTGTGCTCTTTAGCACTTGGGGATGAACCCTCTCCTCTGAATTTCCTTTAGGAGTTATCTAAAAATGCAAAGGGGTCAGTTTTAGTCTTTTTTTGATGAGTAGTGTACATGTATTCCAACTCCCTACTGGTCACCATATACAAGGTTTGCCAAAGCCATTTTCCTTGGATGCAGTTTTGCAAATCGACTTATGATCTTGTCCACGTCATGAGAATAGTCGTAATGGATATGAATTAAGGCTAACGAAGACAGCCGCTCCATGACCATTGTTGCCCGGGTGTAGTGATGACCGCTCACACTGCGCTTGTGTCTGTTAATTAAGTGCATGCTAGCTTTTGGAATACAAATATGTTTGGATATTTCAACTGGTCGCATACTCTGATGTCAAGTGCATGGGAATCAAATGGGTTAGGATGGTTCCGGAAGCCGGCTTTCCAGCGCTCATGCTCTTCCTGCACCTCTTTCTGCACCAAGTCCAGTGATGGCAGATATCAGCAGTGTATGTCTCTATCAAGCTGTCCATGTCACACTCACGTTACAGTGAAACTTGTGGCACCAGACTTAGTAGTTTGCTTGCCCTCTTGGATAGACCTGAAAAAAGGAAGTGAACAAATAATGCACTTATATAAAGATACTTAATCCATTGTTGTCCAGTAACCACGTGAAACGTGGTATACAGTGCCGGTGTGTATAGACAAACGTAGGTGAAGACAGGACTGGTAGAGTCCTCCTCATGTGCCTTATACATCGTAGATGGATTTCTCTTTCTGTGTGGATTACGTTGACACTGCTTTTCAGTCGATTCTCTAAAGGCACGATTTTATTCAGCTTAATCTGACCTAAACTTTTGCTTGTAGATTGTTCCATAATTAAAATCCATAAAGCATTGTTTCTTTATATACATTTTGCTTTCTTTTAATCTCTTGATGAATTTTAAAATGCAGTTTCTTACACGAAGATATGACAAAATGTAGTTATCCTTCGCATCGAAATAATGGCTGTCTGTGGTTGGAAAACTGATTAAAACAATAGTTTTAGTTAATATAAGGGCCCATCTAATGATGCCATGTGACAAACCAAGGTGCATAGTCAATCAAGCGAAAATTAAAATGGCCTTTCAGTATTTCAAGTGAAAGCACACTAGCGTATATTTCAATATATTATGCCAGCCTTCACCCTGTATACCTTCGATATTTCTGCAAGCCGTAACGAATACCATGAACAATAGATTATGTAGAGGTACCTGTACAAACTGAGAATACACCAAAGCCCATCTTTAATTTCATATTTCCTTTGCCATTGCGCTTAAAAATACGCACGCACATACACACACACACACACACACACACACACACACACACTTGCACTGCCCTGCAGGAGGCCTTTCCACCTATGCTTGCATAATTCGTGTCAGTCGGCTAATGTCTTGCACAAAAATGTTTGCTATTTCTGGTTGCCCATGACAAATTTAAGTTTGCTTGCCCTTAGTCGGTTAATTGTCCAAACCCAAGAGGGTCGGTAGGCATTTTTTTTTTTTTTTTTTAGGGGGGGGGGGTGTTTGTTTTTTAATACTGGGTCCGCATTTTTTCTTTGGGGTAGTGTCCGCTGTTTGGCGGACTGCATTAGCACCTCCGGTGCATTTGCGGCATGATTCGTTTCTGGCAATTCTTCGATTTGGAGTTTAACTTTGAACAGAATATGGCGCAAACTTCATACACTTAACATTTATAAAAGCTTGAAATCAAAACTGTGAAGGTACTTCATTTTAATATGCTTAGTTCTTTGCAGATAATAGTAATAATAATGATAATGATGATAATAAAGGACACTTATATTGCGCAGCTACTATAATAATATACTCTACTGCGCATTACAAAATAACATACATAATTCAAACAGAAAATACGTTACTTCAAGAGATGACTTTTTAACTTGACCTAAACTCATTAATTGTAGCTGCTTGTCTTACAAACAAAGATATAAGTAGAGCGAAAAAGATTAGAAAACATTAGAAGTTCTTGTTATATGAGTCCGATCATGTACAGCTGTATTAAGTAAAGCCACATTTTGGCTGATGCTGATAAACATTGTCTGTGGCTCATTTATTCTATCTGCGGTGAATTACACAAATTTTTAGATTATAGTATAGATTGAATTCTCAAATCAGATTTAAGATGCAGTGCAGAAAAATATGGACATTCCCTGGTTGATATTATTTTGTGTGACTATTGGAGGTCTATTCATGATGTTGCATTTAGACATTTATGACGATAATAATCAGCGATTTGTCTCCGAAAATGAAATGGAATTGACTGTCCCAATGGAATGTAACAGTATGGGGGGGGGGGGTGACATTACGATCCTTAGCCACTGGTCTTTGCTGGAACTTTTCCAGAGAATGCTTCGCTGCTTTTTAATTTAAGGGTAAATTCCTCTTGGACTCCCTCTTTCTGCTGCCACAGCCAGGTTTCGTTTCGGTTTGCAGAAGATGCTTTTACCCACCATGTCCCTCTCGACCCAGGTGTATAAATGGGTACCTGGCAATGCTATAGGGTAATAATGACCGTGCCCTCTGTTAGAGCAGTGGTAACACTGTTAGAGGCTGCCCTGGGTAAATAAGACCTTACTGTTATTATTATAGTATCATAGTCTATTATTCTGTGATTAATATACCTAATAGAATACATTGTACATACCATTAAGTTAAGTCCAGTCCATACATCTTCATGAGGTATTCATAATACCTATAACCATGAAGACTCTCATGTGCTTGCGACTACGTGATTAGAAATACTAATGAAAGACAAATCATGTCAAATTCATTCAAAAAGGTGTAGTGCCTTTAACTCCGCGAAATTCAACTGCTATATAGTCATAGTAAGTCATCACATGATGGATAAGTACTCATGAAATTACATTTTGACAATGTCATATCAACATCCATTATCTGGATGTTAAACGTATCGTATAGATACATAATAAAGGCTGTACATGCAGACAGGCTTAAAATACTGTGTAAATGCATAATAAAGGTTGTATATGCAGACAGGCAAAATCTTAAGTGCCCTATATTATTAAAGATGTGAACACTGCATCCCGCCTGGCTGAAATTGAAATGGTTTTAATCCAAACCGCTATATACTGCACTTCTCAAAAGTTATTTTCATTTCCCGTCTTGCAGTAGTCTGTAGCCAATGCGGTTTGGGCTTATATCCCTCCTTAGGGTCTGGTTGTTCAGAGCCTGTTTGCATGTGATTCTCTTCTGCAAAAACAACCAGGTCTTGTTTTGTTTCTTTATAAAACGAGCAGCAGTTGCAGTCAATTAGAAAAGAGCGACGAAATGCAATTAAAGAAAAATAAAGAAAATATAGTTGAATTTGCCAGAAAAAGTAGATAAGCAACACAATAATCATCTTAACATTCTAATGACATTTTATTTTGAAACGATACAACGCCGATCATTCAAAAATAGAGGTGTATAAATATGTTTAATCCAGGTACAGGTCTTTGCACAAGTTCAGTGAGACCAACAAATGTAATACAGTATGTGAAATATTATAACAACGCCAGCAGTAAATCAACGCAATATAGTCTGAACACCCCCAAAATACTTATTGTGTATTCAAGAATTCACCGATATTTGATTCTCTTGAATGAATTTGCATCTTGTAGTATAGAAACCATTTGGTCCGATCACTACTTAGATCTGCATAAGGAATTTTTAATCCCCAAACATGAAGACTTTCATGTGCTTGCCTCTATACACGATCAAAAGACATGAATTGAAAAGACAATTTTTGATCCTGTAAAATTCATTTTTTATTAAGATGCAGCTTATCATGTCATATGAATTCGAATACTTATAGCATGACTAGTGAGATTAAAGTAACAATCATTAGAACTTATCTTCAAATTGGGAAACATTAATGTGCTGTGTTCCTGATTTGAACACGGCAGTGTCATTAGGTAAATGTCGTTAAGTAGGCCTAATAGTAAATATGAATAAAATGAATATATATAGGACATGATAAAAATTAATGATAAGAGATACATTTCGATGGTCCTAGTATATAGAGTGGGCAAAGGCATAAGTGATAATGTTCTTATGTTTGCGCTATGACGGACCCGTCAAATACACCCCACTTCTTCTTCTTTTTCTTTTTTCTTTTTTTTTTTTTTTTGGGGGGGGGGGTCATTTTAACATAAGAACTTTAGCTTACGCTTTCAGCTTGCGGATTTTCAGCTAATAACCAAAAAAAAAAAAGAAAGAAAAAAGAAAAAAAGCTTACTTCTCCATGAGGTCTTCTGAGGGGATTATAACTCCTGCATCGTGAAACAAGGCTGTTGCCTGCTGATTCAAACCCAGATGTATCTTTAGGCTGCTGCATGCTGCTGCCTTGATGAAGAGAGGGACACCCTACTCCTGAAGCCAGCAACTAAATGCGTTCTATTTCTTGCATGCGCTCAATAAATGCAGCAATATTTACAGCTCTTGTTGCAATTTGCAAGGAACTATGTTTCCCAATGGGAGTTTATGAAAAATTTGAAACAAACAGCTGGACATAATCACCAAAAAATGGATAAGTAAATAAATAAGATAAAAATAGCAATTCAAGAAACAATAAAAAACGAAATGGGTTTGTCATATTTGCCTAGAAAATACTAACAAACAAACTTCTTAGTGTTAAAGTATTTTGCGATGTTCTCATTCACAGATCTGAATGATTTGATTTTTTTTTTGTCAAAGATCAGTAAACATATATTTGTTTCAAGTACAAATGTCCAAATTTCAAAGATGCTCGAACAAAACTTGTCAATAAAACAAAGCAAGATAACGTTTCATTTTTCTTACCTTCTGCATCAAAGGCCTGAATAGAGCTTTTAGTGACTGAATACACCATTTGCCATGTCTTTGACGGAGACAGTTGTCATATTCTATATGTGTTTTTCGTAAATTAAATGTCACTAATTAAGTTACTATCCTCCATCATTTTGTCTTTGGATATTGGTGATTGATTAATTGATAGTTTATGAAGGCATGCATAGAAGTATGGAAAATGTATCAAAATAAACTAATTTGTGTGTTTATATCACTTTGTGTTATGTACTTTGAAGTCCATACTATTTTTTTTTTGTACGAAGGACTGATAGTGAAGTCCGAAGTCTGAAGGCATTGTATAATAACAATTGTAAAGGGGGGGGGGGGGGTAGTGAAGTGGCAATTCTTTCCCGATTGCTTGACCAAGTTGAAATAGTAAAATTTTTGAGTTTGTCTTTATTTTATTTTCTTTGATCTTGGAGTATCACATTTGTGGTAAGTTTGTAGTAATTGCTTGTATTTTTTTTTTTTTTGATGTTCAGGACATTTTTGTGTGTATACATGATGTGAGCAGGGCCCCTTGGTAGAACAGCTAACCAACTTAAAGGGCCACCTTGCCCGACGCAGACAATTGTTATATTGTATATATGTGGTTTTTTTTTTATATTTAATGTCACTATTATCAATTTACTGTCCTTCACCATTTTGTCTTTGGACATTGGCGATTGATTAATTAATACTTTATGCAGGCATGCATACAATATGGAAAAAGAATTAAAATCAACTAATTTGTGTGTTTTTATATTATTTGTGTTATGTATTTTTAAGTCCGTGTTATTTACTTATTTTTGTATGAAGGACTGATAGTGAAGTCCGAAGTCTGAAGGCATTGTATAATAACAGTTGTGGGGGGGGGGGGGGTAAGTGAAGTGGAATTCTTTCCTGATTGCCCTAAAAGTTGTAATAGTAAAACATGTTTGAGTTTGTATTTATCTATTTTTTGTGGGTCTTGGAGTACCGTATCACATTTGTGGTTGGTTTGTGGTAATTGTTTGTATTTTGTTTTGATGTTCAGGACATTTTATCTGTACATAATGTGAGCAGGGCCCCTTGGTAGAAATGCTAAAAGAGTATTGAAATTTGGAAAAAAAAAATATGTCAGTACAAAATTTACTTTTGAAGATAATAATGGTGTCATTATGAATATTTCAGTATGCTCAGTTCGTTCAAAAGTAGATATCAATAATGCAACAATGTTTCCATGTTGTTTGATTCATTATTGTTATAGGGATGCTTACGCACAGGGGTCTTGTCATGGTTAGGCCAAGGCCTGTTCCTGCTAGAGCCCTTGTGAGTAATGAGCCTGCCGGAATTGCCCTATGGGTAATTTCCTTAAATTGCTGGTGAACAGGGCAGTAGGATCAGGCACTTGTCCCAAATTCATACTGCGTTTCTTCACTAAGCCTCCTGTTCATCATGTTCATATTTTCCCCACTTTCATGTTATTGTAACAACTGAATTCTTTTTTCCCCTCGTTCTTAATATATATATGTATATATATATATATATATATATATATATATATACACACACACATATATGTAAAAGGAAACTGGCACCAAACATTGATAAAATGATTTGTTTTATAGACTCAGTATCTATATTTCTGAAGACTCTGGCAGCGCAGTAGAGCGTAGACGTAGCTTCTGCACTCAACAAAATTAATGCTTTCATTCTTATTACTGTTATTGTGATTTCATTTGTACTGTACATCGCTTTGAAGTGGGTTATTGCAGCACCGTATAATTATTAACTTGAGAGGAATATTGATTCACAAAGACGATGTTATCGCTCTAAATGTACATGTAGCATTTTAATTCTAAAAAATGTAATTACGGCGTTGCCCTCAAAGGTCCCAGTATCAACCTGAATGCATGTTAGTCAGGAAACACACATGATGCTTGAGTTTTGCCAAAGGAGTATTCTTGAGGATTGCGTGCAGAAGATCAGCGGGTAGCTTCCATAAGAGGTAGCGAAACAAGTACCAACTTCGTCCTTCATTCCCACACCGTGGTTCCCACATCCTTGCCCATTGAAGAGGACACGTTACTTGGTGGAGGAGGGGTGTCGGGCAGCTGATGGGGAGACGGTTTCAGTGCCTGCATGGATAACCTCCCGTGGACTCAACTGGAGCTCTGATAGCAGGGTAGGCAAAATCTTGCTCATTTGTTTTGTTTTTGAAGATATTTTTTTCATCACAATTGATAATCGCAGGTTGGGTGGTACTTTACCTGAACTTAGGCAAGGAATTGAACATGCCATAAGTTGACATTCCAGGAGTGTAAACACATATTTCGATTCAACTCAAATCTAAGGAACAGCATTGTCCGAAATTCCGCTTTCAGACAGCAACTCATACAGGTAAATTTCAAATTAAAAAAAAGAAAAGAAAAGCATACCACTACCACATACGAAGTTAATGTCATTTTAGGTAGTTCTTGTTTTCCCGATCTTGATTAAAGTGAGAATGGATACAATTTTGCCATACATTGTATAATCATATTTCATAAGATAATTGTTCTTCCCTTTTTTTTCTTTTCTTTTTTTTTTCATCCTGGTGTGGCAACAGTATTGTGAACTTCATTACCTAATGACAATTAAAATTCAGTGTAACATCTGCCAAGTAGTTGCAAATTATCTTAACAATATTTTGTTTCGTGCTCTTTTGTATACATTTCCAGAGACCCTATTACAAATTATCAATTACAGTAGCCTACATTTAAATTGGTTTCACTGCAGTTAAGTGTTCAAGAAACACGGACGTATATTTATAATGTATAAAATACATAAGTTTCCCTGTGAGGTTCATTTTCATTCGTATTTAAAGTATGAGAGTGAATTTCTATTTAATTCAACTATTCTCATGTGCGTTGGCCTTCTACCTCCCATCGTATTCTCCAGTCAAATAAACACGCATTCAGATCAATAGAATCTGTGTTGCAACGCTTTCTTTTCTGAGTGCCTACAAAACCGTTTTCACTTTTCCGAATCTGCGGCTAGATGTACTCTTTTCATTTTCCTATATACATTTTTCTCGCCATTTCCTTTTCAGCCGTGAGGTTTTTCTTTTAAACTTCAGCATTCACTTTCTTGATTCCAGCTCGCAGGTCGTTAACATGCATGGACATCACTTTTTCTTTCTCGCAGATGCTGAACCACCATGGTGAAGTAGCCTGGATGAAGAAAGCTGTAAAGATATAGCCTGACGGGGTGCTGGAGACAGGGACAATCTGGAGAGATGCTCCGAAGATGGAGGCTTCTACATGGCAGTGCTGAGGAACGCGTCACGCTGGGATTGAGTGTTACGGAAGACCGTTCTCGAAGGACTACTGGCGCGGGAGACGAACTGTAAATGAAACTTTACGTATCCGTGGAACCATTTCACATAGAAAACACCCATGACTGTAATGCATGCAGTGAAGATTATATTCGGTGACGTATGGAACACTTTCAGTATATTTTTTTTTTCTTAATACTTTTTTTTTATCGCATCTATTCTTCAAAACGTGTATGGTTGACAGCCACAGATATATAGGCAAGTATAGGCATTTGGGTTTGTGTGTTTGTGTGTGTGTGTGTGTATGCGTTTTGTGTGTTTGAGTGTGCGTACGTGTGCATTACTCTGTGTTTATACTGTTTTATGTGCAAGTTCGTCTTGTGTCTGTTGTACGTGTAATTCAATTTGACCGTTTTTACAGAGCTACTATGATGGAAGAACTGCTTCAAATTCATAAAGAAAGATTACCCGAAGCAGTTAATGATTCTTTGGGAAAGTTACACATGCACAGTGGTTCAAAATCGAATTGTTAAAGTAAAGAATTGATTGTATCTGTGCCATAAACACGGTACATGAGCATTTCTTGCATGCTTTATCTTGGGGCTGAGTGTGCTCACTCGTACAGTGTAGGCATGATGCAACAGCTACTTCGTTTGTTTTTGTTTGTTTCTACGTAATTGTGCTTTTACTTTTTGGTCAGACGGTATCTGATGTTAATTCTTTCATTATCTGAATGAGTTCCATAATGCTAGGTATGTTTAACATTGCAATGACAGAAAATGTAAGCATGGAATTTGTATGTGTGTATTTGTGTGAGAAAGTCAAACTGGAAAATAAAAAATTGCACAGTACTGAAATATAAACCAGAAAGCAAAGTGATCAAAAGTATAAAAAATAAAAAGGGGCTCTCGTAACTTTTGAGGAGTAATGGTTGTCTTAATGTGTGGTCACTCATGCATGATTCAACAGATATTTCTCACTTTCTCTCAAAGCTTAGTCAAAAGTATTGGAACGACTTATGTCAAATCATTTCATAAACAATTTGTCAGACAGTCACGCCATTTTGGTTAATAACATTAAGGAGGAATTACTTTTTGTTGTATTTTTTTTTATATGGGAATGGCTAGATGGCGTTATGATACTACACAGATCCCAGCTGAATATCTTAATTTACATGGAAACAAATGAATTATTTATTTTTTAGTTTGTAATTGTGTAGGCCTATATGTCAGCATTCCTGGCATGCGCTATACATGTGGCTTATAACTGATTTATAATATGTATTTGAGTGTTTGCCATGCGTATGAATATTCTTTCTGTTACTGAAAATAAAGTTTGAGGTGGTTAAAGTCCAATAAATTTGTTATATGTCTGACAACTCTCTGCGATTATAACTAATGTTCTACAGTTCAAAGTTTTAAAGAATTTACCAATCGACTCAAGTTCACTATCATGTGGATAGATCTTGTCGTTGGCAAAGAGAAGAAGTGATAAAAGAGTGATGCATTTACACATGAGAAAAAGAAGCTGATGAGCTTTATGAAAGGCTGCATTTTAATATGGTAGCATACTTGATTGTGGTACCATTGATGTAACATAAATTGTTGTCCATCAGGCAAATATCATGTCATAAATGTAACGTTTTCCTCGAATTCCATAGGATTGGTTGCATTTACGAAGTAATATATCGTGATATCAAATGCTTTACTTAAGTCCGACAATATAACCTTTTACACATTTCCCTCATTTGGAATATGTTGCATTGTAGTGATTTATCGGATAAAAATTTGTACGAGGGTTAGGTCAGTCGAGTGATTCCCCTAAACGTGTATTTTGGGTATGTATCTCATGATGTACTCTTATTAAGGAAAAGGAAAAATTGTAACATGTTATACTGGTATACTCTTTTAAATGCTGGTGCAAGTAAGAACTTTACATATTTTGATAGTATAATCTTTGAGGTGAGGATGTCGGACAGTGACAGGTTGAGGTGTTGTTTCCTCCCGCTTGTCTTTCTTATAATACAAGATGACGCTTGTGATATTTTAAGAGGTTTTAGACATTTAACTTTATAATATGATGGACACATTGACACTTTTTGGCAGAAGAGCTAAAAAGAAATAAATACATACTGTTTTGAGAGTGACATACTTTTTCTTTTTATATCATTACTTGGAAAGAATGTATATGTTCTTTTTGTTGTATAAGACAGCGATTTCAACATCATACTTTAGCACAATTTATCGAATCACTTCTGCTCAAGCACAGAGTACATGAAGTACAGTAGTTCTTTTCATACATCTTTGTTGCTCACGATAAGCAAAGTAACTTTTGTGAAATTCAAGATAGGAATTATGACACAATAACGAAAGTATAATTTGAAGTAAACTCCCTAATCTGGTATAGAAAAGTTTCTTGATGGCGGCTCATGAGACGTTCTTTTCCAAAATGTACAGGTGATTTTGCGTTGTCTGGTGGTGCTTTATATGACCTTCAGAGCTGTATATCATATCCAATAATTACAGTACAGATGCGTATATGCAAACTGAATGTGACGCACAATCTGGGGGAAGTATAGTTTCTACAAAATAAAACGTGTAATGCGTGATGTTAGGGTGCTAGACTACAGGTTTAGTGCCACTGCAGAGAGCTTGCAGGTACAACCTGAAATTTGAAGAGGGGAAAAGTTTTATACAAAGGCTGAGGTCTCACTGTCTTCATCAAGCTCTTCTCCACGCTTTCTTATACCCGGTCTGTTCCGATGACATCGAACTCCTCATCTGTGTGAGAATGCTTGCAGAAGGTTGAATTCATTTCACCTTATAATCTTGATTTCCAATAATTTCTTCCTATCTACTGTAATTTGCCCAACTTCAGAGGTACAGACAGGAAGGATGCATTTCTCCTGATTTGTGGGCTTCCTATCTTCGATGTCGCTGTACTGAACCCCCAAGGCACGATATAGATGAGAACAAACACGATTATCTTACAAAATTGGTAGTCAACTGAGCCGTTACCGTGATCTCCTTGCCATACGCTATACCATAATAGATGGCTGCGTTCGATGACCCTATGCATGGAATCATCTTCGCTTTGACCGTGGTTGGTTAAGTACACTGTGACTGGTGGGACAGGTTCGGCTCTCTCAATGAAATGTTAGCATTGTAGGAATGACTGAATTCTTGTTCTGTCCAGCACATCCGTCACAAAAGAAATCTACCTGTTGTACATCCCTTTCAAATGCAAGTAGCGATGCAAATGTGAAGCGATCTCGCAGGATCCACGCTTCGTCTTTCCCGGATGATTGTGAAGGCTAGGAAATACCATCCGTCCCTATACAGTATAGCGAATTCAAAGATTGTAAAATTGTAGGTGCTGAATTTACGTCTCCGTCTTGATCAGACTGCGGGAACTTTGCCAGGGGACTTTGGCATAAAGATTACCTGTTCCAGATCGAAGACAGTAAAAAACAATATATAATCACCTAAATGTTTTGTCTTTCGCGCTAGCGTTCAGTTTTTCTGCATTCTATTTCTGATGATTTGCGTTTAGTTGGCTTCAGCAATTTCCTCCTGTTTGGATTCCCGTGACCATACGTTTCGCAAGGACAAAGTCAGTGTTCTTTTGAGGGTGATGAAACTTTATGTTCATCTCATTAAGCATGCACGTGTTGTGGAGTGAGAGTGAAGCACATCTTTCTGCTGTTTACTTGTACACATACCGTAATAATGATCTCTGGATTTAGATTTTCCGACAGTTTATTCACAGTGACTCCTGGCGCGACAGCAATTGGCGAGGAAATCTGTCAATATGGCGTTTAACCCTTCGCACCAGGCATCCTGCCTCTCTATTGGGTGTCTTTCTACCACCCATCCTCTCAGATAAGACCACATGGCTGCCTCTTCGGAAATAGTGCTTTCCCTTGTCTGGATAAAATATTCAAAGTATACCAAACACAAAGCCTTGCGGTTTTTTTCTTATGAAATGGGTCCCTGGCACGCAGAAGGAATATTATTCTGCATGTTTTGATGACGTGGTCAGTATCGAGATTCTGCCAGAGAAAAGGAAAAAAGATGTCATGAAATTAACGTCATTTATAAAGTTGTATTTGCTTCATACCTAATAACTACTATAATCTCTACTTATGTCTCGTTTAAAACGTTATACTTTGTGTAGACCATTGCCATTTCTGTTTCAAAGTTCATCATTAGGATAGAGAAAATTGAAATTAACATTGGTTGAATTCAATTCAAAACTATAGTAATCTCTATAACTATAATCTCTATCATCGTAAAATGAGGCTGATGACAATTAATGATGATAAGTTAGGGCCTACTGCTTTTTAAGAAGGTGTTTCTGTGTATAAAACTGGAAGGGAACTGAAAAAAACCCATGAAATCCTGTTTTACAGACTTTTTTTCCGACAATGAGAATTTCATGATTATACTGTATTATTATAGCAAACGATCATTGGCTTGTCCGCGCAAGTCATAGAACAATGTCATACCGGTATAAACATTAGTTTCAATGAACCAAAATTATCGTGTAACTCGCTGCCCCAGCATGTCACAAGTGTCCCACCTCTGTCATTAATGTACAGTGCAGGTAAAAGCGGATTTAAGAAGTATCTGTCAGTAATGCACTTTAATGATAAAATAGTAAGATCAAAGATTTGCCAGGATTGTTGATCAGGGTATATATCCTCCGCATAAGATCGCTGTGATAGGCTATCATGTTCTACAATTGAACCCCTGAATTTTTTATTGATTTGACTGGAATAAATTCATCTGAATTGAAAATCGAATTATATGTGTAAATCATTACCACTTCTGTTCCAAACTTCAGTGTACCACGTATTCATTTTGTGTCAGCATTATAGTAGGTGAAACGGAAATAAGTGTCACTTATATTCAATTCAATTAACAGAATGGAGACCCTACACACACACACACACACACACACACACACACACACACACACACACACACATATATATATATATATATATATATATATATATATATATATATATATAATACATATATAATTATATAATTTTGATTTCAATATCCTGATTTTAAATGACCGTCAATTGGTAATGACATTCTTTACATCAGCTTCCGTAGATAATGAGTACAGTGTATAGGGCATGTTCATCTTTATGCTTTCTTTTTTTATTTCTAGAATGTTCAGGTTTTAATTCAGGCAGCGTTATGTCGGTGTGATTTCCACAGGTGTATTGACAATTTTAATGTGTGTTCTCTGGTCCAAGCCTTAGTGCTGGAAGCCACTGTCGGCTTAATCAATTGTTTTTAGCCAATAATAGATTGTAACAGAATAGAGTAAAACAAAACAACAACGACCTCGTTTGATTTTGTTTTCAGATCCTTCTCAATCTTTCATATATTTTCCCCGTTTTATAGCTTTCGACTGTCAGGCTGTACCAATTCAGCTAACAGCATTGAGAAGCCAGTCAACAAGAACGATTAGAAAAATAATTGTGCAAGGTATAAGGCCTATTACGTCCTCTTTCAGTGGCGGATCCAAAGGGATGGCGCAAAGAGCGCCTCTTATTTTTTATTTATTGTTTTGTTAAAACAAAAGAAATTAGAAAGTGGGGCGTGTGCGCCCCCCTCCCTTTAAGGAATTCCAGGATCCGCACTTGTATTTCGATGATTCTTTATACACACTGGAGATGCACTTGTACTATATGAATACTGATACAGTTGTACAGTCAACAATTTTTTTTTTTCCCACTGTTGGTGGCCATTTTCTTCACTTTATAACTCGCTCCGTTCCGACCACAGAACTCTTACTCTTGTGTAAGAGTTCTGTGGTTCCGACCCACCGTTTCGCAATTCGGCTGATGCAATCCATTGATCAGCAGCACGCACAGCAGCACGCACCTCACGAGCGAGTGCCAACCTCCCGATGTGACTTGTGCGATCGGCCTGGGTCGACTGCCCTCTCCAGTTTTTACACTGCTCTAGCTAGAAGACCATCCATATGTTGGGTACGGGAAATCGTCTTCTGGTTGTGTGAACGATCGCCAGTAAACTTACGTTTACTTCGAGGTAACGAAGTAATAAATTAATATGTGTAGTAAGACCGATTGCCAACATTTGTTAGCTGATATTGACTCGGGGATGAACAGTACCCATACAAGCTATTCCACTAATAATCTGCTACTTTGCGTTTCGATATATTTCATTGTATCTTTTGTGTAGCCCCATACCTTAAAAAAATATGTGGCAATATACGTGCTTGACCGAAAGATCGGTCTGTATCTGTCCGTCGGGGAATGTTCCGCGGAGACTGCGTCTGGCTTCACGGATCCCCTCCGTATGTCTACGGAGGACGGCGTTAATGGCAAAATACAAAAGAGTCCTCCGGACAGACGGATCTTTCTGTCTATATACGTGCATGCACTTAGTTGTAGACCGACGAACAGATATAGGGCAAAAGCAGTTCTAGTTCTTTACAGTCGTTCCAGTCTTCTTCTTTTCTTTTCTTTTTTTTTTTCGGGGGGGGGGGGGGGGGGGGTACACAAATATTATGTTATGTGGGCGGCTGTGCTGTTGAGTGTTGTCACAGCTGACTGAACTGTCAGAGCCACATTGATCCAGCCAGCCTCTACAGTACAACTTTTGTACAAGCCAAGTTACAAGTATAACATTCCATCACTGTCGTTTCTACCATATAAATTGTGTGTGCAGATATTGCCCTTGTGAAACTCGAGCACTACTCTCATCGTTAGCATGCCGGGAGAAGGCAAGGCCCAGTTGTCTGCGGACTTGACGGAGAGAATTGATGCATTCACAGCAGAGCTCAAACAAGGGTGAGGAATAAATCATGTGCCTCCTGACACTTCAGTCCTGATAATATAGAGTTCTAGTCATTTGTCGACAAGGATTCAAATTGTATTCAGAGTTATTTATGCTTATTATTATTATTTTTTTTATGTCCTAGTGTCCAGGTCCAGGATGGTGTCCACTGCAGTTTTGTTTGTTTGTTTTCATATTTTTTCTTTTGTGTGATCACATGTTTTATGCTGCAAGTATTTTACTTTTTTTTTTCCTTCATAGTTTGTAGGTTGTAGCAAACTCTAATGGTATCTAGTTGCTACTGGTCACCTGGCATTCAACAAATGCCATTCCTGCTTTCAGTAAAGTTATTTATGTAGGTGTGTATATCATGTTTGGTGAGAATTTTGGTTTTGGCTCTGTCCATAGAACTCTCTCATATTTGGCCTTTTATTGCTGGCACTCAGTTTCTAGTGCTGCCAGCCTCTCTGGCAGACTTTCAAAAAATGTCAATACAGGAGAGCAAATGAGAATGAAACATCCATTGAAGAGAAAGTTATGTCACCTGTCATATTTTCAAAAAGTTGTAGGTAATCATTTCTTACCCCAGGTGGGGGGTGGGGGGAGGGGGAGGGGATGAGTACCGGTATCAAATACTCGGTCTGATCAGACAAGGATAGGAGGTGCATTGATATTCTGAAAGTGAACGCTTGGATCTGCTTCTCACTGACACAATACAAAGCAAGCCCATAATAATACATAGAATGAAAGATTCCTATCACAATTAATGGCTGTCATGATGGGCGTAAAAACCTCAAAAGCAATTAAGTAATTTTTGTAAGTGTTATTTATCATTTTCATGGGTTTACGATAAAATTATAAGTCTGTTATGCCCTTTTGTGTTTGCACACACTGCCAAGTTTCCCTGATAGTGCGGGAGGCATTTTCAAAAGTGTGTGTGTGTGTGTGGGGGGTGCCCACTTCCAGGTTTTTGTTGAAGCAAAAAAAAAGGTCCTCAGCTCATCTCTCCCCTTTCACTTCCAAGTTTCTTCGGCTGACAAGCAAAAAAAAAAAAAAAAAAAACGTTCAGTGGAAAAACACACTTCAAAGTCTCTATCTATTTCTTTTTAGTGCCACTTACTTACTTCCGGGTTAAAAAAAGTGTGGGGCCCAAAGTGGGTTGATGACACCTTATGTATTCCTTTGTCTGGTGCACAAAAAGTGTAGGGGCCCAAGCCCCCACGGCCCCCGCAGTTCTGCTGGCCATTGACAGTGTAAAGTAGGATTTATTGGTTTACAGAAGTATTCTAAGGATATGTTTTGTGCAACTTCTAATATGCGCTTAAAAGTATTTGACATAATCATTTATGTTGTATCAAAGGCTCTTGCATTTCATGTATATTATTGGAGAATTCATTACTCATGGCATTTGGGGAGAATTCATATCAGGAGAGCAGTTATGTGAAGAGTTTGAAATGAATAAAAACAAGTCTGTAGTATGTACTGTATGTGAATGCCTGCATTAATTGCTATATTCATGAATGCAATCAAGTTAAAATTGTTAGAGAATAAAACCCTGTGAGAAATATCATGATGACGCAACAGTTTTCTGCATTTCTCCCCACTCTCATTCCTTCAACAGTCATGTGAAAGGATCATACGATGTTGCTCACAGCACATTGTCCCTCATGAGGAGGGTGATATCGGGCTGTCGCTGGGCCCATGCGGGTGAGCTAATGGCCCTCATCAGACAGGTTGGCAAGAGGATGACAAGTGCGCAGCCAGCCGAGTCTTCCGTGGGGAACATGGTGCGAAGGGTGCTGAAGATCATCAGGGAGGAGTATGCCAGGTGAGTGGTTCCAAGCCCCATCACATCAGAATCATTGTTATTGATGAAGCACTGTGGTATAGTGAATGTGGTGCTCTTCAGGTCTGGGTTCAAATCATGCCTGGTGTATTCATCCCATTTATTGGCAAGACATTTTACCCTTTTGACCTCCTCGTGGTCCAATGAATGGGTGCTTGACAGTGCTGGGATAATCAAAAAGAAAAGAGTCAGGTCCTCTGGAGATCAGTGCTTTCACTAAATAGAATACTGTACCCTGAGTACATAGAGTTATGTCATTGTGAATACTGTTTTATCATGGTCAACATCTTGTATGGCATACATGTAAGATATGTCAATTTCATTTACCTGGTAATCTTCTGAGGAGATGCTTTATGCCACTTAGTGCATCACACATGTCACATGCTTCAAAGAAAGTGTCTGCCATACTGTTAAATGGCTGAGGTTAAAAAAGAAAGGGGGGGGGGGAGGAGTGGAATGTAAAATGTCCTAGAATACATTACAAGTAAACCAATGCCCCCACCGTTCCAGAGAATGCAATTTATTATACTGAGTTTAATACAAGACAATGAAGTTGATAGGGATTATATTATTCATTTGAAATCTGGGCACTACACCCTTGAAATGTTCTTCCAAGCTTTGAATAGGTGTAGGTGGGAGGAAGAATGTCTCATTTCATGTCAAATTCCTGAGTGTACATTCTGTATTCCATTGTAAGTTCTAAAGATATGAATTTATAATATGTCTCCTTTTCAGCATCATCAAAGGCCAGGGTGTTGATTCGTCTGGAGATCCTCAGGAATCTCTTCATGTGAGTTACTGAGAAAAAAAGACAGGGATGACTTTTTTCCAATAATACCATCATGCATGCTTAATGTACAGAGAAATTGTATAGACACACAGGCTTGTATAGCAGTCTTGCTGATCATTGGCATATCATGATAGAAGTTACATCTTTGAATACCCGAGGGAATTTCGTCCTTTTTATTTGGTGGCAACCACAAGTACTTTGCTTGTAAAATTCTGATTGTGGCCAGGTTTTGTCATATGTTTATATTCCTTTTGAATGATGCTTTGCATATGTTTTGACAGTATATTCCTATGCATCGTCAAGTGCAGTAGTTCTTCCAAAAGGTATGTCTGTAGACTTTGGTAGGGGACTTGCCAAACAAAGGCTTGAGGAGGCGGAACTTTCAAGAGTGGGAAACATGTACAATCCTTGTGATTACAAGTAAATCATCTGCCCAGACATGAGTGTGGTTAGCTTGACTGGATTCATGTTTGCCAGTACAGTGTCATGCATCATGACCCAAGAATGTTGTGTGTTATGCCCGTGCTAGAGGGCCATTAGAATGATCACTCTGCAATCATTTTGAACTGTATGACAGCAATGAAATTGGTAACTTTCACACGTACCTCTCAACAGAAAATGCTGCTTGCAGAAGGCCAAGTGGAAGATTTCAGCACACCTTGTCATAACCTGAAGGTAAGATTTGAACAGTGGAAGCAAGCATAAAACATGTTGAAATCTCATCAGGATTTTATATCTTGCCTCCATTTTCTCTGGAAACAATGCACACCTATCATCACAAGCATTTATTTCTTCCTCATATTTGTTGGCTTGGGACATACTTCACATGCAGGTGAATGTTGATTTTGCAGTGACTAAGACTTACATTCAGTTGGCATTTCAACAAAATGTTTAAATGATATCCTTGGAATTTTCTGCCACATTTTAAATTTTTCATACCAACAATAGAATTTGTACTTGAGGCAAAAGTAAACTTGAAGAGAATCTATCAATACAACACATAATATTGGCTATGAGAGAGGGGAGGAATGTTGTGTTTTCAGTATGTAACAGTGTGTTGAAATTAGGAGGCTTTGAAATATTGAAAGGTATAATTTATAGGAAAGAAAAAAATTTCAAAGCCATTTTCAAAAATGCTGTAATAATTTGCCTCATAACAATCAGTGCAACTAGTTGAGTAGATGATAATCACAGGAAAGTAAAGTGCAATTACACTTTCTTTTTTGAATATGCAAAGATAATTGTAATCTTGTGTGAACACACGATGAAGCAACAAGGCACATTTGTGCTGGTCATTTGGCATGACGTGTGGAATGGCTAGTCTTCTCCCTGTCAAACTAGTTGAGTCTGAAGATCCAAACCATTTACAGTTTGTAATCCTTGCAACTGATTGACAAATTGCCCTACATTGATGTAAACAAGCACTTAGCTGATAAGTGTTTTAGTAGTAGCCTTGATATAAAAAAAAATCATGGGCGTACATATATCGATGTAGGGCAATTTGTCAGTCAGTTTCAATGAAAACATCTCGTCAGAAGAATTTCATGAATGTGAATAATAAAGCTTGTAATTCATAGATTACTGTATTCATACCTCACTCTTTCTTCTTAACTTATTTTTGTCTTGTTCTCATTAAAGGGGAGAGTCATAGAGAGTATCAATGAACTGTTATCGGAGCTGGAAGGTAGTGCTGATGCCATCGCAAGCCAAGCATTAGAACATATTCACTCCAATGAGGTCATTATGACGCTGGGCAAGTCAAGGACATTAGAAGCATTCCTCCTGGTAAGTAAGCTCTAATAATAATTGATTTGAACATGTAATTTCAGCTCAACTTCGCTTCTTGAAAAAACTAAAGGATTTTTTAGAATAGCTTTCTTCTTTGGATTGCATTTATTGTGTATGATGTAGGTAAAATATTGATATGACTTTTTGTGTACCTTCATCACACCCTCCCTATGCACACACTCCATTCTCATTACGAGTTGTACATCAGTATAAATCCTTAGTAAATAATTACTAAATGTTTATTCAAAGTGTTTGAAACTTGGTATCAAATCAAGGTTGTTTTTATATGTTTAAGTATATTATTGAGTCACTTGATGCAACATCTGAATCTCTATTAGCTTCAATGTGGAGATCACATAAAAGTGAATGACTTCAATTATTGCAGTTTGGAGGAATCATATTCATTTTCAACAAATGTGAAAATATATCAGGCTGTTTTAATTATGTTTCCATTTATGACATGAAATAGGATTAGATGCTACCAACAGAAATCGAAATAATCAAGGGAAAGAAAAGCTATCAACATTTTGCAACAGGCGTGATTTGTGAAGGAAGATGTCAAATTGTGATAAAGTCTGCATAACACTGTGGGCCATACAGGTGTAGGAATATACTATCATTGTTTCTTGGCTTTGACTTGAGATATATGTGATTTTGCTTGCAGAATGCTGCAAGGAAAAGAAAGTTCCATGTCATTGTAGCGGAGTGCTCCCCGCTATACAAGGTGAGTGAACTGTGAGCCAGTTGATACAGGAGGGCATCAGATCTGAGTGCCAAGCTCATGTGACTCAAGTCATGTGGCACATATCATGTGATGGTAGCATTCTGATTTTTTGTTTTGTTGTGTACTTGGGGGGAGTTGCAGGGTTAAGAAAGCTCTTTGCTAAGCTATTTCCAAAGATCTCAAAACATGAAAAAAAAAAGATATTCTCCTGCACCAGCAAGGGATGACTAGTTGAGTCCAAACTGGATAGAACAAGTCATTAAAGCTCTATTGCAGCTTAAGAATTGCCAGCCATTTCATTGATTTACTGTCATAAACTAAAACTTACCTTCAGAAAGGTATTTGTAGTCATTAATATCTCTAAGATTTATGATGTTTGTTTTAATGTTAGTATTGTCTGGGGCAAATTATTTGTATAGGGCCCCAATTTCTTATCTGTCTCTTCCTTTTTCTTTAAAATAACAGCAACAACCTTCAGAAAGTATATGTAAGATGATAAATTGCTTGTCCTGTAATTATGAGCAATCTCCATTTCCTCTTGTTTATATCTTCCAATTCTTTTTTAGTTTGGTATTGGTATCTCACCATGGCATGCTCATGTATAGTCTAGGGATTATGCTCATGATGAATATGACTGGGTAAAATATTTGTAAGGTGGGAGTGTGATGCTATCAATGGTAATATATGGACCATTTTAGATGGGTTTACCCAAGCAAAACTGGGATTACACACTAGAGAATTTTCTTTAGTTTCCACTCCTTGTTTGTGTTACAGTGCCATGCTATGATTTGGAATATTCATGCAGATACTTTATGAAAATAAAATTGTTTTCGTCACTATCTCCACAGATTTGCAATCACAGAAAGTGATCATGACTATTTTTTTTTTCTTCTTATAGTTCTTCAATGTTTCTGTTACTCCTTTGTTATTCACATCACTACATATTTATTATTTTCTGTTTGTTTTGTATTGTGTTTTTTTATCATCTCACCCTTCAGGGTCATGACCTCGCTGTGACCTTAGCCAAGCATGACATAGAGACAACAGTCATCACAGACTCTGCAGTCTTTGCCATGATGTCAAGGGTCAACAAGGTCATCATCGGTACACACACTGTCATGGCCAATGGCGGGTGAGTGACTAAGCAGTCTCCTTTAATCAAACCGCGTGGTCCCTTTAAGCGCTTGGTTGATATTGCCTTTTAAGTGCCGATTTACTCCCATGTTTCTGTTAAACTTCAATAAAAAGATGGAAACATGTAAATGGAATAAAAAAAGAGATTCATTATGATACAGTGTAAAATAAAGTTATAATATTATACTGTTTCCCATAATTTCTTGAAACAGCAATGCTGACCATAACCACTAACCATTGGTATGTCAAAGAGACTAAGGTAATAAGGTCATTCCCTCACAAATTTTCAGTTGACTGCATATAGATCATCACTAAATTTTTTCCATTAGAATACAGTTTGAAGAAATACTTGATACCCCTCACATCAAAATGATATATGGGTCTGTAGAAGACATATGTTTACTAGATTACATCATTAAAAAGAAATGCTCCCTGTGGATTTGAAAGACTTCAACTGTCTTTACATAATATTGTTGTTGTTTGTTTTTTCTAGGCTGAAGGCAATCTGCGGGACACATGCCCTAGCCTTAGCTGCCAAACACCACTCAGTACCAGTGAGTCTATCATTCCAACATATATTGTATTTGATAATGAGAGAGGAGAGGGATGTGTGTTAGTCAACATGTAACAGTGTGAAATTAAAGTGTGTTTGAGGGCTACATACTACAGTCAACCTTGCTGAAGTCGATCGTGCGTAAATTAAAAGTGTTTTTTCAAGTCCATCAATTTTTTGTTGTTGTTAGGTATCAATTTGTAAGTCCTTACGATTTTATAGATATGCAAAGATTATTTCATTGGCCAGTTAGACAAAGTTATTTTTATGCTGAAATGAGGTGTTGAGATCAGTATTCAGTTTGGTTCCAGTGAAGTTGAAATGTAAAGTGTTGTTCAGCTAGTTTGCTTTTACAGTATATCAAAGCGTGTACAAATTAGGACTGTCCAGAACTGAAATGATGACTGTAAAAGTGGTTTCTTTTGCGTTGGTTTTATTTTCGTGCTTTTCGCACTTTGAGGTTGAACCGCAAATTTAACATCACGCGAAAATGTTTCGAACTCGCTGCTTGTTACAACGCTATTGCGCACATGCACACACGAAGATTCCGTGCATTGAGTGTATTGATGGTCAACACACACACAGCGATACGTGCAATGTAGGTACAAGCATTTTATAAAGTACTCGCGAGACTGGATTTCAGGTAAGCCTGCATTTAATTTTAATTTTTATCTAATGTATAAAAGAATAATTGGATTATGGTTTGGGTTTTCATGTGCAAAATAAAACAGTTTCTGCCGACTGTGAATTCACAAATTTTGCCGACGGCGAATTTAAACACACGCGAAAAAGTCGGCACCGATGGAAACCGCGAAAGAATCTTTACGCGAAAGAAACCGCTTTTACAGTATCCCCCTTTTCATGAAATTTCTAAGTGCAGTAATGTGCTGGAATTGCATCCAACATTCAAAAGTGTTCAGTTCAAAAACATATGTTCTGCAATAGTTCAAATGGCCATTTGTCAAATAGCAGTTGAATGTTCATAGGTAGTTTATTGATATCAGATGTATTATCAAATGCCATGTAACTTTTTTTTTTTCTCATTTTGTCATGTTTTGTTTGCAGCTCATTGTGTGCACTCCAATGTTCAAGCTTTCACCAGAATATTTGTGCAGTATAGACCAGGTAAATGAAGTGTTTTATGCAGAGAAATGTCATCCATTTCATCTTTTTATCTCAATCAAATTCCGTAATTTTTACATGAGTGCTATGAAGATCATGAATTTTATTAAATGAAAGTAAACACATGTGCCATGCACCTAAAGCCTCTAGTTAAAATTTTGAGTTCTGTAGATTTATTAGAGGCTCAAAACAGAGCAATATATATTTGGTTGACACCTTGAAATACACCGTATAAAAAGATAACATCTCCACTCACATTAAATATTCCTGTAGTTTTGTTGTATATACAGTGAGCTATGAGGCCGATACCGATAGCACTTTACGCACACTACCTTGTTAATATGGTATGGCACTTTTTGTCAATAAATTGTCATTTTGTCTTCAACATAGCAAAGGTTATGTTTGGTCACATGACTCTTTGTAGACCAATCAAGGAACAGGATTTGATTAATGAAAGATTTAAGAATCAATGCTGATTGTTTTCAATGATGAACATGATTTATGCACTTCACATGTACAACACAGGAAATGTAGAATAAAGTGGTCAATGTATTTGAAATAGTGTTTGTTGTTGTATCATATTATGTTCTCATCAGAGTTCAGTGAAAGGAAATCACTTGACTGCTTTGTTACCTCCGCCAAGGGAGGAGGTTATGTTTTCGTTACCGTTGGTTTGTGTGTTCGTTCGTTCGTTAGTTAGTTAGTTAGTTAGTTAGTTTGTTAGTTAGTTTGTCCGTGTGCAAAATAACTCAAAAAGTAGTTAACGGATTGGGATGAAACTTGCAGGAAAGGTTGAGAATGACACAAGTAACAAACGATTAACTTTTGGTATTGATCCGAGAATTTGGGGGAATTTATGAAGGATTTTTGATATTTTGGCAGGTGGGGTCAATGAACTGGGGAGTTCAGGCTGCACATATTTGAGGTTTGCCTGCGTGCACTAAAGTGCGTGCTCAAGTTTCTGCTGGGGTGAGGCGCGCCATGCAGCAGAGGGTTTATGACGTAACAAAGGGCTTCTATATTGGGAAATCAGGCAACTTTCCGCACAC
This sequence comes from Diadema antillarum, assembly GCF_040938485.1. Lineage (NCBI taxonomy): Eukaryota > Metazoa > Echinodermata > Echinoidea > Diadematoida > Diadematidae > Diadema > Diadema antillarum. The sequence goes on along the minus strand of NW_027272165.1, from coordinate 873,455 downwards.
AATGCTATAAGTACGTATTGGTGGAAATCACTGATATCCCTATGGAAGAACAAGATCAGTGGTGAAAATGATTTGCATGCTTTGCGGAGGTCTGCGCTCTCAGAGTGCTTCTCTAGTTTTTAGTAGTATCATTTGTGTTCATTTGATTTCATCTAGGATGCTTTCAACAAGTTTGAGTCCCCCCAAGAGATCCTGGATTATTCTGACGGAGAGTTGATGGCAAAGGTCAACATCCACAACCCTGTCTTTGACTATGTTCCCCCTGAGCTTGTCACCCTCTTCATATCCAACATGTAAGTGTCTTTTTTGTTTTGATGTGTATTGCTTTCATCACCTTTTTCTTATTCTTTTTTTTTTGGGGGGGTGGGGTAATTTCAGAGGAATGTCAGGAATTATACTATTGTACAAGTCTTTTCTGTGTGGTGGATTAACAGCACAGTAAGTTTACATTGAAATAGTAGGCCTGACAAAAAAGAAAAAAAAAAAGATGTTATAGGTGACTCCCATTAACATAACAGTTGTTGTTGTTGTTGTTTTGCAATCCCATGTCAAAATCTGTTGCTCATATGGGTTTTGAATGAACAACAGCATACTGTATTATGTCACCAAATTAAACACAAAATTCGCAATAATTGTATCAGAAGTTCATGTTTAGATGACCATAGGCAAGAGTATGGTTACAGATTTTTGCATTTTCAGCAGATTTGCAGTCAAAAATAAAATTCCTCTTGAATTTATAATATTTCCTTTGAGTTTACAGACATGCAATGCATGAGGCTATGTAATATCCTCTCCTTCTTTAATTCATTGATACCTTTGTCAACATGACCAAGATCTTTTGTTCTCTGGTATTGATATGAATATTCAATTTTCTGTCGACTTCATCACTGTAGAACAGTTTAACCAAATGTTAACTGATATGTTAACATAGTGAGCAGATTTTGTGTTGTACACATAAATGATGATGTATGCTTGCCATTTGGTTTCCCTTGCAGTGGTGGAAATGCTCCCTCGTATGTTTACCGGCTCCTCAGTGAACTCTACCACCCAGACGATCAGGACCTTTGATCCTAGAGATACACCTGGCTAGTCTCTCCTCAAGTCTTTTTAACAAGGACAATAAATATTCCATGTGACTAACATGGAGGCACCGTGATGTGGAAAGGCTGATGATAAGCAGTCAGCCCTGGCGTGGAAAGTTTACACGGAACCTGATACATTTTAATGGAAGGACTGATTGTGAAGACTTACTGGAAGTAGGTATTTATCCCCTGTTAATGTTTTCTGAGAATGGGAACATACAAACTGCTGCACAGTAATTTGATAGAGGCTTAGTACTGACAAACATACTGGCATCCATTGATGCTTGCTTGACCATTGAAGTGTACGTCTTGGCCACCCGACACACACTGCTGCATTGGGAATGAGCCATTCATTCCGTTTCCTTGTTTAAGGGTTCGGAGTGGCTTTGCCTTCCAGCACCCTGCGTGGCACTGTATGAGTCTAGCAGTGTCAGACTGACACCACAAGACAGCCCATGCCTGCTTTTGATACACATGGCTGTATTCAATCCGGCACTTGCCTCAAATTTCATGCAAAGAAATGGACTGAAATCCAGCATGAAACTACAGGCAGTATCGTGTTATAGGTGTGTGTGTTGCATATCTCCTAACCTGGCCTGTAAGGCACTGGTCTGATCCGTGCATTCTGCCTTGTGTCACAAGTAGTGCTCTTGCCTGATCATACAGCAGTGAGTGACCATGGTTCAGTTCACTGGAGTCTTTGCCAAATTTGGACCAATCAAACAATTTTCCATTGATACACAAAATATCCCTTGAAGATTTTTCATGATTTTTGCAAGAGACCAGTATGTGTGACCCTGCATTGCAAGATCCACACACACACACACACACAAATGAACAGGTAAAATATCCAATGACCATTCAAGTGTATATTTGAGACATATTTTGGATCAAAACTGCTGACTACCATGCCTTTATATTTTCTGAAGGAGTAATCCTTCTTTTGCCTAAATCTTTTATTTATAATGGTATGATTTAATTATAATAATGTGTTATGTGCAAGTCACTGCACTTTAATGGACTGTTAATTTCAAAGCTCCTTTCCTTCGAAAGAAATGTTTCAGGAGTTTGTGTTTACTATCACATTTGGTTTGTTATTTTCAGTTGGTTGGGAACATTCCATTTTATGAGTCAAATGTGATTTTAAAGGTGAGAAATTCCTGTTCTAAAAGTGTCCTACAGTAAAAGATAAAAAATGACTTTCCTGGTGGTTTTCTATGGGTCTTGTGATGTAAGGCCACAAATGTTCCTATGTGCTGTCTCAAGAAGTGTCTGAGATGCATGTAATATATATACTCTATTTATATGGCTCAAGCATCTAGGCTATGGCCTGAACCGGCAGTGGAAATGAGGCCCAACTATTTCAGATTATGTAGATCTATGAAGATGAATCAGAGTTCAGAAATAAGGACCCAGGTAGGAGCCATCTATTGACAACGTGAAATGTACCCTACATACAGCATGTAGTGTAAAGCTGCAAGAGTATGTGGACACACTCCAGTGATGTGGGCCTGTAGAAAGAAAGCTTGCATCATGTTTGCAATGAGGGTCATTGAATCTTTTGGAATCCGTGAGATATGCCATTCATATGATCCTACAGTTTGTTTTGTAGGCAAACCAGCAACTATGCTCAAGTTGTCAAATAATAAAGTATCATGTAAATACAAATATTGCGATGTATCTATCATTTTGATTTCTTGTACAGTGTGAGACAGTAGTCTCTCTCAATTGGGTAATGGTGGGCAGAGCATTTCCTACTCAAGAAAGTGGTGTACCAGTAGGTCCCATTCAAAAAAAATAACTAATGTATTTGAAGGTAACTTTTATGCAGCAGAGACATGTGCCAAGTTAGTCAAATTGACTTGTCGTCAAAATTTTCCCAACTGAGTATGTGTTATGCACAGCCAGACTCCTGTGCCTGACATGCAGTCACATGCTGCAGCAAAAATCTGCTGTCCCATAGGTCTGATGGCAACTAAAGTTTCTTTTTTCCCCCACAGGACCTGAAGAAAGGCTAGAGTCCCAGTAGAGCTACATGTAGCTCTTCTCTTTTCTTTTCTTTTTTTGAATCTTCTTCTTGAGAGAGAGCTGACTAGACATGAGTAGTGGTTGGTGTGTCATTAGGTGTGTAGGTTGGTTTGATAGTGTGTGTGGTGCTGGTGCAAAGGTTTGTTCATGGCATGCATGTACGTGTCTACAGTGTACTTCTAATGATACGGCAAATCAATCATACACTATGGTAAACCCACATGCCCTATCTTCTATCAGCACCTCACAGTTTCTTCAGAATTTACATTAATACCCATTTTAAGGACTTTCTGATTGATGAGGGAAACTATGAAAATAGATCAGGGTAGTCTCGAAATTTTACTCGTTTGCCCGAAATGCATACTGAATTATCTGGTTAATGTAACATGTCCGAACTGTTTGTTCAATTTGTACATCAGTGAAATAGTACCTGATTATGTGGAGACTACTTGTGCATTTATTTCCATCATTTCTCATCATCCTCCCTCAACACATGCACACGCACACACACACACACACACACACACACACATGCACACACAAAGACATACATCTTGTTTTTCACTTTTTCTCCGAAGATCCCAATACCCGGTAATTATTCTTATGACCTGTGGACTAATTTGGGGGTACAAGTAACAAGGCACAAGCCATGGAATGTTTATCGATATGTGTGTGAAGTACCTAGGATTTACATGTTTGTATGTTTGCATGAATATTAGTATGTGCGATGTGTGTCTGTATTTTGATTTTGTGCCTGTGCATAACGTGTGTGCATTGAGAGTGATTTGCGCATTATGTTTGTGTTGTATTTTGGCTCGAAGGTCATGCATCACTGATGAAGTTGAAAGCTTACAACTACAAGTATCATAGCCACAGCCAATCAACTTTTAGGGTCTCTGAAGGTTGCTATGCTACGTAGTTGCTATGGCACTCACAGTCACACATGTTTTGAAGTTTTAATTGAGGTAACTAATGAAAGTGCAATGCTCATTTTTGTAATACTATATAGTAAGACAAGGAATAACACAAAATGAGAATAATGTCCCATTGAAGCAAAACCTCATAATTTCATGCATGCTTTATTGGTGGGTTCCTATTTTTCCATTACAAAGTCATACACATTCACAGTGAATATGACGGCATTATCAAGGTGTTCAGCATGAACCAAGAAAGCACTGTTCTGTTTAAGATAACAGATTGACACAAATACACAGCCAACTCGAAAGTTCCTGGATTCAAAGAGTCTAGTACCATTATTACCAATTCCTCCTTGTACACAGTTGAGCAGTCCTACGTGTACTTGAGTGTTTCACTGTTATATAATCTATATGTAAAAATTCAATATCATTAAAACAATTGTATACAATATTGCATATTGAGTTTGTTGTATAAAACTATCATACAATTCTTTTTCAAGACATTGGCAATGACAGACACTGTGAAAGCCCATCATATTTCCAAACAATCATGTTCGCATATTGAAAATGAGATTTAGCAAAATAAGCAACATATTGAGTACACAGGAGTAATCAAGGTGGTACACTGCATTTTTAAGCAAAGATGAAACCACACCTTGAAATTATTGCAGACTTTCCTTTCTGTGACCTCATGGGATACTTTAAACCAAATAATGATAATGATTATAATAATAATGTCTTATTTTGATTGCTTTTGATGGCAAGAGTCGTCTAACGCCTGCATCAGACGATTCTAATTACCAACCACTAAAGCAGCCATGCATCCAAACTCAAGTGAAAAAGCATTTCTCAATTGATCACACCCCTCCACTTTCTCTTCCCCCCCCCCCCCCACCTCCCACAACAACGAAACAAAAATCAGTGTACATGTACAGTGATCTTAGCATGAGACTATCTTGCATAAAGAGCCAGCAGTGTTTTTTTTGTGTGGCATGAAACTTTTACGACTTGTAACTGGCATTCAATGTCTTGTGTAAGCTAACCTTTCACATTCCTTTTACTTTTGCGAATATTAGCTCCTCGCCAACTTTGATTTTAAGTTTCATGCACACAAAAATGTTTAGTTATACAGTGTTGCAGTCCCATACTGACACTAAATTGTTGGGTGACAATGATAAGAGCATGTAAAGTTGCCACTAAAATCCATAGAGTTCCAGACCTCTTAACAGTTAAGCCTTCTCATTCTCAGCCAACGAATTACTGTATACGCTGTTATTTTCGCGTACAGATATTTTTGTGAATGACGAGGCCACAGACATTTTCGTGAGATGTTGTTTTCGCGAATTGACGCCAATGCTTACGTTAATGCACTTTTAACAGGGCGCATGGAGACATTTTCGCGATCCAACTGTGATTTGCGAAATTCACGAAAATTAAACCCTCGCGAAAATAAGAGCTTAATATACAGTAAACTTTTCCAAACCAGTTTCTGATAGCACACATTGGCCCTCCACAGGGCTATCAGGTTTCTTCTATGAAGTAACTCAGCAAAGCATCGCTATGGAAAATGTAAGTGTATTCATCACACACTTGCCCAAATAGGTAACTTACATATACATTGTACAAATATTCCACTGACTAAAGCAGTACGCTGTAGTACTACATGTACATAATAATGCACACACTTACTGAACACGGAAAGACACACACTTGTGTCACTTACGTATACATGTACCTTGTACAAATGTTCCATTGACTGAAGCAGTACACTGCTACATAATAATTCACACACTTACTGAACACGAAGACACACTTGTGTCACTTTACGTATACATTGTACAAATGTTCCATTGACTGAAGCAGTACACTGCAGTACTACATAATACAATGGCATGTAATTCACACACTTCATACTGAACACAAGAAGACACACTTGTGATACCACCTGAGATACCTAAAGAACAATTTGTACTGAATCACGTTATACATATTTGAATGATCACATCCAACAGATGCCAATCATAAGAATGAGACCAATCATAAAAACATGATAATGATGATGATGATGATAATAATGATTTTCATCATAACAACATATGTCCAAAAAGATAAAAAAATAATAATTTAGTAATGTCAAGAAATAGCAATAATCACTTCCAGTCCTTTAAACATACATGAGATTGTCCTGACCATACAATCTAGCTCTTAATTTTGTCATTCAACAAATACCAGTACTTGCTGCAACAACGGCTTGCACTAAACATAATGGAGACAAATACCAAAGGCAATTACAATTGAATTTTAAGTCATTTTTTTATAAGGAAATATGAGTTTTATGTCAACACATGATATCCTTATATAGAAATGTCTTAATTTAGATAGACTTTACTGACTGAACAAGGTGACATAATGCAATAGAATGATGGATTTGATCTCAGCTGGAACGGAGTATTTTGCTGATGTTTGCATTATTCCTGCATTGGAAAAATTTGTTTGACTCATGCGCCACTTGACATGAGCATATTATACAATAAACACTGGTACCTTAGGGTGCTGGGTACTTAATGACAATGGTAGAGCCCTATGGGAGAGAACAGCGATTACGCCGAGAGGCTACCCTAGGTAAGTGATAGACCTTAAATTGTTTGAGTTTTTGTTCAATTAATGTGTTCTCAAAGGAAGTCATTTTATTCCCGTATCCAAGAATCTAGGGAACTACAAACTGTATGGTCACTGAGAATGCAATTGAATTTTTATTTGAGGAAGCACCCAAGGAAACGCCTGTTTTTAGTCCCCTCCAAAGTACTGAACTAAACTGTTTTGAAATTTTTTGCTGAGAAGCACACAAGGGGGGAGGGGTTTACTCAGAGGTGGAAGAAAGGATGTTGGGTTCACCAAACTCCACAGCTCTGCCCCCACCCATCACCAGGATGCGGTCGCTATCGGTGATGGTGTTGATGCGGTGAGCGATGGTCAGGACAGTGCTCTCCTTGAACTCCTCCCGGATGGCCCTCTGCAGATGCTCGTCCGTTTCCATGTCGACACTGGCCGTTGCTTCGTCGATGCACAAGACCTGTTGGAACATTTTAGAAGAACACAATTCCGTTGTCAATTATGTGCCCCTTTTGGATTTTTCAGCACTTTCAAGACCAAAATTACATGACATTCCTTTTTAAAGAAAATATTTGAACAAAAAGGAAATACAAGCAACCTCGCTTAAGTCGCACAAGTCAAATAATCACCCGAGTCAAAGGTCTTTTCAAGTCCCCTTCTCTTGATATTCTATTTATTTTAACCCTAATCAGGCTGGGCTTTTTTGGCTATGCTATATCTGGGGGGGGGGGGGGGGGGGGGGGGGCGGAATCCGCCCCCCTTCAGATCTCGCCTATGGAACGCGTGATCGCGCCGAAAATCGGCACATGCGACGCCCGCGACATATACTATCAAAATGTATGGTTGCTTTCTCCGAAAAATTTTTCTTATATTTTATATCAATTAATTATTGTAATTTATGCATAAAATCAGTTTTTGGCTCTAAATCACTTATTAATGCTCTAATTAAGCTAATTTCTTTTTTAAAATGTTTCTTGTATTATTCTCCCGAGACATAGGATAAAAAAAAATCTGTATCGAAATTAATTTCTTATGTATTTGATTGTTTTTTGAATTTCTTATGTATTTCCTTGTTTTTCGACCTTTTGTTCTTGTTTGTTTTTTGGCCAAAATTTGTCACAGACATTTTTCGAAGCTTTATTATGCTAAAATAAATTAATTTCATCCATTCTAAGTCAAGATATGAATTTTTATGTGAATTAATTGAAAAAACACAATTTGCATTGGATTTGTACACAAAATCACGTTTTGGAGCAATTTTGGGGTTGACAAATTTTTTTCGAACGGGCGTCGTGTCAAAACGGCAGGCGCAACAATTTTGGACTCAAAAGTTGCGCGATACTTGAAAGAAATAAGTCATGAAACATCGCGGCGGGAGCTTATCGCGCTGCGAAGATATTGCGCGAAACGTCGGGGGGGGGGGCGGATTCCGCCCCCCCAGCCTGATTAGGGTTAATCCCTACTGTTGAATTTTCTCTATTAAAGTCAAAGCCATTTCTTCAGTCCACATATAATTCCACTTAGGCAAGGTTGACTATATCTTACTCTACAGCCAAACAGCTTATTGTGAAGTTGTGCATGCTTTATTGTATGGGGGTTTTTCTATGAAACATGCTATGGGTCAAATTTAACAAAGATATCCAAATAAAAAGTTTGCACAAGTAACTTTGCAGGGAATGCAGTCTCACCTTTGCCTTGGTCAGCATGGCTCGGGCCAGGCACAGCAGCTGCCTCTGACCATTGGAGAAGAGCTTGCCCCCTTCCCCAGCCTGGGCCTTCAGGCCACCCATCCGCTTGACCACGCCCCCCAGGTGGCACTTCTCCAGGGCTGACCAGAGCTGTTGGTCAGTGAACTGACTGACAGGGTCCAGGTTCTCTTGCACGGTTCCACAGAAGAGGAAGGGATCCTGGGGAATGATAGCCAGCCGGGACCTGGGAGGAGGAAAGCAGTCAACAATACTTGAAGTCTGCATAAGAAGTTTGTCATTTGTATGAAAGTGAGGATGGGTGAAGGTATATGTTCGTAGATAGTAGGCAGATGTAATCATTAGGTCCTGTAAATGAATAAACAAACGGCTACAGGTACAGCTAAAGGAACTGCCACCAAAAAAAAAAAAAAAATACAGAAACAACAATACAAGAGGGAAGTGTTTTGCCCTGGTGTGAACTCTCCCTCCATTCCTTGCGTATTCTTATGTCTTACCTGACTTCTTCCAGCGACAGGTCCGCCAGATCTACCCCGTCCACTGTGATCCGGCCCCCCTGGGCCTCCACCATCCTAAAAAGGGCCAGGAACAGCGTGGACTTCCCTGACCCCGTCCGGCCCACGATGCCCACCTTCTCCCCTGGGTGGGTCTCGAAGCTCACCCCGTCCAGGGCCTTGGGGTGGTCATTGCAGTAGGAGAACTGGACGTCATCAAACTTGACCACTCCCTTGCTCGGCCATCCAGCTGGTGGCTGTGAAGAGTTTGATACCAATTAGAATGGATTTAGAATGGTGATGACATCATTTCCACATAATGTAAGCTTGCTTGATCATGTATAGTAATCTACACAAAGATATAGGAAAATGACCCCAGCCCCCCCCCCCCCCCAAAAAAAAAAACGCAAACAAAATAACAGTTGGCATTCGCATAGAATTATTGATTACATCTCCACAATCCAGGAGATATAACCACACAACTGAGTAATTTTTGGACCAAAATCTTTATCAATATTAAAGAATTCCGTTCATGGGCCCTACATCACATAATATCTCACTGCCACTGTGTGTAGGTCTTAATTCAAGTGGAGGGGAGGGATGGGCAGAGATGCCCACCTTGTATCAAACACCACTGTAGTAAAGGCAGTTACCAATAGAATGTAGTCCTCGGGACAGGTAGTTTTCTTCAAATTTTGTCATAGCCAAACAATAACATAATATGTAAAAAGAATAGATAACAATTTTTCGACCTGAATTTTTACTTACTTGTAACAAGAGTTTAGTTGTAATGATGTTCGTTGATAATGGGAGTGCACTGTATCATATTGTAAAACCTAAAAAGGCAGATTTTTGGTGGAAAAACAGTATTTTCCATAAAACCTGCAGTAATGGCCAGAAACAAAAACAGTACAAAATAAAGCAAAAAAGTAACATTTGGTATCTCTGAATGGCTTCGATTGTTGAAGTACTTGTGGATGGTGAAGGGGAATGGGGAGGGGAAAGGGGAGGGGGAGGGGGAGGGGAAGGGGAGGGGGTTAAAGGAGCTCACCTTGATACGGCCACCCTGACGCTCATGGGCAATGTCCTCAATGTACTGCTTGGTGCGTTCTGTGCTGACCATCTGTTTCTCCATCTCAGTGAACTGCATGATGGATCCCATGAGAATGTGGGAGATGGACATGGCATAGGAAAGGACCATCCCAACCATACCTGTCGTATTCACAAGGGGGACATACAATATTAGTGGATATAAGGTAAACTTGAATGTTTCATTCCATTTTCATCATTCTAGAGAAAGCCTATAAAGGGACTGTACAGTACTGGTTGAGGTGGGGATTCATGTTTTGAACATCCCCAAGTGAGATAATGAGAAACCTGATATGAAATATGAAAGAGCATGTAATTTTACGCTAATGTCAACAGAAACAAGCACTGTAGCACATCTATTCCTTCTGATAATTATGAACGGTGCGTTTTCTTTTTTTTTCTTTCTTTTTTTTCTTTTTTTTTTTTGGGGGGGGGGGTTGACTAATATCGGATACAAACATCTATTCAGCACTTCCATATCTCATGATGTGCTTCTTAACAGCTGCATTCCACTCGGCTATTTTATTGTCAGAAGTCGATCCCTCCCCTTCATTGTGTATCATAAACCTATATAGAGTTAGTTAATTGCCATACTCTTTCAAACAATCAATGATTGTCTTATTTGTACACAAGTTTCAGTGCCATTTGTTTGATGCACTGGCAACACGACAAAGATATAGTGATCTGGTCACTCTGTGCCCATGTGTCGCTGAGTGGTCATTCAGTGGAAACCAAATCTGTGGTCACTACATACAGGTACTTCACTACACATTTTCTCTGCAAATTAATTGCCATGGGTGTCACTGGGCAGGTGGTCGGTATGGACAAGTGATATGTATAGAGCAGGTTTTACTATACATTAACCTGTTGAGGATGAGTCCGGAGTATACTCAGGCAAGTGTCTATGGGAAATCAGCGCGTCCTCAACGGGTTAAAGTGAAAATGGCTATAATTGCAAAGCGCTTTACTAAATCTTCAGACAGGACACATACCTGGATCCACCTGTCTGTACTGATGCTCTGCCACCGCCATCAGGGCCACCACGGTTACCATGACGATGCCTATCATCTGCAGCTGGAACCACAGCCAGAAGGAGACACTCTCACAGTTGTACCGGGCACGGAGGAAAAGCTCCTGCTTCTTCTGGTGATCCTTCTGAAATCTGCTCACAATGGAATAAAAATGGGATAATGATGTTATCAAAAGATAAAAATAAATGAGTACAAGTAGGAGGAAAACAAGAAGGAGGAGGAGAAAGAGGAAAAAAGAACAAGAAAATGAAACACAAATGATACGGGAAAAAAATGATTGTGATGAAGAAGGAAAAGAAAACTATGAAGATGAATAAGTTTTAGTTGTAGTAACGTTGTAGTAGTGGGAGCAGTAGAAGTAGGAGTAGTAGTAGAAGTAGTAGAAGTAGTAGCAGTAGCAGCAGTAGTAGTATTAGAAGTAGTAGCAGTAGTATTAGTAGTAGTATATACAGTAACAGCATGCAGTTGTTGAGTTACTGGTGAAGATCTTTTGAAACGTTGGAAATTTAGTATCAGGCAGGATCAGAAGCTTGAGATATCAAGCATGATACAAAGAATAAACATAAAGGAGTGACTCACCGTCGTGAGGCCCGCATGGCCCTGATGACAGGGAGTCCAGCCAACGTCTCGGAGAAATGACTAGCAATGGCAGAGTTGCAGGTACTGCGGATGCGGCGCACTTCACGTGACGTCATGCGGTAGTATTGCTGTTGGATAAGAAAGAATGAGAGAGAGAGAGAGGTGCCGTGATGGTATCAATCATTTCTCTGTCTGATGTCACAAGATTTTGGCATACTAGCTATGATGAGAGCTTTGTATCTGCACTAAATGCCTCACTGAATCATTGCAGAACTAAATATTCCTTTGTCCTTTCAGAAGTTGCTTTCTTCAGAAAAGACCATTCTGAAGTGCACAGTGATACATGTACGGAAAAGACCTTCCTAGATCGACTCTGTGAAGTTGCTAATTTCCCATGAATGTACTTGTGTTATTATCTTATTGGTAAAACGAACGCACACACACACACACACACACACACACACACACACACACACACACAAATGCTCCACTATAATGCCAATATTTGTACAATCTTTTAAAAAATTCTGGTGTGAAATCGTAGTTTACACACTGAACATACTGAACTCACGCACAAATGGATTCATGCATACACACACACGCATACATAGGCCACTCCCATTATTATAAAGTCCTCGAGACTTGCAGTATTTGTTCATTATAGAACAAATACTTTTAGTTACTGTTACGCTTAGTTCTAACCAAATAAATAAAGTATTAGGATATAAAGTTATATATATGTATATATACTTATTTTGGGACCTGAAATTTTACTTCATTGTAACAGGAATTTCGTAATAACTGTGTTTGTTACAATGGCAGTGCGCTGCACCTAAACAGTCAGAGCACTGTGCTGCTTTTTTGGAAAAGAGACCAGCAGCATAAAAGACAAAATTTTGACCAACCTGCAGGAAGTAGTAGAGCGCCCCCGCTGGGATCAGGCAGAGGGAGAACCAGGGCAGGCCACTGCAGGTGACTGCTATGGCACTGACGAAGGCTAGGCAGCTCCTCTGCAGGGCACAGAGCAGACCGGGCAGGTGGCTGTCGATGGTGCGTACATCGGAGGAGAAGCGGTTGATGATTCTGCCCAGCGGCGTGGAATCAAAGAAAGAGATGGGAGCCTAGTGACAAGAGAATGAAAGAAAAAGAAATGTGAGTTAATAAACAACCTTTTAAAAGTTCTTAACCCGTTGAGGATGAATTCCGAGTATACTCGGGCAGGTGTCTACGGAAATGGGTTTTAGCAAAATTAACCCATCCTCAACAGGTCAATGTATACAGAGGCCATTTGGTTCCTACAACTTTATGAAAGAAATCATTGCCAACAAACTTAAAGTTACTTTCGCATGATGTGTATAATAGAGCTTAATACATGGTCGGTGAAAATAATCCCTCAAGGAAAACAGCCTTTGCATAGATGCCAAGTTCAAAAAATTTTTGTGAGTGAGATTTTAATGACTCAGCATCTCAGCACGCACGCATGTGCGTTAGCGGGAGAGCGAAGCGACTGAGCGAGGGGAGGATGTGTCCGGGGGTGTCCGCCCTCCCACAGTAGGGAGCTTTTTCAACTTTTAGCTCTCAATGGTGCAAGGTGGTGCATACTTAGGTGACTATTTTTACTTATTTTGAAAGACGAAAGGGAAATATGCCTTCAATTGCAACTCTCACTTTAATCCTTTAAGCTATGCTCCCAATGCGTGAGAAAAATGGGTGTCATGCGAGAGATCGTGAGACAGACCCTAAATGCTTGAGTCTCACTCTCAATGCGTGAGACTTGGTAGCTCTGCCTTTGGAGAGCCACACATCTACAACTGTATAGATTATGTCTATGCAGCTCCATTGTGTGTATGCAAGGCAGAAAACTGACATCAAAATAAGTATGAGTTTGACTATTGAAGATTTATAAATGACTACAGGTGACTCCCGTTAACTATAACGAAGTCCTCATGACTTGCATTTTTTTTTTTATTGTATCAGATTTTTTTTTCATAACAGAACAAAAAGATATACAAAAAATTAAGATAATTTTGGAACCTGAATGTGTTACTTCCATGACAAAATGTAATAATAACCCTATTCATTGTAATGGGAGTGCCCTGTATTAAAGAAGGCAATCAAATGTTTATTCAAGCAACCAACGACAGGCCTAAATGAAAACTTGAAATCTCCAAAGACCTGAATCATGCAAAACTAGTGCCTTTAAACAATTGCAAAGGGTGCACTTTCACTGCATTCATGGGACTTGAAGCAAGGACCTCAAAATTAAGACTTAGTGGTCTGATCCACCGGGGTGAGAGAGCTCATCCCCTAGCTTTCACCTCGCACCCACCACTAACCTTGAGGATGCTGTCTAGCAGTTTCTCATGAATGATGGCCCCGCCTTTGATGCAGGTGTGAGCAAAGAAGAGCTCCAGGGCCAATGTGGAGAGGGATCCGACGGCCACGATACCGGCATAGACGCCTAGATAGAACACCAGGCTGCTTGTCGTCTCTCGGGTATCACCATCGTCAGCGATGTACAAGGACGAATCAGTCCCTGACCTGGAGTAGGCAGAAGACAATGAGTTCAAAGGTTAAATCTTTATGGAACAGCACCACTGATCTTGCCTGTGAACAGTCTCAGTGGCATTACTGCAGTGGTCCTACAGGTCAAACTGTTGTTCTCTCAGCCAGCTTTGGCAACTTTTAAGACACAGCAAATTTCTCACAAAATGTAATTCTCTACATATGTGATATATTAGTCTTCTATGACCTGTAAAAACAACATTGTATATAAAAACTGTTATTTTCATGTACAGATATTTTCTTGAATGTGAAGGTCACAGACATTTTTGCAAGATGTTGCTTTTGCAATTTGACATCAGGGCTATCATAAATAAATGCACTAATGCCTGTCTGTTTAAGATCAGGTGGCAATATTTTCATGTTTTGTTAAATTCATGGGCCAACAATACTTTGTAATATTGACAAACATTAAACCCTCTTGAAAGCAAGTTTCTACAGTATGTTTTTGCTTTCTATAAGAACAAAATCAAAATTGTTCAGTTGATATAGCTCTGTATATCATCTATTCAGCTTTTGTTCTATTAATGACAGCAGAAATACACTCACTGGCAAATATCCAGGGAACCATCAATCTCTTCTGCATAGGACAACTGACATGCCGTCAGTGCTGAGGCATTGTGGGTGTGTGCTGCCCTCTGTTGACTGATACTGAACGTCCACTGAGACAGCCACCAGTCACCAAAGATACTTGAGGCTGAAGACAAACAATATTACGATGGTCATAATGCAAGTTTTCTATTGTTAACTTTGTACTTAACCCGTTGAGGGCAAGTCCCGAGTATACTCAGGCAGAAAAAATTATGTCTATGGGAAATTTGTGTGGTAGCAAAATCAGTCTGTCCTCAATGGGTTAAAAAGTAAACAAATGGCAGAAGTCCAGAGATGAGAAAAAGAATATTACCACATGATTAAATCCATTTACCATCTAAATGCATCTACCAGAGACTTTCTAAAAGTTAATTTTTGGCAGTCAACACAAACATATGAAGATATTTTGATACAGTAATATATACTTAAATCACAGAACAGAATTTGCAGAGATGCACACAGAGCTGGATGAATATACTGTAAAACATGATATTTTTGCGGCATGAAATTTTCACGAGTTGCCTCTAACATTCAATGCATATAGTGTGACAAGAACTTCTTGTGCATTTTGATTTTGTGACTCATGGCTCTCGTGAAATTAAAACGCATGCAAGCATTCTTCGTTTTACAGTACCTTTGATCAAAAGAAGCAGAGTGAACCAAGCCAGGACCACTTTGCTGCCGACAGCCTTCAGGTACATCTTGTAGACGTCAAACTTCACCACGCCCTGTTCCTTCTCCTCCTCCTCAACCAGTTTGCCGCTGCTCTTCTTTTCCTGCTCGTCTGCCCCGGCAGACTTGTCCCCATCGCTGCTCTTGGTTGTCGACTCCTTGAACTGGAGGTTGGCGGTGTTTTGTGATCGGTTGAGAACACTGTCGGGTGGACCTGTGGTCGAATATGGCAGTAACTTAGAAGCAATTCTACAGACTGGCTTACCAGAACAATTGTATTTCATTGATGTATCTTTTTTCTCTCTTGACACAAATAATCCTATCATCACGTAATGCTTCTCCCTGATTAGTAGCATGAACCATTATGAATCACACCTGATGAAATAGAATAAGAAACATGGGTATAATTAGGGAATACGTTTATAAAGTTGCTATCAGTTTTCCATTCCTATCCATCATTTCTGAGTTCCTTACAGTCACTATCAACTTGTGATGTTATTTTAAAGCAAAATCCCATTACTATAAATAGTTCTATGGCTCATTCATAAGTAAAAAATTCATGACCTTATTCATTCCACATTCCAATTGGAACAGACAACCTTATATTATAGCCAACTACATTGTATAGCATCAATATAATGCTTAGACATCTCTTGGTCATCTTGCAATATGACTGTCACACTCACCGACATCAGTGACCTTGCAGCCGTCCATGACCACCACCAGGTCCGCCTCAGTGAGGTACTTGGTGTGGTGGGTGCACAGGATGCGGGTCTTGTGTCGCAGCAGTCCCATGATGCACTTGGAGTAGATGTGCTGACCGACGTGTACGTCCACTGCGGCCAGAGGATCATCCAGAAGGTAAATGTCGCTGTCCTGGATTTGGCCATCAGACACACGGGGAGTAGGAGGGGATACAAATTCAATTCGTACTGCACTCAGTTTGGATCATCACATCTTTTGGCACACTTTGGTTATTTGTAAACTCCTTGGGCCGAATTCATGAAGGTGGTACAGTTGAAACCATGGTTTAAACCATGGACAATTTGTATGGAGTGCCAAGTGTCGCATGGCCTATTTGTTATGCAATCAGTCAATTTGTTGTCGACGAAATGACCATTTCGTTACAAAATCATAATTTTGTCGATGAAATGACTGGCCATGTGACACTTGGTGCTCCATCCAAATGTCCATGGTTCAAACCATGGCTTCAATCGTACCACCTTCATTAATTCGGGCGCTTGAGTACACTGGACTGAAGGGCTGTACGTTCCATCCCAGTAGGCTGTCTTTGTTTTCATTGTAGCTGTATAGCTGAGCAAATCAAAATAAGATTGCTTGACATCCTATTGATGGTCGAGGCTCAGTATTTTCAGCCAGATTCACGGATCATTACTTCATAGCAACATTAAATTGTATGTAATGGCAATGGCTTTAACATAACAGAATGAGTGTGGATACCAGAGAGTTTATCTGTGCCCTCTACTTTGCGTGCACATGAGTAAATATTTACCTGATAGACTGCCCTCGCCAGGGCCACTCTCGCCTTCTGACCTCCGCTGAGTGTGACTCCATTTTCACCTATCTCTGTCTCGTCTCCAGAGGGCAGAATCTGTGACATATTGACCAAAAAAAAAAAATCATCTCTACGGATTTAAAAAATTTATATTATCACTGCAATAGTCGTAATATGGAGAATATGAAGATCCACTCTAAAACAATGTGACCAACCAACTTGGCCAATAATTGCTACGAAAATAAGGTAACAATGAAATACCCAATATGATTTCAAACTGCTTTACCTATGACAGAATATGCCCCTGCCTATAACTTATAACTTTCCCCTATTAAAGACATCTTCACAGTACCATGTTGTAGTAGTATCTTCAGGATGGGGGCCCTAGCTGTGTGATGTTGTGAGTAACTCATGACACTTTTGCGTCAAGATTTTCATTTTTTTTAGCCACAATAATAAATGAATGAAATTAAATCCAATCTACACTTATCAAATCATATCATATGAAATGAATAAATTGAAAGCAGGGTGTCTTATGATAGTCATGATTATTCCAACTGAGCACACTTGGATAAATTAATGCTCCTGTTTGCTAACCTTGAGGTCCTCCTTCAGAGCACAGGCCTCGATGACCTGGTCATACCACTCCGCATCCAAGGCCTTCCCGAAGAGGATGTTTTCTTTCAGTGTTGCCTGCTGCAGCCAGGGTTCCTGGGTGGCCAGACCAAAGCCCCGGTCAAGGTGAGCCACTGCAATGCTGCCACCCTCCTTCACCATGTCAGCTGTGATAGCAGCAAAGAGGGAGCTCTTACCCGACCCGACTTGACCCACGATGCCAACAAACTGGCCCTTCAAGTCAAGAGAGAGAGAGAGAGAGAGAGAGAGAGAGCATATATATCAAAAATTATAATTTCAGGATATAAATCAAAAACTATAATGGCTCTAAAATATGTCTTTTCTCACAAACAAGGTATTATGGAGCTCAAAATGACAACCAACCCCAAACACCTTTTTTTTTTGTGGTGTGCAAAACTGCTCACAGGATGAGCTAGCTTGCACAAAGAAGTTTAACCACAAACTAAATTGCCAGTATAAAGACCGTCATACGTATCCAAACAGTGGCCACTGGTAGGCAATCTACATTGTACCTCAACTTATCATGGCAGAGTTGATATCATCAGTAAGTAAAATCTGCCAGTCAAAGCACTTATTGTCTCATATTTCAGTCAGTGGGATCATTTCACAAAGATTTTTGCAACTAATGCAAACAGCTATGATGGCTGTTTGCGTAATGCTACCATATGGTCACTCCAATTATAGCATCTTTGAATAGTTGCTAAAGCTTTGATAACATCGGACCTGGGACATACCTTGTGCACGCTGAGGTCAATGTCTTCCAGTTTCACAATGTGTTCCACTTGTTCACAATCTTGATCTTTTTCATCAAGTGAATTGTCCTTGGAGTTGTTGTTATTGTTGTCACAGTCTTCTTCCTCATCTTGTGCATCATCTTCATTCTCCTCTTCGTCCCGCTTTGGACGCTCCCAGTGGAAGTTTCCTCCCGCAATCTTCAAGCATTCACCTTCTGCAAGACCTTTTTCTGATTAGTGGTAAAATTGAAAAATATTATATATATCAGTTATCACAATCATAATATTAAAATGTCAAAAGCGTGCTATAGTCAACTCAAATTAAGCACAGTAGCTGCACAGCTAGCAGCACATGTAATTAAGACATAAGTAGGCCTAAATCCCCACATGGCTATCTTAATTACCCCATGCAATATTATGACACAAAATGTCAAAAAATTCTTTGTAACTTAAACAGGTTTTATTCTCATTTGGTTCTTATTTTGTTACTGGTTAATCGCAATATGCTACAATTTTCTCTTTGGAGGAAGATCAACTTCTCCCTAATTAGGATATCTCAGTGTTGTTCAAACAAAAATACGACCACATACATATTAATCATGTAATTTTTGTATCAAATGACAACCATCACACAGCTGAAAATGTGCACTTTATAGTAGGCACAATGTCTGCTTCATCTCTTTTTCACTGTGAATGAGTAAAATAAATGATTGAATGTTATATCAGCCCCTCACAGCTAGTCCCACTACCACTTACCGGACCGGTAGTACTCTTCAAAGTCTGACTCCTTGAGGTCGAGGAACTTCTGGACGCGCTTGAGGGCGACCCACGATTCTATGGTACAATTCAACAGTCCCGACATCCACGTGAGAGGGCCAACCAGGAGCCTGAACAGCGACAAACATGTGAACACCTACAGAGGAAATACAGAAGGTGCAAATCAAATATTTCATGTTTTGAAATCTATCTGGCTGTGAGTGGAACTGTTTCAACCTGTAATATTGACTTAATTCCACATTCATTCCTAAATAATGATATTTTCACTTTGCGGTTAAAAGGCAAGTTCACCTTCATATACATGTGGATTGAGAGAATGCAGCAATATTAATAGAACACATCAGTATATGTTTAGAGGAAAATCAAACGATCCGCTCAAAAGTTATGAATTTTTGAAGTTTCTGCACAGTCACAGCAGGATGAGAAGACTACTGCAGTTTTTATTATGATGTTACATGAGCAGAGCAATATAAGGAATACATAAAGAAAATTTCACAAAATATCATTTTTTGAAAAAAGTACACATTCCCTCAATTTGTCACTGACGTATGTAAAGGGTAATATTATTCCCCCTGCCTTCTGAGAGAGGCAAGCCAAGTTCTCTTTTATTATGTAAGAAAAGTGAAAGTATGTCGAATTTCCTATATCATTGTATGCATGTGACATCACAAGCTGTAGTAGTCTTCTCATCCAGCGAAGGGAGCATTTAAACTTCAAAAATTCATAACTTTTGAATGGATTGTCCGATTTTCCTCAAACTTTCACTGATGTGTTTTTGTGACGTTGCTGCATTCTATCAATCCTTATGTATATTAAGGTGAAATTATCCTTTAATCTTGAAAAAAAAAAATGAGCATGACTGCCAGAACTCCCTAACCTTTGCAGCAGTGAGTTCATTGCCAAGGAGAGTGTAGAGGGAGAAGGTGAGGATGGAGAGGAGGATGGGTGTGGTGCCCCAGGTGAAGCCAAAGACGGACTCCAGGTACTTCACCGTCTGCACACTGCGCAGCTCCTTGGACCGCCACTTCCCCACCTGTTCCTTGAAGTGTGCCTCCCAGGCGTAGAACTTGATGACCCTGATACCCTTGAGGATCTCTGTCATGACCTAGGGGAATGAGACAGGGAAAAGAATGACAATTCCTGGCAAGGTGGTGGGCATGGTCACCCACAGGATTAGATCATTGCTACAGCTACACAGCTGACACAATTTCTTTGGTGCTTAACCTCACCGAAGACGTCTCCCTTAAAAAAAAAAAAAAAAATCTCTGCAGTAAGCAACCGCATGACATTTTCATAATGTATGAAAGCACAGACATTATAATTTTCCATATGCAGGGCACATTTTCTGATCCCACTCAAAATGAGTTGATGCAATCTTTTCAAGTTCCTATGGATAAAGAGGTAGATTTCGTACATTTCTCCTTGCCATTACATACTATAAGCCACTTCATCATATTGAATCTTCAATCTTTCCATCCCTACTGTACTGTCAATCCCCCACCCCTTTTCCTGATTATTCTAGTCATATATGTCACATGACCTGGCATCATTACCTTGACTCTCCTGTCTAGCTGCTTGATCTTGCGCTTGTGTGCCTTCGTTATCCTCACGCTGACAAACTTGGTGATGGGTAAAAGTATCATCATCAATCCTACGCCAGCTAGGAAAGACACACCCACCTTCAAAACACAAAGACAAAAGGAAGAAAGGGTTATTCTCATTCCCTAATGATTAGGAAGCATGACATTTGATCTTTATGTACCCTATATACACTTTCTGAAAAATAAATGTCAGGCTCATGTTTCAGGTGGCTATATGTACTGCATTTATAACGAGCTTTTATTGGTTTGAATAAGAAGCCAATTCATGAAAAAAAAAAAACAATAATAGAGGCCAATTAAAACCACTATGAGCGTCATCAGAATTTCATGGGGGTCTATGGAAGTGTTTGGTATAGAAGACAACCAGGGATGATGAGGGTGTGTGTAGGACAAACCTGTCTGTAAATCAGGTAGAAGGAGCCAGCCATCTCTACAGGGAGAATCCACATAAACTGCATCCTGATGGGGAATTCGGCAATGGCATCAGTGTCCGACGTCATGAAGTTCATGATCTGGCCCGTGGTGAAGGCAGAGAGTGTGGTCCCACTTACCGCCAGAGACTTGCGGTAGATAACGGAGACGAGGGCAGAGCGGACGTTGAGCATGAGCCTCCTCAGCCGGTAGTGGAAGTGAGCGTCAAGAGTGGCGAAGAGGAATATGGCCAGGAACAACTTTGTGGCATAGTAGTAGCCGTGGTATTTGGGTTCCGTGCCATTCTCTATGAAGAAAAGCAATTCGCTGAGCATCAGCGGACCGGCAAATATGAACACAGTCACTACGACCTTAAAGAACGCCAGGAGACACATCTGAGGACCAAACATTCTCACCATGGCCCAACGGAGAGATGGCTTGTTGGTCTGCATGTTAGAGATGGCAGCTCCTGACTGCTCACCAGCTTTGCTGCTGCTGGGGTCCGACTCCTTTGATGCAAACACGTCTTCGGCAAAGGCAGACGAGCTCTGGGGATATACGGTGGCAAAACGAGCTTCGACGCGACTCGGTGAAAGTTGGCTTGACAGGTGGAAGACATCCTCTGGCTGAGACAGCTGACCAGCAGCACCCTTGCACAGCAGGGGACGGGTCCACCAGAATGTTAGTTTTGACAGCAGACTTGCAGAGTCTTCTCCCGCTCCAAGATCCAGCTTGGTTGGTTCGGCCATGGGTGGAGGCGACGCCTGCATCGACTCCTCTTCACCTGAAGTCTTGCTCACACAACCAGATGATCCATCATCAGCTTCAGTTTCCTCTTGAGTTTGGGCATGTCTTCTGGTGGGGCACAGAGAAATCAGGTACAGAAAGTGGAGAGCAGTCCAAACAATGACAAGACCATCTTCACTGATCGACACAGGTCTGTTGCCACTCAGCACGTGCCCAAGAATGGTTGTGAGACGAGAGAACACTGCCAGCAGTGTCAAGAACCATGCAATGATGACTGGCTTGTGGGTCCCGATGGACTCCGAGCTCCGGCATCGCAGCTTCCACTGGTACAAGGCCTGCAAGAACCATGCCACGAACACCAAGCAGTCAACCTGGTGGTCCACAAAAGAAAAACCTGCATCCACTGGAACCTGTCTCAGCAACACACTGAGCAGTTGGAGCAGGGCATACAGGCTTGCAATGAAAAACCTGGCACGCTGGACGACCGACTGCTTCAGGCCGGGACTGCCCGACTCGGTGGTGATCTGGATGACATAGAAGGCACTGATGATGGCCAGCAAACAGTGACTCGGGAGAAAGATCATTAGTTTCTCGTAGCAGTGGCCTTCATGAAAATCGTGCTGCCAGGTTGTGTTGTTGCCTGGAGCTCTTCTACACAACCTCTCCACTGAGACGCCCATCACACTGGCCATGATCTGAAGAAAAAAAACAAATAAACAAACAAACAATTATGCAAACTATAAAAGCACCATTCAAGGCATTGAGTGATGAGTACAGCAACTGTCACACATCAGACATGTTTCCCATTGTTTTTTACATGATCCCATGTTTGCTTTGTTTGTCACAGAAAGCAAAACATAAAAATGGTGAGGAGAAACAAGAAAAAACATGAGAAAACAGATCTGTAGAAGAAGCAAAAGAAAAAAAAAAGAGGAAGTGAGGTAAAAGGATGAGAACTTTGAAAGCATCTCATATCAAGCAAAAAGTAGAATCCAGACATATATGGTAATGTATTGGTTGCACGTAAAAGCAAAAAGAACTACAAAATGAGGTTCAGATATAATAGCTAACTTTATAAGCTAATTATTTCAATGATTGTAATTCTTACAGCATTGTCACATTTAGGTATCACTGCAAGAGTGCTCCATGCTTTCTAAGTAGCAAGGCAACAAGTTGAAATCATGAGGGTCAATCGATACTTCTAATGGCGGAAGTCCCTACAAGCATGTAAACCTAATACTCAGCAGCACTCTCTCGTCACCTGGATATTGTGCAAATCGCATGCAAATCCAAATGATATATTTTTTTTCTAATTAAATCATGGAATTCATAAAAGTTTAGGAAAGAGATATTAAGTCACTGTGTCACTTCATTTTGTATTTTGAGCTTTCTGTACAAAAACCATTTTGCAGTGATTTTTTCCCCAAATATTTCTTTCAGTTTTGTTGTAGCTCTGCTAAAGTTCTTGGACAATACTGTCAGGTTAAAATCTTCCCTCTCAGGGATTCATAATAAGCTAGCACACTGATTTAAAAAAGAAGAAGAAGAAGAAGAAGAAGAAGAAGAAAAAGAGACTTGCTCCTTCACAAAGCAACATTAGATGTTACGGGGTGGGGAGGACATCCCTGCCCCCTTTTCTCTATCTGAATATCTATCACCTTAAGATGTAATAACACATTCTCAAAGGATGAAAGCAGACTTTACAAATTAATTTCTATTCGTGCATGCAAGATTATACAGAAGTGAAGTTTGGGACAATTTGTAATCACTAGCCAATCAGTTCATAAGTTATTTGCAAAGTATTATTTCAGATCTATAGTTAAAACTGTACGTAGTCATGATGGAAGCTAGGCCACAATTCCTGATGTCACAGAAGTGGAGATATATTACGAAAATTTCAATGTAAAATGCACATACTTCCTTCAATTTGTTTCTGACATTATCATGGGCCATATCATTCCCTTTACCTTTTGGTTAGGAGGCAAGTCGAGAGGTCATTCATTCCTACAAAAACTCCTGCTAAAGTAAAAAAAAAAAAAATCCTGCTAAAACTGAAATAGTAAAAGAATGAAGCTACATTGATTTTGTTTCATAAAATTTTGTATTGTCTTTTTTAATACGTCATTCAATTTAAATGCACCTTGCCTTCACTGACTGTTGTTGCCTAATTTTTATTCAGTGAGGAAAGCATGCACACAAATGTAATCAGGTCTATAAAAACTGTCACTTTTTACAGATTGAGATGGTAAGATTTTCCTCAAACTTCACTGCTGTTGTGTTAGTGTCAACCTGTGTACTTTCCCTGTAAGTCTGCATGCATTCACTGAATTCACACAATCTGAGGCAAAATTTAATACCTGGATGTTCTTTCATATGGCACATCATTTATTATGTGGATCATGCATAACAGACATGTACACGTTTTTTTCAGTAATTAAACAGTGTTTTTTAATACTTTGTAGAACTCTAAATTGTCATAAATTGGTATTCTAAATCTGGTGTTGCAGACTCTAGACTTGTAATCTATGTGATATTTAGGCCTACATCCCATCTAATGTAGAAAACAAGAACATTTTATCTATGGAGTGTTCTAGGTAGGGTTGCTTTCATAGGGTTGATTTTACTCAGGTAGGTGGACCTGTAATACTAGACTACATTTTTTTTTTTTTTTTTGCTTTGCTTTTTTAGAGTTCTAGGTAGGCCCTACCCTTGAATATCTATATTTCTTGAATTTTAAGAAGCTGTGAGTGTTACACCATTCAGATTAGCCTGAGCTTATTCTTTCGATTCATAGCATACTGTTCTCAAGTCAGCCAACTCTTAATAATAATATATAGCAGCTACCATTACACCTATCAAGATCCAGAACCTTAATAAATTGCAGTCTATGTAAAATATGTAAATTAGCACTGGGGTACGAATCATGAGGTATGGAGGTCTATTACCCACTTTCACTACGTACACACCAACTTAATAATAATGGGTGAATGAGAATGCATACTTCAGTTAGTCTAACACAATTAAATGCTTGACAATTAGGGATCGACACGAGAAGAAATTTTGAAAAGAGACGTAGACGCAAGATATAGTTTAGAGGACATGCACTTACAGCTTAATCAGCTTAGAGCCTTAGGTGATGATACTGAAATGATGCATGCGAGGGAGCAGCTCCCAATTTGTCCCATATATCGACGGGCGATAGAGCTCTGCACTCGTTTGTGGATCTGTTTTCTGCGAGATCGAGAGTTGCTTGGTTGAGAAGATCTCGAAGATATGACAAGATACTGCAGACGACCACAAAACGTCCGTCGGCAACCTGGTCGGATGGACTGATCATCTTCATCCACCGGGAATCCTTGATATATACCCATCCAGGAATGCGACCCACAGGAAGTAAACATCTTGTGCTGGGTAAAAATAGCCATGATATCATTCAAAATCAAAGAAAGTTCTCATTTTGTGCACATGTCAATGCGTTAGCCTGCTGACCTGGACTGTATCTACGGCATTACGTAACTCCAAACAGTGGTAAATAGAGCCTGCGTAACCATGCAGTCACTGCCACCAAAATAGCGCACGTGTTCTTTCATTGGCAAGTTAGTGTTTGTCTAAGTCGTTTTTGCATTGATTAGGAGGACATTGCGTACCATGCGCTGTACAGTCTGCCAAAGTATACGACTGCCGTGTTATAAGGTTGATTCTTGCTCTAAGAATGAATAGGCCTAAATGAATAAATGATCAATAAATTTGAAATAAGAATGCATCTTTCAAATAGGTGCTTATAGTTTAACTTATAGATAAAGTCGATGGTGAATATATTCACTTCTAAAGGCCCTATATCCTCCAGTGCTAATATAAACACTCACATTTTTCTCTATTGTCGGTGAAAGTGTGAGTTTCCCACCTCCCTGGTTTGATCTATAACTGAGCAACTCCAGCACATAAGGGCTAGATCGTTGCTAGCAATAGTCAGCCACTTTGTAACGATGTCAGCTTTCATTGAAGATCTATAGCACTTTCACTTGCTAATTATTAAAGTAAACAGTCCCATCTTTCTTAGGTCTCTCGACTCTACTTTAATTTTTGTTCGTCTAAAGTAGGTTTGCCTATAGGACCTATGCTTATAACCTCTTTTCTTAATATCCTTATAATATGATGCATAATAGTATAGGCCTACCATAATCAATAATCTGTAGCCTCAACAAGTTTCACAGGGATACATTCATTCATGAAATTTATCTAGTGTTCACAAACCCCTCGTACATGCAATTACGATTTCATTTCTTAGAAATAAACCACTCTGAGGTAGCTAGTTATAGATTTGGGTTCAACTAAGCGCACCTAAATTATAACTTTCGACATTTCGTGTAACTAGTGCATACGGCCTACGGTTTAATTGCTTAGGCCCTATATTGGTGAAACTAAAGACATCAAATTCATTGATGCTCATTTATTATAATACATGTACCTATACCTATATTAAATACTATAGGTGCGAAAATGAATCAAAAAGAATTCAAAATTGGTAGTATTCTGATAACTCCCCGCTTGTCACAAGGGATATCGTATAGATCGCGGCTAGTCATGGGTCCCACAGTAAGTTCACCACCTCGGTATCTCACAGTGACAGGAGGAGAAAAAAAAAATTCAATAGGCTCCTCTATAGGCCTTTCGCCAACTGGCCAATTTCAGTTAAAAGGGCCGTGACCAAGTAAGCCTAATTATTCCATTGCTAATGTAGAGAATATAGTTGTAGAGTAACATTAATAGGACTATTATTGCATTCAAACAGTTTTCACAGTATAAGACCCCATATCCCACTTTCACTCAGTGCCATGAATAAGAGGCACAAAACTTAATTTTTGCATATAATCCCCTGTATCGCAAAGTATTTGAATTTGGTGAAATAAGATGAATAAAATAGGTCTGTTTAGTTTTAGAGGCGAACTCTATACAGGATGTCGAACAAAAATTCCCGTCATTGAGCCCATTGAGTGTACGGTCGGGAAACACAATCAGTAATTGATACAGTACGCTAACTAGATCCTGGAAAAAAAGTCTAGCAACGCTCCGAGGGTCTTCCCCTCTGTGCAAAAGATGAGTCAACTTTTCGTTATCACTAGCAATCGATTGAATCCACAGGAAACTAAACACAAATCGAGGACATGATCAACTATATAGTGTTTACTCTTTTACATCAGTCTTGATTCTTCTTTTCTATATATCAGATTCTATTCATGCACGGGTCTAGGGCAGTTCCCCAGGCCCTAATCCTAATCCTAACCCTGAACCTAATCCTAACCCTAACCCAAACTCCTAACACTAAACCTAACCCTAACCCCAATCTTAACTCTTATACCTTACCACTCACCATTATTCAGCCGGGGGGGGGGGGGGGGGGGGGGGAGGTAATTGCCCTCTGGGGGTAATTGCCCGGATGCGCTTCACGCCAATAATGTCAACATGAATTCAATCCCAAGAAGAGTATAGGGCTTTTTACACTTGCGTTTCTTAACCCCGGACTTTCTCTGACCCAGGACTATCGTTAGTCCCGTACCAATTTGTTCAGCTTTTTACACTCGCCAATTAGTCCCGTACTATCTCTTGTCCGGGGCTAAGGAGAAAACTGACCTTTTTACACTCGTATTTCTTAGCCCCGGACTTTCCAAACCACATGAATATTCATAATTACGCTGTGTACTGTACACGTACACGCACGCACCGGCAGCACTTGATTACCTCGTTTCTGATTGGTCAGTTAGGGTCGGACTTCGTCTCCGTCGCTTAGCCCAGGATTATTTTTTCGTTCTGTTTACACTCACTTGCTTGGCACCGCAATTGCGGTGCTAACCCCTGCTTGCAGGGCCAGATAGTACCGTACTATCGGTGGGGCTAGCCCACTTTGGCAAAAACGAGTGTAAACAGAAAGTGGGCTAAGGATAGTCCCGTACCAACGGTGGGGCTAAGGCCCCCCCTTAGCCCCACCGTTGGTCCGGGGCTAAGCAAAAATTTACAAGTGTAAAAAGCCCTTTAGTGGTCTTTCGTCCTCCCCTGAGAGGGGGAGGGAAGAACCATAAAAAAAAAGAAGAATAGCCTGTCCACACCAACTCTTTCACAGCAATTCATGATGTGACCATGTGATCAGTTATAATGTAATTTTGTTAACTAGAAACGCCAGAGCTACCAAGTCTCACGCATTGTGAGTGAGACTCAAGCATTTAGGGGCTGTCTCACGATCTCACGCATGACACCCATTTTTCTCACGCATTGGGAGCATAGCTTAAAGGATTAAAGTAAGAGTTGCAATTGCAGGCATATTTCCCTTTTGTCTTTCAAAATAAGTGAAAAATAGTCACTTAAATATGCACCAACTTGTACCATTAAGAGCTAAAAATTGAAAAAGCTCCCAACCATGGGAGGGTGGACACCCCCCTCATACACCCTCCCCTCGCTCAGTCGCTTCGCTCCCTCGCTCATGCACATGCGCGCGCGCCAAAATGCCGACTTATGAAAATCTCACTCATAAAAAATTTTTGAACTTGGCATCTATGGAAACCCGTCATTCGCCAATAGCCCCTTGTCAATAACAACTATCCATAATAATAATAAAAATAAATTTATGTAAGAAGAAGGAGAGACTGATATATCAAACCGATCACTGGGCCTGGGCCTATAGGTCCCTTCCTACTGTATATAGAAGCAGGGAGGTGCTCACTTTCCTGATAGAAGAAGGCAATTACATTATAACTGATCTGATGGTCACAGCATAAATTGCCAAGAAAGAGTTGGTGTGGACAGGCTGAGACGCTCCCAACAGCCCAAGGCCCCCTTTCGGCTAAACCGCTAATGACGGGCTCTGGACAAGAGGCGAACGTGTGACGACGATACCCGCACAGTCAGTACAACAGCCATGACGGCTTCCTATTAGTAGACCTACAGCTGATGGTAACTTCGGCCCCTTTATACAAAAAAAAAAATAAAAAATAACGAAGAAGAAAGATTTTCTTGTTACATAGTATCAATTTGATATCGATACATATACGAATCGTCATTTAACAGATGATTGTCACCTAAGTAATCCTAAAGCTTATTTTTAGCTAACAATCAATCAGGGCACCCGCACGAATATGATATGTAGAGCTTTTTTTCTTAACTACCTCTCTGTTAAAGTGTATCCTAAAAAAATATCTTTGTCATTTCCAAATGTCATTCACACCCAAAGTGATGCAAGAGGTTCTCAAAAATTATGGTCATGTTACGTATTAAAAGGGGAAATCCGATACAAAAGTTAATCAAAAGAGAGAATAAAATCTTACAAGCACAAGAGTGAAATTTAATTTTAGCAAAATCGGACAAAATTAAAGAATTTATGAAATTGTGAAGGTTCGTCAATTTTCAAGAAAAAAAGTCCTTTAACAGTCAATATGAATATGTAAATAGTGAATAAACGATCGCTCTGTCATCCCCTCACAATAATCGTATTTGCCATTTGCACGACAGTTTTTAAATAAAATCATGATATTCCCTAGTTTTTTATTTGTTTCTTCACTGTTTGTTTGTCAAACGCCATTGTGGCTCATAGCAGTCTAAAATCCTTACATGAATATAACTTATGATTATTTTGTGGATAGTCCGCTGGGAATAACATTATTAAGTTTTAACAGTTTGCCAACAGAAAATTTGAGTTTTCCCCCTCATTTTTTTATTCATTTGTTATTATTATTTTTTTTTTTTGGGGGGGGGGAGAGTAAACGATCAATGGAAGATTATGAGGTAAGAGCATCATCAGCTTACTCATTATTTTGCATACCATTATTTACAACTGTATGGGAACTGTTTCGCAGAAATTAGCGAAACTTCAATATGTCATAACTTACCTATTTTTCCGATTTTGTTCATTTTTTTATGTTGTGCTTGAAAGACTACTCTTTATCAGTCTATTATACCTTATAACTGACGGGAATTCCCTTTCAAAGTAATTATTCTTTCACTGACTTTTAATCTTTAAATCTTTTCCGCCCTTCCCCACACTTATTCCTTTATTGTTTCCAGTTAAGTGAGCAGAACATAATTAAGTTTCAGTGGCAAATTTCTCTTTTTTCCCCATGTCTTTCTTTTAGCTGCCATCAACAATGTATCAAGCATGCACTTGCTTCAGATGGCAGACTCCTAAATTTCTTCCTCTTAAACCGGAAATGTTGACAAGGGAGTATTCTTTTATTTCAATTTATACGTTAGAAACAAAAGTTATCGAGATCATTTTACATGCATGTGCTGAAAGTTATTAGTTGTCTATACACATATTATTTGAAAACAAATTATTGAATGTATTCTTAGTTTATGTATGATTTTCCTTGAAAGTGCAAATATTTAATCAACTTGAACTAAACCTCACGATATAAAACATCCTTACACACACGCGCGCGCGCGCGCGCGTACACACACACACACACACAAACCAGACGTACACATGTATATCGTGCATCATTACACTTCTACACTCCTGCTGCGATATAGGACCTATTAGTATCTGACAAACATCTAGACAAGTTACATACATATGTTCACACATATACACATGCGTCTCTAAAATAATATTCCGTGGCTTTAATGGGGTTAACAGTAATAATGATATAATAATAATAATAATAATAATAATAATAATAATAATAATTAATATCATTATTATTATTATTAGTAGTAGTAGCATTATTATTATCATTATTATTATAATACCATATACATAGGCCTATATATATTTATACATATATATATTTGGATATTGTATGGATATGTATGTACATATTTTATGGATAAAGATGATAATGACTGTACGTGATAGTACATGCCTTTCTTATTTCAGATGAATTTTAGCGTTCATTTCCAAGATTATGCACGGATTCATTAATCAGAAATGAAGTTCGAGACAAGCCGAATGTTACGTGATATACGACTTCAGTCAGACAGACATGGGGGCATTTCATGAAGCATTTTTGCCCGACAACTTGTCGGACAAATTTGCTCTAAGCCAATCAGATGCAAGGATTTCAGTAGTTTTTAACAGTTTGTCGGACGAAATGTCTGACAAAAAGCTTCATGAAATGCCCCCATGGTCTCGATTAATACACTATCGAAATCTGTAATACTAGTATGCGAGAACTTTCTCCTGCATAGGCTGCATTCAATAGGGCCTAAGTACCCACGCACGACTAGCGTTCGAAAAGATCCTTTAGTCTGCTTGTCTATACATAATGACCTTTGTCACAAAAAGGATCAATGTCCAAACAGACGGATGGGATTACTATGATACACCATCGGCATATTTAGCTTGGTAAGTTGCATAGTATATTACTCGTTCTATTCATATAATGGTGCCTCGTAACCTCGTTTATAATGGTGCCTCGTTAATTTTGAACACATAGACAGCGGCCAACAGAATTCATGTAGAATTCCAGGATCGGCGATTGTGAAAATGTAATGTACTTTTAGTCGGTTAGGAGATGGCATTGTCCTATGTTGGGTTAAACGTCGGAGGAATAGTATTTCAGACGTCTAGTACTACTTTAAATAGTCAACCTGAAAACTTCTTCACTTCTCTACTAAGTGGACAATTTGAAAGCGCTAAAGACGAAGCTGGAAATTTTCGGATCGATCGTGACGGGCAGATTTTCCGTCATGTACTAAACTACATGAGAAGTGGCAAACTCGTCCTGCCCGAAAGATTCGACGAACTCGCTCTGCTTGAGCAAGAGGCAGATTTCTTCCAACTCGGTTCTCTGAAAGCTGACATCAAAGCTCTGAGAGAGGCCACGCTCGCAGAAAGTGTCACTCTGAACGTTGGCGGCAGGATTTACCAGACGACAAGAAGCGTCCTGTCTCGGGAACCAGGGTCTGTCTTCTGCAAGATTATTGATGGTCATCCTCCCACTCATCATGGTCAATACTTCATAGACGGAGACCAGTCTATTTTTGTTCACATCTTGAGGTATCTTCGATTTGGCTACCTCCAACTATCTCCCCCTTTCACGGAAATGGATTTAAATCTGCTGGAAGCTGAAGCGAAGTCGATGGAGATGGATGGTCTTCTGGCACACGTATTTATATTTCGAATGCTACATATAAGAACTAGCAGTTTAGGCAGAGGCGTGGCTATGTTTAGTACAGACGATCAGTTCGTTTTCTACTCCAATGACAAAGTGATTTTGGCTGCCCTGTCTCAATTTGGCATACATGCAATGGCAGTAGAAAGTATTAAATGTGCCTGGGAAAGCGTGTACGTGGTTGCACTTCATTTGGATTCGACAAAAATAGAAAGACAGGTATACATGCAGGAATTCCGTCAGAGTGTTCTATGCCCTGCCAATGGAGATGAAATGGTTGACGTGTTATCTTCACTACTGGGTAGACCATTCATTCGTAAATCATATGCCACAACCTGCTTTGCCGTGTTTGGCTGGAGTGGGGACATAGTTGGGAAGTTTTTGAGAGAGATTATGTAGCAGGGAATATCTGATGAAATCAACGACAGTCACTGACAGTGATTGATTGCATGCCATGCACGCCTAAACATTGTTAGCTCCTTAATGTAGTTGAGGTGGCCTATTCCCCACGTGTATCATCAACATTGAATTGTGTACATTATGTTTTTTTTCCAGCTTGAATTCGATCGCAATTTAATATTGTGTAGTCACCGTGTTCTTTCCGACAGGGGTTGTTTTGTTGCGTTTGGACTTCGAACCCATAACCTTTACCCCACGAAGGATCTTACGGAGCAAGTTGCCGCTTTATTTTAACTACCTTGTATAGGACTGTGTTAGGCCGCCTCGTGATCAGCTCACTGTTTGCCTTTTATTTCGATACATATGCGTTTAATAACAATACCTACAGCAACATAACTGCCAGGGGTCTGCGAAGAATATGCAGAGTAGAAGCTACAAATCAAGACATTCAGGAACTGTCAACTCTGTGAAATCATATTCAGTGATCAATATTAACATGGTCTCTATCAGTAATATTGCATATTATTATCCATACAGAGGATTTTTAGAGCCCGAATACAAGTGTTATTTTAGTCAACGCACCTCATAACCTCCGACCCACTTAGAAAGTTTGTTGAACTTATATTTTTTGCCGAGGCGACCAACATTTAAAATATTGGACGGCAAGAGGGGGATTCCCCAAAGTTTTTATAAACTGCACTGTGATTGGTTGAGATATACGAGATGACCCGAAATATGAAGTAAAAACGTCTGTGATTGGTCAATCACGAATTAGATAAAATATGGTTTTTTTTTCTAAAATTCTGTGTTTATACAAACTTAAATTTCATATATCAATTAGTTAAAAGTGTACATCAAATTACATAGGTCACTGTTTTATCTGGGAATGAAGTGGATTAACTTGCACTGAAGAGTGTACCATACCCCATGTCAGGATCAAGTACAGTAGGAGACCATACAGTACTCAGAGACAGAAAGGGTAAGTGAAAATATTCTTTGCTAAAATCCTCTGTAGGATAATAATTATAACATTGGATGTCCTATTTTCGGTTAATACAAGGAAATATTGGACTTGCTAAGCAAAATATTGGACTCGTCTGCTACTCGTCCAATATTTGTGCAAAGCTCGTCCAATATTTCCTTGTATTAACCTCAAGGCCATCCAATATTATATAAATATTATCAATGTATAGGGAACTATGTCACAAAGACACGTTGCATATATATTATTCTAGATGACTATATTTGTGTCTGAGTTGTGTGTATGTAATTTTTCGATTTTTTTTTCTTTCAGTATACTTTCCAGGTACCCTGCAGTATGTCCTTGTGTTGTTATGTTCATATTTCCCGGCGATTTTTGAACTGTACTGATTACAATCAAAGTAAAAATGGGGCATGAATTCCTAAATTGAAGAAGCTCCATAGTACTATAATCATTGTTAACCAAATGAAGAAGTTTCTGTATCAGAGTTCCTCTTTGTGTTTTCGTTTTTTATGTACTTCCCAGAGATCCGAGATGCCTCATTTTTTTCAAATTTGTAGATGAAGGTAGGGTATGCTTTTTTTTCTGCTCTAAGAGTCCTAAACACTGGTGGCAAGGAGAGCATCGCTTCTCTTCAGTCAACTTGACTTACTCTATTCAATCAGATATCTCTTTTTTTGTCACTTTATTTGTTTTCTGTCTTCTATTGTCTTCCTAGGTCGAATAATGTTGAAAATATTCGGAAGTTCCAGTTATTTCTTTGCATCTTTGTGTTTTGTTCCTTCAATTTCTAATAAGGGAGAATTGTAAAACAAACAAACACACAAACCAATAAAACCTCACCAGATGCCCCTGTCCTAGACATTAAACAAACTGCCTATTGATAACGGTCTCCTTCGCCCGCATGTCTTATATCTTATACAGTATCTATTTCTATTGAGTACTCTTGTTTATATTTTGATTAGAAATGGTTGATTTTGCCACGATGATTTTATCTGTACAAGTGGAAAAATACAACAAACTGAAATTGATATGAATGTCTGTCTGTGGCCTTATGTCACAATGTCGAAGGTCAAAGTCCAAAAGACATAATGACACAACCCCGGCATGCTCCTTATCGTACCCTAAATAGTCTTGTATTGATACGAATGATATGTGAGTAGTATAGTATACCTCATTCTAGGCCATGGGGTGAAGCTGAAAAAGAGGCTTAGAAAATGGGTTTCGTTCCAGCAACACTGGCACTACTTTCTGAATGCGGAAATGTGATGTTTTGTACATCCTAAATATACTGTAAAAAGTTCTCCTCGAAATATCCTGCAGTTTTTGCGAAAATCCATATTTTATAAACTGCGACCAGCAGCCCAATACACATATCGTAATGGGGCTGCGGATTGTAGCATTTAGGATCATGACAGGGAATTATCGCGGACGAATGTCAATCTTAAATCGAACAAAAATTCTTCAATTTGAAGACTTACAAGTAAGGTTGAAGTATTGACAACAGGGTTCGTGCAAGGTTTGGTTCTACATATAGTCATTTTCTGTTCGATTTGATGACTTAATATGACTAGGTCGAGAGGAATCTGGGAGAGCTACGCTGAATTGACGGTCAGCGCAGGCGCACACATCACTGCGCACAAATTTCGTATCCATTGACTGGATATTAGCTGTCTGTGTGTGCATGCGCTGGCCGTCAATTCAGTGTAGCTCTCCCAGTTTCCTCTCGACCGAGTCACATTTAGTCATCAATTTGAACAGAAAGGAACTATTTGCAGAAGCAAACCTTGCACGAACTCTGTTATCAATACTTCAAATTTATTAATAAGTCTTCAAATTGAAGATTTTTTCCCGATTTTAAGTTGATATTTGTCCGCGATAAAATATCCGTCATGATCCTGTATGCTACAGTTCACAGCCCCATGACGCTATGCGTATGGGGCTGCTGGCCGCAGTTACTTAGTATGCGTATGGGGCTGTTAGCCGCAGTTATGCGTATGGGGCTGCTAGCCGCAGTATAGTTCCCATAGTGTTTCTAAGCTGAAATGCATATACACATTTGTAAAGCACTGCTTTTAGCCATATACCCAGAAAAAAAAGTGAAGTTTTGGTTTAATAGTTGCATTATATCTCATGTTTCAGCTTTTCCTGATGCTGGCTATGCAAAGGAGGACAAGAGCAAAGTGGTTCAAGACCATATGAGAGAGAGCACTGACTGACCGTCAGAGGTCAAGGCAAATGCCTTATATTCTGTTCAAAGACATGTTATTAATCAAATGACTAATCATTCAAGGCAAAAAAAAGAAAAAAAATCAGTGTGTTTGTTTGTGTGTGTGTCCGCGTGCATGTGGGAGAATCTTATTGTACACACACACACACACACACACACACCCTCACATGCACACACACATACGCACACACATAGTTATGAAGATTCAATATACCCAAATGTATTAAAATATTATTCTACATGCCTTGGCCATTTATCACATCAGCATCATAAAAAAGATTATCATAAACATGAACACACACAATGATATAATACATGTACTGATCAGTGCATTACACATACACAGGTGCATAAAAACGCTGACATATTATATACACTCACACGCACACATACAAACTCATTTACACACATGAGACATTACTATTAAACAGATCATATTGTTTATCAGTAAACATGTTTTTCTTTTCTTCTTCTTCTTCTTCTTAAGAAGCTTTAATATACTTAGATCACATAGCAATCACGTTGTTCATGAAATATTATACATTACTTTAGCACTAGAAAATTTAATCTTCATAAAATTTCCTGAAGTTTTCATTGCTATCATTAGGTTACAACATGGTGGGACACTACCTCCTTTCATGTAAGATAGCTCAAAATGATAATCAGTCAAATTTTCTAGTTTTAATAAATTTCCTGGAACATTCCATGGTCCAAATATCCTTGAAAGGGTGTCAAAGTTTTGAAAAATGTCAATATATAAAATAAAGGCAAAATTATAGTTTACCCATTCATGAGTGAAAACTGTTGGATTCTGCATTGGAGGCAATGTGTACCTGAAAATCTTGGAGAGAATAAAACAGGTTTGGCATTAAAAATTATGATAACATTGCAATTAACATCCAATATCAGAGGATCTGTGCAAACCTGACTCAACTTATGCACAATTTTCATTTGGCTGGTGTGTATTAGTTTTAGCAAACTGATTTTGTACTCACACCTACATTGTACTGACCTTTCTACATGAACATTCTGTTTCAGTATTAATAATAGTTACATATTTTTTCCCCAGAGTGGGAGAAACAAATTTTAATCGTAGTCATTCAGTTTTATGAAAAAAAAAACACACTTAGGAAAACA
Source organism: Diadema antillarum (assembly GCF_040938485.1). NCBI lineage: Eukaryota > Metazoa > Echinodermata > Echinoidea > Diadematoida > Diadematidae > Diadema > Diadema antillarum. The sequence goes on along the minus strand of NW_027272165.1, from coordinate 836,821 downwards.
TCTTTGTTCTTAGAATAATTCAACCCTAATCAAATCATAATAGTGGGCAGAAATGTTTGCTAAAGGGCGAACAATCACATACTGAGGCAAGGAGTCAAAACATGTTGCATAAACATTGGCATTCAAAATACAGGAAGCAATCTGTATTACAAAGACATTTTATCATGCACAACTTTGGTAAGATGTCAATTCTTGAATATCAATCACATTGACCAAAGCATTGGTGCATATACAGTACATTCTGTTGTTTCTGAACTTTGCACTGAAGTTCTTTGTGTATGTGTGTGAATGTTTCAGTGGTGTATAGGCCTATATATTGCTCCATTTTATCAAGGACAACTTATAGTAACATGACAATGTTTTCATGCTTCAATATCAATCATATTAACCTATTTCCCTTGGCAAGTAATGAGCAGGTTGACTCTGTTGCAAATGATGCATTTCACAGGCAACACAGCAGAACCTGAAGAGCTTCCAGAAGAAAATCTTGATCTTGATGTGAGCGTCTTAGGGGAGGAAACAGATGCTCCTGCTGACGGACCAGGCTCCTCCTTCAGCTTTTGTTTCCTAGCGAGATTCAGGCGTTTGCTATCTATAAACCTCTTGTAGCACGTTTCATGGAATCCTATTTGATACAATGGAGAAATGAACAGCAATGATTAGCCGTTGGATTTTGTTAGGGGGAAAAAAAGGCTAAATGCTAGAGGGAGGGGTTGAACATTACACTCAATATATCATTAAATGTACGGTAGACTATTGACTGCCAATATTTGAATCTTGTAATTACCAATACACAGGCCCTAGTACTATGCCAGGTAATCATTAACACCTCATGATCATTGTCATCAACTACTTCAACTTGTACTTGCAGTGCAATTACTGATTTTAAATTACATCTACAGCTTTCAGCACCTGATCACATGCAATATAAATTATCATAATTATGAATACAACTGCCTTATCATCAATAATACTAGTAATCCTTCCTTTCACTATCACCACCACCCGCTGCTTTATAGTTTGGCACAACATAATGGCAATCATATGTTTTAGGGAGTTTAATTGTTGCAATTATGTTATTGTCATTGTTGGTCTTTTAGATCTAGTCTATTTATATCAAATATTAATAAGTTAATATAATGAGATGCTTAATGTGTGTTTTGAGGGAGGATTCGCCAATTTCGGGGTGAGAGAAACAGGATGGATTTTTAATATTAATACTCCATGGCCATGATTATGAAAATATAAATTTACATGCAGTTTAGACCTTTTTCAATCCAGTCCTGTGTGTCAAGACTTTTACAAAACAATATCACCGATCAGCTACATCAACCTAACCTGGGCTGTACATAGAACATTGTAAAATTACATCTAACATTGTTAGGCGACATTAGAACGGCGCTATGCCATGCCAAGGTGAAATTCAAGATAATTTATCTAAGTAACAGACACGCTAACGGCTAAGCTACTGCATTAGCGCCCATTATAACATACACAAGCAACGTTCATAACATAGCTATTAAACGTTGTACAATTGTACTTGTAGTCATCATGGTCATTAACATTATGAGTGAGACTGCACTGCAGTGTCGACTGCTACGACTCGACTGTACGCACGTAAACTAACCTGTATAATGGCTGTAAATTATCCTACTACGTAGGTTGCAGTCAGTCCCCCTGAGCAGCTGAATCACTTCGTTCTGGTCTGCGATTTCACGGTCTCCCCCACTCAATTTGATCCACTCTTTGGCACACAAAATAGGTTTCGTCTATCTTAGGTTTGTCATAGCCGTGAAATTTTCAAACTTCATCGATGTTATATGCATAATGACGCATAATAAGTTTCGGCTGAGCAGACGACGTAGACGCGTCGACAGGCTCACAGGGGGCGGCCATTTTGACTCGTAAACAGTAATTCTCGATTCGGATTGGATAACATACATCACATGATCGTTCGCGAATGAATATCGTACACGGCAAAGTGTACATATTCAGCACCTCAGTGACAAAAAAAGTTCACTGTTTCCCCCTAAACTACCAAAATACTGCAGGAGGGTTTGTGTCGAACTTTTTCCTGTAGCCTTTTTGGTTATTTGTTTACACGTAGCTGTGGAGAAATTTTAGTGCCGCAGTTGTCGGAACGAAACAAGCGAAAAAACCAGCTCACCCCATGGCCTATTCATATAAAACGGTGCCTCATTGATATTTTGAACACGGCATTAACAGCTCATGATTCAGCATTGACGATTGCCAAATATTTCATGGTTACGAGATGGCAATGTCGTACGTGGGGTTAAACGTTGGAGGAATAGTCTTTCGAACCTCAAGGACTACTCTAACAAGTCAGGCCGAAAATTTCTTCACTCCTCTATTGAGTGGTCAATTTGAAAGCGCCAAGGATGAGTCTGGAAATTTTCTAATCGACCGTGACGGGCAGATTTTCCGTCATGTACTAAACTACATGAGAAGTGGCAAACTAGTCCTGCCCGAAAGATTCGACGAACTCGCTCTGCTTGAGCAGGAGGCAGATTTCTTCCAACTCGGTTCTCTGAAAGCTGATGTTCAAGCTCTAAGAGAGGCCACGCTCGCAGATAGTGTCACTCTGAACGTTGGCGGCAAGATTTATCAGACGACAAGAAGCGTCCTGTCTCGGGAACCAGGGTCTGTCTTCTGCAAGATTATTGATGGTCATCCTCCTCCTCATCATGGTCAATACTTCATAGAAGGAGACCAATCTCTTTTTGTCCACATCTTGAGATATCTTCGATTCGGATATCTTCAACCTCCCTCTCATTTCGGGGAGTTGGATTTAAACCTACTGGAAGCTGAAGCGAGATCTATGGAAATGGACATTCTTCTGGCACACGTATTGATATTTCGGATGCTATACAAAAATAGTGGCGGTAATGACAGATGTGTGGCTCTTTTTGCAACAGACAACCAGTGCGTCTTCTACTCTCGTAACAAGTTATTTTTGTCAGGCCTGTCACAATTCGGGCGACACGCCGTGGAATCGGAAAATATAAAATTGGCATGGATATACAGTACGTACATGCTTGAACTTCATTTGGATTCGACCAAAGCTGGCACAGCTGTATACATTCCGGCATTATCGCGTAGTGTTGTATGCCCTTCCAATGGGGAGGAAATGGTCGACCTCTTATCCTTACAGATGTGTAAACCATGTATTCGTAAATCATATGCTGCAACCTATTTAGCCGTGTTTTACGTGAGTAATGACAAAGTTCGTAAGTTTCTGAGAGAGATTATGTAGCTGGGAGTGATTTCGTAAAATCGTCGACAGTGATAAAAGATAAATGATTGCATGCAGTGGACACACGTCTTGTTACCTCCTCAAGGAATTAACTGTGTATGCGGCGGTCTATCTCACACCAGCAAAGTTAATAATTATATGTGCACTCTGAAACATGAGCGTTTCTTTGTTTGCTTGTTTTTAAGTTGTTCGCGGGCACAATATGCAGTAGTCTTCCCCCCCCCCCCCCGGGAAAAGGGGGGGGGGGGGAGAGTGGGGGACCGTAACCTCTACCCTACACGCAATTTTCTATATAACACGGAGCTATCGTGCGTCTTTCAGTCTATCAGTATGGTTTGGATCGTATTGTAAGATCTGCACTGTGTTTAAGGCCTGTATTCGTGATCAGCTCATTGTTTTCCCTTTCTATAACTGATACACATTTACGTATGGTAATCAAATTAATTATGTTAGGTTATGATTCATATCTTAGCCTAATTGCCATGATTATGGGCTATATATTTTAGCCTGGGTAACCTCCGTATGCAGTGTTAATACTGCTCTGCAAGAGAACCCTAGGCAGTTGCTAGGCCTATATAGATAGTACGCCCTATCTGGAAGGCCAGACCTATAAAATATACAAATCAAGGCAGGAATAATGTTGTCGGGTGGGTAACATCAGCGACCAATGTCCACACTATCTCTAGTAGAATTATACATTATAAGAAAGTATACAACAGTACTCTCAAAAAAAATCGAGTGAGAATACTCACTCTCGAAGGAGAGAATACAAAAAAGAGTGAATTTTGAGTGAAAACGTTCATTTTCATTCGTTTTAGAGTGACCTCAGGAATCACTCCAAAATCTTTGAATGATCCCTGAGGTCACTCTAAAACGAATATTGTAAAACTGTTCAATCAAAAAGAATGATACGGTGGTTATTTATCAAGTTGCAAGCATAACATCCAAACAAGCTAAATAATGTAGTTGCGGTGTGATGTTGTCATGTTTGTACTGATCCAATTATTCGAAAACGTATGAATAAATGTAACGCAGCGACCGAGCGTGGGTCGAGTGTGGGAGGTGGATAGGACCGAATGTACGAGGAAGCTTTTGGAATGGATCGTGTGCACACTGTCTTTTGGTAAAATATTTTGGAAAAGTTCAAAAAACTGTTATTTATTGTTATCTTTTTAAGTTGCAAGAAAGAACCATATGAATTCTTTGATTGTGGCGTGATTTACAAAACTACTGATCAAATTATTTTAACTCTTTATCTATCGTAAGCGCTGCTGCCATGAAGAGGAAGGAGGATCCACACGAGGGAGGTTTTGCATTTTTAGAATGGAAATTCAAAAAACTGTTGACAGTTTTGGTGGAATATTGCGTAATATTTTCAATCAAAAAGTGAGAGATTGGATATAAAGAGAAAGTATGACTGTAAATCTGTCACCTCTTGTCCGCGTGTGCGTCTTCATTGAGATGTAATTTGTTTATGGAGGTAGACAACGCTTATCGGCTATGACAATATTAACTGTAGTGAATGGAGTGGTGACATATTTTATGATACTCTCTAAATCTGTAAATTTAGGTGAGGGACAATATAAAATTAAAATGAAAATCCCAATTTAATTGTTTTAAAGGTCAAGTTCTTTCTCAATAGAATTTTCGATTGGTCCCACAATGTTACAGACTGACTTCCAACGTAAGGAATTTAGAGAGCAATGCCATGCGTATTCTTACAAGAAGATGGCGAGAAATGCAATTAAAAATCAGGAGGAAGATATCAAAATCGTAATTGTTTTGTGATTTTCTTATTGACTAACTAAATTATTTCGTCGGCGTTTTCACGAACCGACGCTATTTCGATTTTGGTCAAAATTTTCAAAATCGAGATATTGGTACCAAATGAAAGTGCTTTCAAAACTCTACCAAATCCCAAAATTTTAGAACACAAAATTAATTATTCTCAATTTTATCAAAGAAAGAAAAAAACGACGGTACTCGAAATATCGAGAAATTGAGAAAAAGGGGTTTCACGAACCGACGCAGTAAAGATACGCCGGTTCGTGAAACCCGAATTGCTAGGGTGAAGAGCAATGCGGGTTTTACGAACCGTCGCAGTTGCATTATTTTGAGCTTTGTTCAACTTACTGGCCTAGAATTAGGTTTTGGCCCTAATCCAGATCTCAGAGTGAGAACCAAACCATCTGAAAGATGAATGACGACCTAAGCCAGCCCACTGTCCACGAGTGAAGTGAATGGTAAGCTATAATCCTATTAAAATCATGCTCAAAATAACAGTTTCAGTTGGACTACCATAACCATTAATTGCGGTAGAGTGTAGTCCCATGTATTCAATCGCGTGATGCTTATGAAGCCTAGTCTGTAAACGCCATCCAATTTCAAATTAGATCCCAAATCATATTATTTATAGTTTCTTTTCAACTTATGTCGTTACTTCTGAGACTACTGAGTACTGTAGTCGTAACGTCTGTGTGCAAGACATGCAAGATGTCAAAGTCTCGAAGACACTCATGGCTATGCCTTGACTTGAGTTGAAAATGAAATCATGAGATTGACAAAGTAGGCCTACTAAACTAAAAAAAAAAAGTAAAAAGTCTAAAAGTAAAACTCAAAGGAAGAGTAAAGAATAAAGTTAGACATGTTAGACTTTAACTTTCAAGTTTAACTATTAAGTCTAAGTTAAGACTTTACTTGTAATGCCAGTTACTAAAACTAAGATCAGCTGAAGTCTAAGACCAAGTCAAATTAACACAGAGTCTATAGTCTAGCTCTAGATCTACATCTAGACTAGTGGTAATAGTAGGTAGAGTCCACCCATTTTTTCCCCCAATTTTTACTTGTCCATTCCTGAAAAAGTTACTGGTCAGTGTCCAACAGTGATCTTTCCTGGTCAGGGACCGTCGGACCAGTGCCAGTGTGCAGCGTTGGTGTAGATGTCATCTATGACTGTATGTGGTCTAGTGATACTACCTAAACACTACGAGTAGTACTCTACAGGTTAGGTGGCTTTCCTGTACAGTGCAGTGTTATAGTATACTTGTGAATTCAGCCCTAGTACCGTACTGTGTGTAGATATGTGACATTATGTCTAACATTAGTTCGAGTGGAGTACCTTTGAAGCACAGCGGTGGGGCTTTTTTTCCCTAAAACTTGTGAATGCGGCCCAACCAAATGGCGTTTACATATTCACGCGTGATTGATAGTGATACAGTAGCGCTGTCGATTTCCACAGCAGCCATACATAAGCTTTTGTCCTTTCTTCTTTCCTTTTTTCCCTTTGTTCTTTCACCCTTTTTATTCTTGGAATCGAAGGACTTCTAAGAAATGTCCCTCGACTGATTTAACCAGGACTCTTGAGTCCTGGTAAACCTAACCTAACCGAGTAACCGTTAACATTTGTTAGGCCTAACATAACAGTAACACTGACTTAGCCCTGTATTGACTTTGTCTTTGGCCGACTTTAATACTGAGATGGCGAGTCTAACTCTTTAACGTTAGTCAAAACGTAGTCGTTAGATCTGTCAGTGTCAGTGTCACCGGTTATTGTATATGGTGCCATCTCTAACGTACGTTAACAAGTTGATGTTAGTTATCTATGTCAACTTACTGAGTCAGTAATAGTGGTACTGTCATCCTGTTGGATATCGCCGCAATATCATCCGTGACGTGTTAATTTCGTGTCACAAAGACAAAAGTTGCCAAGATCTAATAGTATTAGATGTCTAGATCTAGATGTAGTCTAGATCTATAATATAAATTTTGTGAACCACTGGTAACTTAAAAGTGAAAGGTCTAGACTTCACTTAGTCTATAATTAGACCAGACATTCATGAGGCAAAGGCCTATTTAGTAGATCTATTCTTATTCTATTTTAACGTCAATTCCTACTAACTCGCCACGTGTTATTCCTAAGGCCAAGGACTTCCGGGTTAGTGATTTTTTTTCTCATAAATACCAAACAGCAGACGTGTTTCATTTGCATTCTTGTGCAGACTTCATGAAAATATGTGCAGTATCAAAGAAATATGATGCACATGACAATGCCAGTGTTTTATAGGTGAATGGTTAATACCTTTAAAAGCTGAATGATAATGTAGAGTCTAGGTCTAATTAAGATGTTACAGTCTCTGATAAGAAACAGGTTTGATTGTCATAGACTGTTTCCCAAATGCAGGTACATGTAGTAATATTCAGCTATTTCAATGCAATGCCTTGTTTACAAATACATGTAGATTTATATTCATGTGAATGATAATTCAATTTCTACATGAGACATACCAAGTGCTAAACATAATATCTTGCATCAGTAAAATGTGTAAATGAAGAGACAATTTGAATACGCATCAAATACGAACAGCAGCATTTTTTGACATTCTTTGATCCTGCATAGGCCTACCATTTTGTTTTATGTTTAATATAAATAGAGCAAAATAATTTCAACTTCAGTTTTGTTGGCTGATTTTTTTTTTCTTCTCAAAATTAAAGTTGTATCTTGTGCCATGATGTTTGATTTTAATCAAAAGTTCTTAATTTCTTTCTTTTCTTTCAGATGACTGGTGCCATGTAGTAGCGAAGAACTGGACTGTCTCAGAAAAGAAAAGGAAAAGTACAGGGTCGTGTACATCACCAACGGATGTGAATACAATGGTAATGTAGAGTCTAGGTCTAATTAAGATGTTAAAGTCTCTGATAATAAACAAGTTTGATTGTCGTAGACTCTTTCCCAAATGCAATTAGTAATATTCAGCTTTTTCAAAGCAATGCCTTGTTTACAAGGACATGCAGATTTATTCATGTGAATAATAATTTAAATTCTACATGAGACTTACTAAGTGCTAGACATAAGATCTTGCATCATTAAAATATGTAAAAGGCGAGACAATTTGAATATGCATCAAAAACAGCAGTATTTTTTTGACATTCTTTGATCCTGTATACCGTTTTGTTTTATGTTTAATATAAATAGAGCAAAATAATTTCAACTACAGTTTAGTTGGCTGATTTCTTTTTCTCAAAATGAAAGTTGTATCTTGTATCATGATGTTTGATTTTAATTGAAAGTTCTTAATTTCTGTCTTTTCTTTCAGATGACTGATGCCATGCAGTAGCGAAGAGCTGGACTGTTTCAGAGAAGAAGAAAAAAGTACAGCATCGTGCTGATCATCAAGGAATGTGAATACAATGGCTTAGGAAAGAAGACAATCTACAGATAGGATAGAAGGGAGAAATTGGGATGAAGGGCGACAACATAAGGACGGTATATCTACAGTGAAATGTGATTGTAAAGTGGAAACGTGAAAGGAGATCCTAAGATTGAAGGTGAAAACAAGGCATTCCATTCTGTGATGTCGTAATTACAATTTTGCTACACTTTAATAACACTACAGAGAGACATTTATATCAAGGAAAGCTTCATGTGGATATGGAATGTTAGAATTTTTTAAGTGTTCATTGGTATGTATTTCATGATAATAAATCTTGAAGGTTTTGTGTGGTAATCATAATCTTGTGATAAATCTTGATAGATTTCTAAGTGCACATTGGCAATATTTAGATGATGCTGTAATCAGATTAAGTTCTATTCTCCTTTATTCTTTTATTTATTATTTTGTTGTCTTCAACCCACTTTGAATGTGTCACGTATGATTCTTATAAACATAGGAACATGCACTCCATGTAAATGATAGGACTTATAACAAATTGACATAATTATTCAACCATCACTAGACAGTTCTGTTATAAGATGTTCTTTATCTAACTAAAATTGTAAATTATGATACGTGTATGTTCCCATGCAAACTCACAACAAAATACAGAAATTTGATTTCTTTTAATAATAATTCATTATGTCTGTAAATTTACAATTAAAGAAAGTGATTGCAATAAGGATGTCAAACATCGTATATTAAAATAATAGATTATTCATTTGTCTCCATCCGTAGTAACGCACGCAACTGCAGTGTGCAGTTTGTAGGCTGCTGTGAAAAAAAAAAATCACAGGCAGCCCAAGCAGGATTCGAACCACGACCTCTGGATTACTAGACCAGCGTCATAACCACTAGACCACCGGAGTGCCCTGGCGCTACCTTTACACATGAATAATTAAGTATAGAAGGGCTTGGGGGCGCTTCGAAGTTTACTGCTCTTATTAAATATGTACATGTCATTTGCAACTCAACTAAAGATGATTAAACACACTGAAATTCTTACTTTAAATGATATTCATAATCTGTTTTTTTTTTCTTTAATAGCTTGGGATGTACACTTTATCGGTCTACATTTCGCCTACAATATGGAATTCTTTACTTCGAGACGTTTGTTTTTAACAAACAAAAAATTAAGAGTCCTTTAAAGGTGCTGTAAAACAGTGGTGTTTGTTTGTTTTTTGGTGGGGGGGGGGGGGGGAGGGGAGTCAAATTAGCCTTGGCCCCTCTCCGCCGTCTTTTTTTTTTCCTTTAGCTGCATATTTTTTAGTCATCACATGAAAATTCGTCTGCATCCACCCCGTAGTTTTGCTGATGACCTTTCTTTTTAATTATTTTAGCCACACACAATTTTGGCTGAATTTCCCCAACCCTCTTGTGAATTTGCTAGTACATGTACTAAAACACATTGTAAGAATGTGTTTATAGTACTGGTGGATTAAGGATTCACAGGGAGGGGGGGGGGGTCGGCCAAAATTTCTCTTTTCTCATATGTAACAAGCCTTCGGGGCGAAAGGCTGATATTATGGGCTTTCTACACACATTTTTAGATGCTAATTATTGGTTAACATGAGCATGATCATTTATGTTGTGATTAATTTGTTTCCTTATATATGTATGACTTCTATTAGAGACTTAATTGGCTTGGCACTCCTTACATCGACCTATTTTAGACACCCATTTCCCTCTCTCTCTCGTGCTTTTTCTCTACTGTCCTATGAATAGTGTAACTACATGTACATGCAGTACCTCTTCTCTTTTGTATGATATACATCAAGTTTTTATCTGAGCATATGGGTGTTGCAGCACTCTCAAGCTTCATGCATATGCAGCAACATCTTTGTGTGGTCATATACATACATGTAGTTATGCTTGATATATTAATTTGAGAATGTTATTCTTTCTCTTGTATATGTTCCGTCCGCACTCTATAGATGTAAATGTACGATGTAAGATTTGGTGTGCATGTTCGAACTGTGTTCCTCTTTTTGTGAACACACAAGAACTGATATAATAATGAACTTGAATTACACATATTCTTGAATCTTGATTCCATCTCCATTTGCCATTAGATATGTATTGATTTATGGAGCTCTTCCACAATTGTTATCCTTCCCATTGTCATTACTCATCTCTGAATAATTCAAATTTGATATTCTATTGAGGACCTATGTTTCTTCGATTACATAATGTACCTCTTCAATATATTGCTGCAAAAGGCATAATAAAACATGACCATTATTATATATTTAAAATGAAGCTTGAAATTCTGATAGTGTCGATATTCATGTATTTTTAGGAGTTTATCAGTTTCGAAGAGTGCATGCAGGATGAGTTTATGTTTTTATATGATCAGGTGCAGCTATCATAGAATCTGTTGAGCAGGAAAGAGAAAGATGGAAAATGAGGAATTATGAGTGAATTCGCATGCGAGCCAAATGACAATAATGACACTGATAAAAATTGTGACAAAGTAAATGTAACAAATATGTGGAATAATAAGAAATAAAGAAATTAATATATTATTTCAGAGAAAGAAATAACAGAGTGCATGCATGAGTATGGAAGATGAGTAAATACAAGTAATTATTATTGACTGGCACGTCTTTTTCCCAAGATTTAGCGGTATCCTTCATCTTAGAACAAACATTCATAATTATTATGAAAGAAGTGAACTGAATTTGAATTAAAAATAATGTGAAAAAAGTTAATTAAGTATAAAAAAAAACAGTAAAAAGTAAAAAATATGAAACACAGTATACCGAATACATGTATTACCAAATGATAGATGTCCAAATGCAAAAGTGTTAAATAATAATATATCCACAAAAAGGGGGGGCAAAGAAATCTTTGGAACGATCAACCACAGCTATAATAACAATACATGCGTGTACTAAATGAAGATGAAAACAATGACAACACTCTTTTTAGAACAATTAAGAGAAACTGGCTTGTATTATCATCTTAATTATCACTAAATGTATTGTAATCATCACAACAATCATTACATGACAATTAATTTCAATTAATAAGGTTATTGTTGATAAGCAGGTATAGCCCTAATAGTATTTGTATGTAAACACATACGAAAATGAAATAGCGACGGTTCGTAAATACACGCGTATTGCACGTTACCTATTGTACAGGCCCTACAGCGCGGGTCTCACGAACCGACGTAATACAACTTACGTCGGTTCGTGAGCCCCCCGCTTAAGTACATAACCTATGGTGCGCGCAAGAAACGATGGATTTACGAACCGACGCAGTGAGTTTGAAGACAGAAATATCGTAAATTTTTTTAATTCACACTAAAATTACACTATGGATAGGAAGAACAACTTCCACTCTCATCACCCTGTCAAAATTTTCACACACAAGACAGGAAAAGTCATTGAAAACGTTGTCTAAAACTTGTGAGATCTTTAAACGCGATTTTCTCAGAACTGCATTTTCGCTCAAAAACGAAATAGCGTCGGTTCGTGAAAACGCCGACGATTTGACATTCTAACATCCGTCCTTTGAACATTCTTGGGAGACGGCGAGAACTCTTGCTTTTCCTCCCGGCCATGGTCGAGTTTTGGTCATACTGGCTCGCAAGATATCTCACTAAGATAATGAAACGAAAACCCTTGATGAAAATAATGTCAGGATTTGGGTCACCAAAGAGCCACCGAAAGAAGTGTATCTACCTGATCAAAGGGTTACAGCCCGTTATTTCGAAGGTTCGTTATTCCGAAGGTTCTTTAGTTCGAAGGTTCCTTATTCCGAAGGTTCTTTAATCCGAAAATGTGATGAGGTTTGTTATCCCGAAGGTTTATTAATCCGAAAACGAAATAAGGTTCGTTATTCCCTATGGTTCGTTAATCCGAAAATTAAACAAAGCTCGTTATTCCGAAGTTTCGTTACGGACACCATATCATTTCGGATCAACGAAACTTCGGAATAACGAACCCTATTTCATTTTCGGATTAACGAACCTTAGGAAAAACGTACTCCTATTTCATTTTCGGATAAACGAGCCTTTAGAATAGTGAACCCTATTTCATTTTCGGATTAACGAACCTTCGGAATAACGAACCTTCGGAATAACGCCACAAATGTTTGGATAAACGAACCCTTTTTCATTTTCGGATTAACGAACCTCTAGGTATAGGGATTTGTGTGTTTCGGATAAACGAACCTTCGGAATGACGAACCTTCGGAATAGCGAACCTTCGGAACAACGAACAGCGAACCTTCGGAACAACGAACAGCACCCGATCAAAAGTATACTTCCCGAGTGGTTCCAAAATTCTGGGTTTGCAGATAGAATTCTATTTGAAACGATTGTAGAAGCATTAATCAGGGTAAAGAAAGTTCGGCAACATTCAAATAAAACTCTTAGAGAAACTGTTAATATTATTGTTTCAAAGCACAGGTAAGGTGGAAAAGGGCCCTAGAATTAGATGAAGCAGACTTGAATTGGTCTAGGGTACACTATCAAACTTTACCTGTTCCATAGAAACCCAGATGAGGGCTATTTACTTCAAGTTTTTTTTACAACTTTATCTGCACTAAACAATTTTTGTCGAAAATTACACGTTCGGATACAGATGATAATGTCAGTTTTGTAAACCAGGAACCAGAAACGCTCATTCATCTGCTGGATGATTGTATAGGTTCCGTCCTCTTTGGAACAAACTGTTTGACTTAATTAATAATCAGGTTACTCCATCTAGACAGTTTTCAAAATTTAATTTTGTTTCTGGAATTGTTGTTAACTCTCACAATGGACAATCACTGAAGTCTCACTTTTGCTGAAAATCGCGAGTATGCGTGTGTTTATATAACTCCATATTCCAACCCCCGGATGTGTCATGCACTGTACCACAATCCATTGTGGATGTGTACGTGTGTTTGTAGACCCCAAAATGTATCTCACAAAACATTGCCACACACCACATTATTATCAAAAAGAAAATGTTGCTATTGCGATTGCAGACCCACGAACACATTGAATTTGTTATCCTCTTTTTCAGATCTTAATGATGATTATTCAAAATTAGCCTTGTCATGCATTGTGTCAACATTGTCGATGCTAAACAAAAGATAGAAGTTGTGTATAACTATCTTCAATAATCTACAATAATAACTTCCTTTCCATTATCGATAAGTCGTTTCAGAACAATTTTGAGGTCATGCAAATCTTTATTTTTCTTTCTTCCTGTGTTTGTTTGTTTGTTTATTTGGTCGGTTGGTTGGTTGGATGGATGGTTTGGGGTGAAGAGGGACGAAATTTATCTCGAAGCAAAAGAGACTTCGAATTCCCGTCAGTTATCACGTAGATTGGTTGTGACCCGATTATCTTCCTTGTGAGAAGTGGAATCTCGTTGCACCCGACCTGTGGCTACAACAGGATTCCGCCTTATATTAATACACTATTGCCTATATACGGAAATGTAAACGTGAGAACTTTCTCCTTACAGACTATCTACAAGACCCGCAAGTAGGGTTAAAGTCCAAAAGATGGCTGAGACAGATAGAAAACCGACATCCTGTTAATAGCCATGTACCTCACTCATATTACGGTGCCTCATTTGAACACACATGGCAGTTTTACGTATGATTTCAGTATATTGACGTTTGCCAAGTACGACGACGGTTACGAGATGGCATTATCGTATGTTGGGTTGAACGTTGGAGGAATTGTCTTTAAGACGTCTAGGACTACTCTAACTAGTCAGGCCGAAAATTTCTTCACTTTGATACTGAGTGGTCAATTCGAAAGCGCCAAGGATGAGTCTGGAAATTTTTTGATCGATCGTGACGGGCAGATTTTCCGCCATGTACTGAACTACATGAGAAATGGCAAACTCGTCCTGCCCGAAAGATTCGACGAACTCGCGTTGCTTGAGCAAGAGGCAGATTTCTTCCAACTCGGTTCTCTGAAAGCTGACATCCAAGCTCTGAGAGAGGCCACGCTCGCAGAGAGTGTCACTCTGAACGTTGGCGGCAAGATTTATCAGACGACAAGAAGCGTCCTGTCTCGGGAACCAGGGTCTGTCTTTCGCAAGATTATTGATGGCCATCCTCCCCCTCATCATGGTCAATACTTCATAGAAGGAGACCAATCTCTTTTTGTCCACATCTTGAGATATCTTCGATTTGGATACCTCAAACTTTCGCATCATTTTACGGAAATTGACTTAGACCTGCTGGAAGTTGAAGCGAAATCTCTGAAGATGGATATTCTTCTGGCACACGTAAAGATACTTCAAATGCTACAAAGAAATAGATATGCACCACACAGTGGTCTAGCTATGTTTGTTACAGACAACCAGTTCGTGTTCTACTCAAATACGATAACGCATTTGAGGATCCTATCTCATTTCGGGCGACACAACGTAGATGCAGAAACCTTGAAATTGGCATGGGAAAACGTGTACATGCTTGAACTTCATTTGGATTTGACCAAAGTTGGCAGATCTGAATACATACCGGGATTCAGGGGTATGGTTGTACACCCTTCCAATGAGGATGACATGGTCGATCTGTTATCTTCACAAATAGGTACACCATCCATTCGTGTAGTATATGCTGCCACCTGCTTTGCTTTTTTTGGCTGGAGTGATGACATAGTTAAAAAGTACCTGAGAGAGATTATGTAGCAGGGAATGTCTTATCAATGTCAAATCAACGACAATGATCAACTAGACTTGGAATTTGTCAACACTGACAAATTAGGTGATCCGATCTGTTCGGAAATCAATGATATGAGTCCTGATCCAAATAAGCATGACCATACAGGTTTCATTGGTGTTGAGGGGACATTGGCCGTGTGATGTTTGGATTCTCATTTAGAAAAGGGAGTCAAACCTGCCATCTTTGGTACAGAATTCCGTATACACTAACGAAGATACAGAATGAAGTATATTTGACCTTTGACCCCACTTTGCACACTCAAGATGGCGTCTGAGCAAAAAGTGGTTATGTTATGAAATGATCCTTTTAACATGGTCTTTGCGTGTGCAAAATATGGGAAAGATAGGTCATGTATATACCAAGATACAGGATGAACCATTTATGACCTTTGACCCTAATTTACACACCGAAGATGGTGTCCGATCAAGTTTTTTTTTAATTTTATGAAATAATGTACGTAACATGAACTAAGCATGTGCAAATAATGGGGGAGGGATAGGGGCTGTTTTTCGTGAGTTATTGCAAAGAAAGTTGCGGAAAGAAAGAAATATCTCAGTACATCCAAGATAAGCTTTAATTTCAACCACGTTTTTTTGACGTGATGTTGACGTCGTATGAAAATATTGAAGGTACATTTTGATAGCCCAAAGTCTCAGCTACAACATATTAAAATTTGGGAGAAATTCACTGAAGCATAAGTGAGCTAGTGCTCGATAAAGACAATCATGTCAATTTTCACATCTAGAAAAATTCCCTCCCATAGAGATAACACGTCATAACGAAGATAAGGAAAGAAGTACATATGACCTTTGACCCCACTTTGCACAGACAAGATGGCATCTGAGCAAAAAGTGGTTATTTAGTGAAATGATCCTTGTAACATGGTCTTTACGTGTGCAAAATATGGGAAAGACAGGACATGTATTCACCAAGATAGAGGATGAAACATTTATGACCTTTGACCCTAATTTACATACCCAAGATGGTGTCTAACGAAGTAATTGTTATTTTATGAAATAATGTAAGTGACATGAACTAAACATATGCAAAATATGGTGGTGATAGCAGCTGGTTTTTTTTTTTAGTTATTGCAAAGAAAGTTGCAGAAAGAAAGAAATATCTCAATACATCGAAGATAAGCTTTACTTTCAACCACGTTTTTTGACGTAATTCCGACATTGCATGAGAAAACAAAGGGCACCATAACGATAGCCGAAAGTCTCAGCTACAACATATTAAAATCTGGGAGAAATTCACCGAAGCATAAGTGAGCTATTGCTCGAAAAAGATAGTCATGTCAATTTTCATTTCCAGAAAAACTGCACTCCCATAGAGATAACACGTAAACTGGTCAAATTTGACAAGATTACTTTCCATCCATTTTTACGAGGTAATGCTGTCATCCAATCAAAATTTTGTTATAGAAATATGAAAGAACATTAAATTAGCTACAACATACTGAAATTTGGGTGTAAATCGGCCAAGGATAAGTGAGATACGCTCGAGTGAACTTGAAATTTGATGACGTCATTTTGAAAATTTACCTTTTTTTTATTCATTAAGAAATTTGATATTTTTTTAATCATTTTGCCAGCATCGCCAACCCATGAAATGACATGTACGACTCATCAGCTTTCAGAACATGTAAAGAAAATGGGGGGTCACCGTCCATTCTGACGAGTAAAATCGTATTTAAAATTGGCGGTTTTTTTTTGGCTTAGTAGCACTGTATATCGCCATTGACGCGCGCGCGGAATTTCAACTTTGACGGGCCCGTATGACATCATATTGTGTCGGATTGACTTGAAACTTACTAGAATTATTCCTTGACACTTCAGACATCTGATACGCGTGAAAAAACGTGAAATTACTATTGCATATGAGCTGTGCATGCGTATATGCGCGTACGCCTCCGACTGATTTTTTTTCAATTTTTCAAAAAATGCTCCAAATGATCTAAAACGTGTGCAAAAAAAAAATTGAGCTCGATTGGAGCATGTCAACATTTTAACGTGCGCTACGCGCACGTTTTAAGTGCAAACTGAAATTTGAGATAATGAGTAGAATGCACTTGACTTGAAATATATGTGACGTAAATTTCATTGAACAATTCCATTCCATTAATGAGATATGAATGAAAATGTGTTTTCATATAATGACGTCATAGTGACGCCACGGTCGATTGATCACTATGATTTTATAAAATCTGTCGTCTTTGCGACATGATACATATATGGTATAATTTTGAAATTGATAGGCCGAGGACTTTCTGAGCCAACCTGTGCACAACTTTTGGGGAGAAATAAAGAATCAGTACAGATACAGAAGGTGATCCGAAGGATACTCGGATCACCTAATGATAATGACTGCATGCAGTGACACACGTTCTTGCTACACAAATTGTCGCCCCATCACAAATTGTCGCCCACGGCTCGGGACGACAATTTGTGACGGAGTTGGCGGCACAAATTGTCACCCGTCACAAATTGTCGTCTGGCGACAATTTGTGATGCTTGTGCAGTTCCTAATTTTTGACCTCGATGGTGACAATTTGTGCTGGCAAAATGAAACGAAGCTGCACAAATTGTCGTCGGCCATGCACTGTGAATTTTGTGGTTGCTCCAGTGTTATGCTTTGGCGGGGTGGGTATGACTGGTAAGTTAAGCACTGAATTGATCAGTGTCTCAATTACGTCGATGCAGGGCAATTTGTCAATCAGTTGCAATGAAAGCATCTCGACAGAAGAATTTCATGTATTTGAATAATTACGCAGTACCCGCTGCATGCTACAAGGATTAGAACCAACACTTGCTGTCGGGCGATAGTTCGGTGGTCTAGTGGAGATGACGCCTGTCCGGTGATCAGGAGGTCGTGGGTTCCGAATCCCGCTCGAGTATGTACTCCCATGATTTTTTATCATGGCTACTACTAAAACACAGATCAATTCAGTGCTTAATTACGTCGATGCAGGGCAATTTGTCAATCAGTTGCAATGAAAGCATCTCGACAGAAGAATTTCATGTATTTCAATCCTAATAATGCATATAAACAACCTCAACACACAATCTTCCATAATATACAATAACACACACACGCACACACAAACACGCACGCACAGACACTCAATCATATGCGCGCGCACATGGGAGTCTACACACTCCCTACCTCGCATCATCACCATTTATGTGTAAACACACTAAAACAAAAGCGTTTTTAGGGTTGTTCGGGTGCACATGATGCATTTGGTCTTTTTGTTTGTTTGTTTTTTTTTGGGGGGGGGGGGGGGAGGGGGGAGAGGGTGGAGGCGTAATCTTTACCCCACGTAAGATCCTAAATCGTCTGTCTTTCCACCTCCCTGGTTTGAATCGTAATTGTAAGAACCGCATACCACTATGGAGGCTTGTAATTATGATTAACTCGATTCGTTGTTTGTGTTTTCTATAACTGATTCAGATTCTTTTAGTAAACAAATCGATTAGGTTAAGTTAGTTCTCTTGTAATAATCATAGTACATGATAAAGGTCTATAATTATGCTTTATCCAGGGTATATGTCTCTTCAGTGTTGCTGCTGCTCTGCAAGAGGACCCTGCAAATACAACCTAAAAAGTAGGTTAGAAAAAAGAAAAAAAAAGGAAGATATGCTGTCCATTATCCCTCTCTTTCACAAAAAAAGCGAAAAAACAAAAACAAAAAGTGAGTGAAAATGTTCACTCTTGAACAACAGAAAAGAGTGAGTTTCAAGTGAAATTGGAGTGAATTTAGTGTGAAACTGTTTATTATTACGACTTTTCTAGTAACCTCAGGGATTACTCGAAGATTTTATTTTTCGAGTGATCGAAAAGTGTCGAGAGGGTCACTTCGTAACATCAGTGACCAATGTCCACATTGTCTCTAGTATAGGGTTTTATATCAATAGGAAAGTATGCAGTAGAGAGAAAGGTACAGTGGCGGATCCAGAGGGGGGCGCAACCGGCACAAGCCCCCCCCCCCTTATTTTTCGCTAAAAACAAAAGAAATAAAAAGAAAAAAATGAAATGAAACCCGGAAGTCAGTGGCACCAGAAATATTAGTCACGCCCCCCCCCCCCCTTTACAGAATTCCTGCATCCGCCCCTGAAGGTATCAGGCCACCAAAGCCACCAAAGCCAACTTAACTTGGATAAAGTCCAAAGAAATAACAAACAAACAACAACAATTACTTCTGCATTACTTACATTAGCAATACACTATGTTGTATAATGTTCAGGGAAAGGCGATATTGGATGATAACATTTTGATCATTTTTTGTGTTTGCATGAAAGTTTTTGGATGTGTAGTTTAGATGCAATCACTGTGACATGAAATTGTGTGAAAGTTACTCAAGATTTATTGAATGTGTAATCATTAAGTCGCTGAGTTGTTATAAGGTAAAAACTCGATTCAATTGGGTATAATTATGATGAAAATGTGGTGAACAATCAGGGATATTGTTTTCGTTTACATCAAGTCTGTCTTCCTCCTAAATACCCAAAATTCCAACAAACAACCCCCTCCCATCAAAAAATGAATAATTACTAAAGCTATACATGCATTAAGCAGCCAGCCATGATAATCCCAAAGTTTACGACTGTCAGAATAATCATTTAAACACGCATATACAAGCACACATCACTCTTATATTTTAAGTGTGTATGTGTGTGTGTGTGTAGGTTATGTATGAATGTGTCTTTGTATGTCTGTAATGTTTCCAAAAAGTTTTTCTTTCTATAAGTACATCCTTACTGTTATGTTCATCATCTCATATACCTTGACGATACTTGAATTGTGTATTATTTACAATTATGTTACGGCATGATCTCCTCAGAAGATATTCCATTAGTACCAATCGCTGTTACATTATGTATGACAGGCAGACGTAAAAATTACTGTATATCATACTTCCTTTCCCTTTTTGCATTTGTTACTTTTTTCAGATTATCAGAAGTATATTGGTTGACTCAGAAAAAATAAATCTTGTCGTCCCATGCAGTATTAACAACAATAATCACCCAAATCCCTTTCCTGGCCACATCAAAATAAGTATTGTTGATTTACAATGAACTGATAAGGTCAAAATTCAAGGCTTATATTCATAATGATCCTTTATTGAAATCCCAAATGTATTATTTATGTTTAAAAAAATGTAAATTGTTTTCAAGAAACGCTGAAATTCTTTACAAATTGGGAGATATTTTCTCATTGATATTCTACAAACATTGTAGATTATACTTTAATCAACTGTTAATATAATTGTACTTTGTGTGCATGCTATTGGTATCTTAGCATGGGGAAGAAGTGTATTTTAAATCTTTGATCAGATTTTTCTTATCCGGGAATATACTATCAGACTCGTTTTAACAATAAATAACTGGTCTTTTTTGCCGCAAATGAAGCATTAAAGATTATTGATAAATCTTTGTTAAACGTTAGTAGTACTATACATGGACAGATTTTCCTCAGCTGATAATCTCCTTGGTGTATTTCAATCATGTCTAAAAGAAACGACGTATACATCATTATTGTCCTCTACCCGTCAAAGCCGTTTTTTTATATGTTTGACTTTTTTTTCTGCTTTTTTTTTGCATTTAGAATTAACAGGAACAGTGTTTTCCCCCACACAAATCTAAGTATTATGGTCCTACAGTCTGGAATTATCTTCCTGGCGATGTCACTAGTAGTCATTCCATCAAAAATCAAACGTTAGTCAAAAATCTTCAATATTAAGAAGGTTCGAAAGTGAATCCATTACATCCGGTACACGCTATAACGAGACGAATATTTTTTCTCTTTATTGCGTTCAGACAGATTGAGATTCTATTAGGCATTTTTTTAACATTTTTCCTCTACACTCAGTGTAAAATTATTGTAAGCTGAGCATGATACTAAGTCTGTTTATCCGTGTCTTTTCCATTTTTCTTTTGTTGTTGTTCATTATCAAAATAGAAAAAAATGAATAATATCATTATTCACGTGGCTACTGATGTTGACCTTGATTCTACATTTTATGAAATGCATTCGACCAGCCGACTTGTATAAAAGTATTGTTCTAGTTGGTTCTGGCACATTTTACAACTCCTATTCGTAAGGGACCTAAGCCTTGGTTTTGTCACTTGTAATGTAAAGACAGCCATGTGTTGTCTATTTGCTTTTATATCTTTGTATTTCCTTTTGTAACTGTTTTTTTCTGTGGATCGAATTGTAATCCGATGATTTTGATAATGTCTTTGTCCAGTGATATTTTTTACATCGTATACAGTTGGTTTTGTATGAAGTATGAGAAATAAATTCATTTCAGTTCAGTTCAATTCGATTCGATTCGATTCAATATACAGTGATGTATCAGTGAGTCGTGAGTGTAAAAGCTGTGGTATAACGGTCGTTCTGTTTACACGGTAATTTGATGGCACATGAATTGAGAATAGTCGAGACATGGAAACACACAAGGAGTATAAAGGAGAGAGAGAGAGAGAGAGAGAGAGAGAGAGAAAGAGAAAGATATGCATAGAGAGGGATATAATAGAAAGAGAGGGAGAGAGAGAGAGAGAAGGGGAAATGGAGAGCAAGAAAGGGAGAGACCAGATCACGGACAGACCCAATTACCTTCCTCTCTGTCTTACTCTGTCTGTCTCTCCGTTCATTATCCTTCTTTTCCACGAGCATTATGTTGGATCCCCCCTTTTTTTATTGCATTAACCAGGCCCGTAGCCAGGGGGGGTGCGTCGGGTGCGTACGCACCCCCCCCCCCCAAATTCTGAAAGGTCCACTTTTTCATAATAACGGTTTTTAGCAATTCTCAAGATAACAATCCAAATAAATATAAAGACACATTATATGCTACGTAAATGTGGAAGAGTACGTTTAACAATGTTAAAAATAATTGTACGAAACCCTTTTGTTGTATGAACCATCGGATCGTCCCCATGCACACAAACACAAATGTTATGTATCAATTTGTGCGAGCTATTATTATATTGGCACTGCATGCCATGGCCCTTGGCGCGTGTGACCGGTGTTTTTTTTTTCCACTGGCCGCCCGAGTACGTGCGATTCGTGGATGACATTGAGGTTGACACTTGCATTTTTTCACAGGAACAGAGGTAAGTGGATGAAAATCTAATAGCCTCAAGTTTACATATATGATAAAAATTAAAGAAATTTCTTCGAAATTACTATAATCGAAAACCTGAGACATTCTCAATATATTGTTGATTATTAGTTATACATTTTCTCATGTTGTGACAGTTCGATTGGTTCTCATTTTGAAGTGAGCCAAAACCTAAGAACATTCTCACTTATAATTTCCAAAGAGTATTATGCAGGCACGCAAACTCAATTTAGTTGTATTTCATTCAAATGTAATGGGTAAGAGGGTATGAGATAGAATGCTGAGCTATGAAGTAAAATGGTAAAGTAAAAAGTTTGTCAGATAGTATTACAAAAGCTGAATATTGCAAGAGCTCCGGAGTAAAAACAGTCAGGGAAAAACCCTATGTATGATAACATTGTGAGAGCGTTAGACTGCATTGTGACGCGTCGTTATTTAATTTACATTCTTTATTCATATTTTTCATAAAAAACACAGGTAATGAGCCGGATTGGGTTAAAATTTCTCACAGCTTTGTAGAAGTCTGAGTCAACAGTATCGCACAGTACTTCAAGACGTATTAGTACAAACGATTTCTTGAGCCTCCACCGTTTCAGGCTCTGTTCTGGATACGGCGGTAGAAACTCATTCTTTTTTGTTGTTTATTTTATCATTATTTACTAATCTCTTTTCTAACTTACAGGTAGCGGATTTCTTTGCAGGCCAAATTCGGAAATGTACTGTTGATTATTACTTATACATTTTCTCATGTTGTGACAGTTCTATTGGTTCTCATTTTAAAGTGAGCCAAAACCTAAGAACATTCTCACTTATAATTTCCAAAGAGTATTATGCAGGCTCGCAAACTCATTTTAGTTGTATTTCATTTAAATGTAATGGGTAAGAGGGTATGAGAGAGAATGGAAATTGCTGAGCTATGAAGTAAAATGGTAAAGTAAAAAGTTTGTCAGATAGTATTACAAAAGCCTGAATATTGCAAGAGCTCCGGAGTATAAACAGTCAGTGAAAAACCCTATGTATGATAGCATTGTGAGAGCGTTAGACTGCATTGTGACGCATCGTTATTTAATTTACATTCTTTATTGATATATTTTCATAAATATCTCAGGTAATGAGTCGGATTGGATGACAATTCTCACTTACAGCTTTGTAGAAGTCTGAGTCAACAGTATCACACAGTACTTCAAGACGTATTATAGTACAAACGATTTCTTGAGCCTGCACCCTTTCAGGCTCTGTTCTGGATACGGCGGTAGAAACTCATTCTTTTTTGCTGTTTATTTTATCATTATTTACTAATCTCTTTTCTAACTTACAGGCAGCGGATTTCTTTGCAGGCCAAATTCGGAAATGTACTGTTGATTATTACTTATACATTTTCTCATGTTGTGACAGTTCTATTGGTTCTCATTTTAAAGTGAGCCAAAACCTAGGAACATTTTCACTTATAATTTCCAAAGAGTATTATGCAGGCACGCAAACTCATTTTAGTTGTATTTCATTTAAATGTTATGGGTAAGAGGGTATGAGAAAGAATGGAAAGTGCTGAGCTATGAAGTAAAATGGTAAAGTAAAAAGTTTGTCAGATGTATTACAAAAGAAACTCATTCTTTTTTGTTTGTTTGTTTTGTTTGTTTATTTTATCATTATTTACTTATCTCTCTTCTAACTTAAAGGTTATATAGTGGATCTCTTTGCAGCCCAAATTCGAAAATGCCTAGAGACAGCTAGTAACCAAATATGCTACTATAATTTAATAAATAAGAAATAACCATTCCAGTATGTATCTTAGTGTGCACAGTAAGACAGATCAAATCAAATAGGAAAACATCTGAGCACTAAGCCTGAGGTCTGAATTTGCACTCAACTTCTTCCAATGGCTAACGGATGTTTAATTTGTGAATTTCACTGACCTCCAAATTTCACAAAAAAAAACCTTCTTAGCATGATGGTTAATATGACATTTGACTGATATTGGAGATGTTTGCGAATCGGATCTACTACCTTTAATATTATTAAATCTAAAATGATTATTTGAAAGTTCGGAAATGCTGGAAATATCCTACCACAAGGAGGCAAAATATAAATGGTTCACATTTCGTCGGTGAAAACATGAACCGACGTTTCCGACCTACAAGCGCGCAAATGTGAATCGGAGAAAAACGCGTTTGAAAATATGGACTTTTTCAACGGATGAAATCACGTAGTTATCGACTGTTAATCTAGACAAACGTTACACCACAAGAACGCCCAAGACCTGTTCTTTCTAACCATTGTAAATTTATAACATGATTATCTGCATGCAGTGAGTATTGACGTGGGGAAAATTAGGTTGAAATTTCGGACAGTGCTTTTCTGCCCGTTACAGCGCGCGAGGAGGTTTGCGTCGGTTCATGCCATCAAGTCTATTGCGCGTCTGGTTGTAAACAGACGTATACGCTTAGATACGTCGCTTCATCCGCGCACAGTAGGTGAACGCGTAGCGCAAGCACCGTCTCATATGAGTATGCTTACACAGGCGCTCAATATGGGTCAACGAACTTTTCTGCAGACTCGAATGCACACGTTGGTTGGGTTTTTGCGTATTACAATATTTACTGTTTTCTAACTGAAAAATTCAACATGTTTGTGATTTGAATGTACGGTGTATATACCTATGACTTTTCATATTTTATTACAGTTCACTTAGTGCCAAACATATTACACTAAGAATTTGACAGATTGCTCTGGCAAGCGAATGTAAATAGTGACATCGCTAAATGAAGCAAACGATTACTTTTACTTTATGCAATATTGATCTTTATTTTTAAAGTGCTTATGTGAGGTGACTTGTACCAGTGTGTACTGGAATTTTGTCAACATTGTAAAGAAAATTATGCATCTCTTATTTCTTGCTGCTATCAACCTTGTAAAGTAGTGCCAAATTACGCCAATTTCGGGATTTTACATCGCCGGTGCCAAGCTCCCCCCCCCCCCCCCCCCCCAAAAAAAAAAAAATAAGAAGAAGAAGAAGAAGAAGAATGATAATGAAATAAAAAAGGGGACACTTTATTCTTTTGTTGCCACTTCCGTGTTACATCAACTAACATGCAAAAAAAAAAATAATAATAGTAATAATCAAAAGGCCTTCAGCGGGGGAAAAAAAGACTTATCACGCTCATACTTTGGGTTTCATCTTTTTTCTAGTTCCACTACCGTGGTAAAAAGAAAAAAAAAGAAAAAAAAGTAGGGGCATAGTTGTGACACCCTATGTACATGTATTCCTATACATCGTCCAAATAAAAAAAAATAATAACAATGATAAAAGTGGAGTGGCATTTTTTTTTCTTAAACAACAACTAGAAAATTTTCTAAAATTAGAAAAAAAAACACGTATAATACTTACAAGTTATGGTGAGCATTCAGTTGCCACACCATTTACTTCATCTTTTAAGTGATCTCTTGTACGTTATCACTGCTAACAGCATGGAAAAATTGATAGAGACAACATAAAAGCAAACTCACTTTTTTTTTACATTCAAAATCAATTCACATTAAACATGTATAGTGGTCAAGATATGTATTACTTGATCTCATCTTTAAAACAAGATGGTGTCTCTGACAAATCAAGATTTACAACCAGTTTGCAATACTGAAACTGTCTTATTGTTTATCTAGCAATCTGGATATTAGTGAATCAAAATGAGAATAAAATCTCCACATGACAACATGTGCGCTCATCCATCACACACATCTTTACACATGAAACACTGTACAATTTTTATCTATTTTTTATGAACACTTTTATTAACAGTAGCCGGTAGATACTAATACAAAGTTGTATACATAGTACAAATTGTGTGTCAACAATATTACTTAGGACTTACTATCATCAGAAAATACAATACAGAAACATGACTTACCTTCAATTGAAATTAAAATATAAGTGGGTAGATGAAGTACATGTATAAACAGAATTTCGTTAGAGGACACTACTATGAGCTTACAGCACAAATACATGACAAATTAATTTGTACAAACAAGAGTGATGATATATCGTGATTATGTTCCTAATCTAAAAACATTACCATTAACATGGGATAGCAATAGTGTGAACAGCATGTATCTACTGTTACAGTAGCTAAAACGAATACAGTAGCAAAGAGTATGACAAGCAGAGTAGAAAAATGGAGAAAATCACAACTCCATTTAAAATAAGAAAAATGTGCAATAAATCTGTCAAGCAGTAGAAATCCAGCAAATGCAGCATCATTGCATTGCAAAAGCAAGTCTTAGCCACAGTACAACAGCATGTCACAACAAAAGCATGCAGTAGAGTCAAATAGAAGTGTCCATTTCAGCATGTGGTATCATGGCATATTTTGACTAAAAAAATACAAAGGCAAATGCCAAGCAACATCTCACCTGCATGCTGCAGTTTGTGAGTTGAGTACATTTCAACATAAGTTTATGGACCTTTGACCTTTAATGAGTTGACGACGATGACAACAACTACAGTGACACCTATGTCTTGCTTCCGCTACGCAGGCAAGACAAAAGCAACAACAACAACCGCCATCACTTCTGGTAATTAGTACATTCATGTCCAGGGAGCAAAAACACACTAGCTTCCCTTCCAGAATGAATTTTATAACACACAAATCTTTCAAGAGAACATAATGCACTCAACTGAAATCCACCAGTGGAATGTATTCCTTGATGGCCACAGAGTCACAAGAAATGAATTACTAAAGCTTTTAATTCCTACATGGATTTCTTAGAAATTTTTACGGTACTGAGCTGCAATGCATTTTACGTGTGTTCTTAGCCTTACTAGTATTTGGCTGTGTGCATGTGGGGAATAGGGAAATTTCACACACACAAAAAAATGAATAAAAAAAAACATGACGAGCCACAATAAGTTCAACAAGGCAAGGGTAGGGAAAGGAAAAGAAAGCAAGAATGTTGGGTTATATTGTATCTTAGCAACATTGACATTTGTACAATAGCACAGCCGTCAACATGAACCAATCAAAACAACACTGTACCAAATTCTAGGTAGAAATCCACTTGTACACTTTCAATTACAACGTACATTTCCTATTTAAAACAACATTATGATATTTACAGTAAAGGAGAACCAGAATTATGTTATCAGGCTCAACACTACTAATTAAAGAAAATTCTGGAAAGCTGGCAGCTATGCAGCAAATGAGAAATTAAAAGCATGGATGAAATTTTGGGGGAAAAAGTCAGGTGTGTTATGCTGAAATGGTAAATTGACAGGCATGGAATAGATGAAGATGAGAATCATTAAAGACAACTCAAGGGCTGGTTTGATATTCTCAACTTATTTTTTGGTTTCTGAGATTTATAGCAGATAAACAAAATGCTTATGCTGTGAGGGAAATACAAAATACAAAAATTTGAATGAAGAATAAGGCTAATAAAAAATATCACTGCATTGATCATAAGAATATTGACATGGATTCATGATGAGTGCATTCTTGTGAATTTGCCAATTAAGCCCTGCTGTTCACATCTGCTACACATCATATCTTGGCAATGTCATATTTGTCCATTCTCACTATAATTGCAATTGACCTATAACATGAAAAAAAAAGTGAATGCAGGAACAGATGACAACTGACAATGTGGTATCCTTGGGTAGAGTGGTACCCTTGCAGTTCCTTTGGAGGGACAATTAAACTGTACAGCCACTTTATTAACATTGGGAGCAGTGATCAAAAAGAAATGCTCATTTTTTTTAAATTATTATCGCACATGTATGGTTTATTTGTGTCACGAAACACCTTAGCAACAAAAGATTTGCAACAAAACCACAAACAGGAGATAGTACTAATTTTCTCATTAAACTGTCACAGTGACGGTTTATTCTAGAAACTGTTTTTATTCAACTATTGTTAACTGTTTGTTTATCTTACAATACCCTGTACTTAACACTGATTGAATAGAGATTAATATTTTCATTCAACTCATAGTTAGAAACTACTTTGAAGCACGACAACAGTTTGTTTTCTTCATCTGCAAATGTTAGCAAGGTGTTTTAAGTGTTGCTGTAAATGCCATTGAAGAGGTGCTCTGCACTTGAAAAAACAGTACCTGGGTGGATACCAAGTGGTACTGTTCCTGCCACTGAAGGGGTGCTCTGCCCTTGCAGACCAGTGCCGTGGTGGGGACCAAGTGGTGCTGTAGCTGCCATTGAAGGGGTTCTCTCCACATGAAGACCAGTACCTTGAGTGGGACAATCAAAGTCACTTTTTAACATTGGGCGCAGTGATTAAAAATATGCTAAAATCATCACATTTGATGCACATGTATGCTTCAGTTGCATTGCAAAACACCCTAGCATTTAAATACTTTGCAATATTGTCCCAGTGATGGTTTATTCTAGTAACAATTTTGATAAAACTATTGTCCACATTTTTTACATTTTACAATACCCAATACTTACCATGAAATAAATACAGATAAACATTTAATGTTCATGATTTTCATCCCTAGCTCACATTTAAGAATTCTTTTGAAGCACTAAACCATTTTTTTTCTTATCTGCAGTTGTTGCCATAGAATCTGGGTGGATACCTTTTGTGGTACTATTCCTGAAATTGAAGGGGTGCTCTGCCCTTGTAGACCAGTGCCATAGTAGAAATTACATGATGATGCTGTTGCTGTCATTGAAGGGGTGCTCTGCCTTTGAAGACTAATTGCTTGGGAACAAGTGGCATTGTCACTGCCAGTGGAGGGGTGCTGTGCCCTTGCAGACAAGTATCACGGTGGGGACCAAGTGTTGGTATTGAAGGAGCACTGTGGTCTTGAAAACCAGTGCCATGGCAGTTGCCGATTGGTGCTGTTGTTGCCTCTGACTGGCTGCTCTGCCCCTGGTCTGTTCAGCTTGCACAAGCTGTACAAATAGTATAATCCCATGCAGAAGAGCCTGAATGTTATACATGTACATGTAATCTATGATGTACGTGGATAACAATATCAAGAAAATATAAAGGGATTACTACAAAAAATCATTTAAAAAATGAAAATAACACATTCCATCAACTTGACTGACATATGTTATGGGTAGCAATTATTCCCCCTGCTTTCTGAAAGTGGTTAGTCAAGTGGTCTTTCATTTTGATAGAAAAGTTGATTTTTGGCTCTAAGGCCCAAATTCACTAAGGTGGTTTAAATTTAGACCATGGTACAAAATAAGCGTAAAATGGGTGTACCTTTGACAAGTGCTGATCAACGAACGATTGTTAATGTTATTGAGCATCTGCCAGTGTATGCAAGCTGTCACATGCATTTACGCAGAGGGAATTGCATAAACCATGGTCTAGATTTAAACCACCTTCGTGAATTCATGCCTAAGAGTACAAGTTTTGTAATAATCTATATCCATTTATGTAAGTATACTGACACTAGAACAGCTCAAGATATCTAAAGATAAATACCTAACATCATCATTAAGATAAAACTCATTACTAAATCAAATTCTGATCGTTGCATTTGCTTCCTACATAAATT
Organism: Diadema antillarum; assembly: GCF_040938485.1. NCBI lineage: Eukaryota > Metazoa > Echinodermata > Echinoidea > Diadematoida > Diadematidae > Diadema > Diadema antillarum. The sequence continues at coordinate 807,012 of NW_027272165.1, read as the reverse complement.
ATTTGACTGTATAAACTACAATGACACTGAAGTTGCAATCTACATATTTCTTATTCAAATGGACCTCTGTATTAAAAAAAATGTATGATCTTGAATGCAAACAAGTTAAATGACAATACCCTGATTGATTTTAAGGTCCAACCAGACCATCTATCTTTTCATACAACTTGATAACTCTAGAATCTGAACAATCTCTAGTCATGGTGAGTGGTTTTTTGCAATAACCACTCACCATGACTAGAGATACATTTCTTTTACACGCACTATTCTTTCTCTCTCTCTCTTTCCCTCTCTTGTTAGTATAGTAATGCACACTGTATACACCAGATATCAGCTTCGCAAAAATCACTCTACCATAGACTTTGCACGTTTTCAAATACCTCCATCAGATTTCCATGTGACAGCGAACAGCATTTCTTTGTATTGCTTGTTGAGGCAAGGTCCCAAGAAGAGCCATTTCAGTTCTAAAATCTGATTAATATGAGTGGATTTTTTTTCTTTTTTTTTGGGGGGGGGGGAGGGGGGGGCTTGGACTTGGAGGAAAAAAAACACAAAAAACAACATAGCCATAACATAGGCGTAGTACAAGTACTAGGCTCCTACCAACCTAGTAGAACTACTGCTACTACAACTATAGCCTAGGCTAGGCTGGACAGTGTTTTGATATCTAGAGTAGACGCCTATATATCCTACATTGATACAAATAGAAAGTACAATTAAAATAATTGTATGTGTCTTTTGTAGATATCCACATGAACGGAAAATTTCTCTAACGCAATTAATAGGGCAGTTTTAGGGAATTCTGAAGCGAAAATAAGTTTTTAGTGAGAGGTGTTCAGATACAGAATCTTTTAGATAAAGGCTACAATGAACACAAAGAATTAAACTCTTGCTGATTGTTCTTACACGGTTACTAATGAATGGGACTACAATAATTGAGACGGCAACTAAGTTACATAAAACTATGAAAATTACAAACTTAGTTATATTTCCACGACATAGGCCTCCAAAAACATATGTGAATGTGAAATAGGCTGTGATATACACCTCATAAGTGAATTTTAACAGAAATGTATTCTTCTTTACCTGTTTGTCATCTTGATCACTGACAATACGCCACTTCATCCATTCACTGAGGATTCGATGAAGAGCAGAGGACCGGCGTTTCACCCCGAAGTTACAACGTGCGATCCTATGCGATGCGTCGGTTCATTCACGCACATGCAAAATACGCGCTAGTTCATGAACAGACGCATGCGGATGCGTCACTTCATGCAGTCAGTGCGACAACAGCAGTGACAAAATAATGTACGGCGTGTGCGTAAATCATAGCTTTTGGCTGTAATTTGAAGTCCACAACTTGCTACGATGATAGATGCAAGTGAGAACAGTGGAATAAGGCAAAAATCTAATTTTCGATAAAATTGAAAAAATTTCTCAGATACGTCGGTTCATCTTTTCACCGACGATTTACAATTCATTTTGTTTTAAAAATTTTTTTACTTATTTTCGTTTTTGACAAACTCGCATACCAACGGCTGATATACTGTATAGTAAAGTGAATGTTTCATCTTCCAAACAGCATCCAATGGGATGGAAAACTCCAACTGAAAGGTGGACATCGTGACCATACTCGCTAAAGAAAACGCGTGATAGGGGTCGTTTTTTCTCACGGATTAGATGGAAAGTGTGATGTACGAGCGTATATAATCAAAGGGTATCAAAAAGGCCGAAATTTGGGAAAATGGTATATTGTTCAATCATGATGAAGTACTTCTTTAGGGTGCAGGAAACATTTAAGGAATACTTGTTTTTGAGGCCCGAAAAAATCATATGATCATTACTCGTTTAGGGGCCATTTTGAAAGGCCATGTATGAGCATGGTGTCCACCTTTTAATTGTCGCTACCCCTCCCGGGACAGTATCAAAGGACCGTTTTGTTAATTAACGCAATCCCCCCTTCCTTTAAAAATCCTGGCTTCAGGCCTGCTAACGCGGGTATACAATAGAAAAAATAAAAGTTAAAACAACACCAGGAAAATCACTATTCTCAATTTTGCGGCGCGCTACGCGCGCAGAGTCTCGAACACAATTAAACTTTGCAACTTCCTGGCAAAATGAGTTTTTACTATTTCCTAGATGAAATACCGTAACGCGATTGCATGCAACAGACAAAAATACAAATTTCCTCAAGACTTTAAAACGTCATTAAAACAGTCAAAATTCACAATTTGCGGCGCGCTTCGCGCGCAAATTCTTATACAACTTTTGTAGTTCGGTCGTCCAAAGAATATATATATATATATATATATATATGTGTGTGTGTGTGTGTGTGTGTGTGTGTGTGTCATCATTGGTATTGGTACCGAAGGTCCGTTTTTTTAGTGACCGCACCCCCCCCTTGGAAAATCCTGGCTACGGGCCTGTTAACGTACATAGTATTTATCACCTGTTACCAAAGGGTAAAGCTTACAGCGCATGGTTGGCGACCGTTCTGTTTGGTAATTCATGTACTGTGATTATGTCACAGACGCATGTGTAATAAACATTATTAAAATTGTAGAAACCAGCTATAGTGAGTATCATGTCTGTATGATTATGTTTGATCATATTGCTAAAAGAGAATTGGAAATGATGTCATATAATGGACTTGTACAGCTGACAAAGGAAATGATGTTTCTGATCGAAGGATTGCCGCCAGTTGAAATTATCCTATACTTGCAATTAAGAAAGTACAATCTGTACTATATGGCACGTCTTACATGGAATATGGGGATGGGGCTCTCATTATAATAGCAAAGGTGTCTTGATACAAATATATTCAAAGATAGTACCCGTCACTGTCAGCTAAAAGAAGACGACGTTTCTGTATATATAATATTTTTAATTGTTATGTCGGGTATTTTGCAACAATACATTGATTGATTCTATTTTTAGACAATAAATCTTGTTGTCCTAGTAAAATACAGCGATGTCCATGAGTCATGAGAGTAAAAGCTGTGGTGTATAAGATCGCTCTGTTTACACAGTAATTTGATGGTATAAGAGAACGATGGGGTTGTTAAACAAACGCTTCTAGATTGATGAGTTCAAAGTCGAGACATGTAGACATTAAAAAAAAAATATGGAGAGAAAGAGAGAGAGGGAGAAAGAGGGAGAGAGAGGTGATGACAGACCCAAAAAGAATAAACCTAATTGGTGGAAAACTCTACAAAGTACCAGTACAGTTTATAAAAGAACTAATTTGCATTAAAGATTGGATTGTAATAATACCATAAGAAAAAAAAACAATTTGTCTTAGGCCTATGCTTGGTGGGGATTCTCATTGTAATAGCACGTTTTATGCAGGTTAATGTGTAAAGGCCTCGGGTATTTAACGACAATGCGTTATTAACCGTAATCGATGCAGTATTTGATCATTAAATACAGAATGTCAACAAGACCTTTAGAGACATGGCGTGTATAGATCGCCTCGATGCATCATGGGAAAACTGTGTAGATATATCTTTGACACGACCCACTAAGACGATACGCTCATGATCCTTGTACATGTTCCTACTGAATCCAATGAGGTTTGCCGGCAACAGACGGTTTGACAAGGCTAGGAACGTTGATCGTGATGATTTATTCATTATTATCTTATTTCCATTATTGTTTCACATCGCTGCGGAAGAGTCTATGTTTTAGAATCCACGTCACTCTGCTTGCGCCTGATTAAGGTGGAAAAAGCTCAGACTGCGCAGGTACGCGAGCAGATTCAACGTTCAATGTGCATCATTTCAATTGGCAAGGTGAATTGGAATCTTTGAGCTTATTGCCTTGAGTTCAAAATGGCTGCTTTCGTGGGACTGAACGTTGGCGGTAAGATTTATCAGACGTCACTTCACACACTTACGAGCGACCCCAATTGTCTGTTTCGATCGATGCTGACTGGTAAGTTAACTTGTCCACATGACGAAAAGGGCAATCTTCGCATTGATAGAGACGGAGACATATTCCGGTATGTTTTGAATTACCTGAGATATGGAAGACTGTTTCTCCCAGACGGTTTCACTGAATATGAATTGCTAGAATGCGAGGCAGACTTTTTCCAGCTCAGCTCCTTGAAAGCCGAGGTTCAGATCTTAATGGGAAGGTCTGCAGCGTCGGAAAAGATCTGCCTCAATGTTGGCGGGAAAATCTACCAGACGACACGGACGGACCTGTCTCGCGAACCTGAGTCCGTCTTTCGTACCATCCTCGATGAGGATTCCGCCTCGGCGCGCGGGCAACACTTCATTCATGCAGATGGGAATATATTTAGACACATCCTAAACTTTCTGCGACACGGCTACGTCATTCTTCCCGATCGATTCGAAGAGACAGAACTGCTGAAGGCGGAAGCCAGGACCCTGAAGCTTAGATCTCTACTGGCTCATGTTTTGTTCGTGCAGACGATTGATGACAGTTCCTTTGGTGGAGGACTAGTACTCTTTCATCGCCGCACGGGCAAGCAGAGTTTCGTCGTATATTTGCATCAAGACGGCTGGAAGGCGAGACTTTCTGTCTTTCTGGACTTGGTCAAACAGGATTGCACGATATCGCGTTGGGGACAAGTTCGTTCAATCGCCTTCAAGCTCGACGAGTCTCGATTTGGAGAAGAATTACAAATCGAAGGACTTCGCCACCGTGGTCGAATGTCCTATCCCACATCTAAAGCCTCCGTGGTAAATATCCTGTCGGTATGTGGCTACTCTACCCAATTCGTGGTCGAGGTGGACAAGCACACAAGTGTATCGGTGTTTGGCTGGCAGGATAACCCGGTCAGTCGGGACTTAATTCAAGACGTCCTCGCCTGGTTAAACCGCACATAAGACGTCATTAGACGACAAACTTATATTTGTTGTTTTATAGGGCTTTAATTGTTTTGATGTTAATCATGATGCCTTCCGAAGACATCATCATCTGTTATTCATCCTCGGTGAATGATTGATTGAATCGATAGATAAGAAATGGTATTTACAAATGTGGCTACAAATCGTAATCATAGTCGATCTACTTACCATTGTCTATACTATAGCACTCTTCAAGATTGAGAATTGAGGAGCAGCTATACCAGCTGTTACATATTAATCAACTGACAGACAATATCAGGAATGTCTGAAGTTACAAAACCTTTGAATTGAATTAAAACATGTAGAATTACCTTTACATCTCACATAAAGTTCACATCCAATTGTCGCAGTGAATCGATACAAATGGAACCGAAATTAACAAACAGGACTTTTATACCAAATCTACGATGTAATCGTTCGGTTTATTCTTGATATTGTGATGACAATTATGTTTTAACACAAAGAGTAGGTTGATCACGTTTGATCTATTGCCTACAATATTTCTGCATGCTCGATGTTATATTTTCGCAACTTTTTTTTTTTTTTTTTATAGATAACAATCAGTTCCCATACTTTCTGGTAGACAAGTGAAGTGTGTAATTCGCTTCTTAATAATCTAGACTAAATTTCTTATCAAATTTCCTCCTTTTTGACACTCAAATAAGCTTACCCGAAGATCAATTGCCCCAACGTAGCAACAAATAAGGAACACAGTCATGTTACTCTCAGTTTACTGAAATATAAATGGGAACTGTACTCATGGATTGAATATCTACATTCTATAGGTCCTGAGGGAGATATATAGTTGTGGTTTTTTTTATACTCTGGTTGAGCAGTCTGAACTATGACCTGATAAGGTATGTTTAATATCACAATGATCGAAATGTATTATAACGTCAGAAGACGGGTATTTAGTTCCAGAGTGTTGATGACCTATCAGTAGCTCAAATTCGAAATTACGAGTAATTTTTTTTTCACCATTCTCTTCATTCCATCAATAACAATTTTCTGCTTACCTCAGAACCAAGGTGTTGTTTTCTTTGATTTTGCTGACACGGTCATTTGCTGAGAGTCATATGTTTGGGGCTTCATATTACGTGAGCCTTACATGTCAAGACGGAAGCAGTTATTTGACTTGACACCACTTTGACACGACACGAATTCAAAACTATTTTTTTCTTTTTAAAGACTACTCTTTCTTGTTACATGAATGGAGAAAGATAAGATGTCAGAACAAACAGTATATTTTGTGTCATTATAAAGCCACAAGAAAGAAAGGAAGAAAGTAAGAAAGAAAGAAAGAAAGAAAGAAAGAACTGTCTCACTAGGATTCATCAGTAAGATAGGCATATACCCGACTTGCTCAAGACAGCGACTTTGCCGATAGGGGGAGGGGAGTACGCTGGAGTGTGACTTCCTCCCTTTGCGGTAAGGCCAGTAGAATGTGACCTTTAATTTGTTAAAGACTGAAACTAAATATGATATGATATATGTATTCCTACTATACATTATATATATATCTATATATATATATATATATATATATATATATATATGTATATATCAATTTAGAAAGATTATGGTGCGTCTGTGTCTGTGTATGTGTGTGTGTGTGTGTGTGTGTGTGTGTGTGTGTGTATGTGCAGGGATATACGTCTGGTGAATCAATATGAAAAAGTCAAGACAAGTGACGAGGAGATGTGATGGTTATCTGAATAATAAGGCGAGATCATGTACCAATTAAGTATACTTGAAATTCAACAGAGTACATGCCAGACATTGACCGTTTACTTGCAATAGATGATCTTCGTGTTTACCTAGACCCAAGGAATAAAGACTGATGGCGCAGTGGTTAGGAATGAGGAAATAGTCACACACAAATTGATGAATGCGATTGTATGAAAAATGTTCTTAAGATTTCGTATTGTAATGTTTCCCTCACATTTGGAGACTGTATAGTACCATATCATCTTTAATCGAATAAAGTTATGTTGCACATCATGAAGTGGGCTGATACTCTATTATTGTTTGTTATTATTCTTGTTAATCATCAAACCGCAGGGTAAGGGTTGCTTTGCTTATTTTGGAGAGAAGTATTTAAAAGTATGTGAAATGAGCAGAGCCTGTGAATCTTTCTATTTTCCTCTGCGTTAAAGGGATGGCATGATATTGCTTGAGGCGAGGATACAGTTCAGAACTCTTTGCGAGATACTTATAAACCACTGGTTTATGAAAATATTAAAGAACAAGCAGTTTATTAGACGAATTCAGAGTTTATTTGAAAGAAATCAGTTTATTGATATATAGGAATAAGTAAAGCAAGGTTTTCCTAATAAAAATGTTGGTCTCACCTTTTATTAGGATCACTTTGTTTTGGATTTCTCAGTAATTTTCAAAGCCAATATCTGTCAAATTAACTCTGAATTCCTCTTAGAACTATGCTTATTCATGGTTATTATTTCACTAGAGATTTCTCATTATCTCAGAAACTTATTCTAAAAAAAAAAAAGAATGGAAATCTGAAACTCTATCTTAATCAAAACTGTACCATCCTTTGATTATTGTAGCACAGTTGAAGTTGCAGTGAAAGAGACTGTATGTTTGTGTGTGTTTGTGTTTGTTTGTATTTTTATTAATCTATACCACTGCATGGGAGCAAAAAATCTCTTTCACTCTCGTAAAGAGACACACCAAAAAAAAAAGTTTCACATAGTAAAAGATGGATTCATCTTGTGTTCACTCACCCCAAAGTAACAATGTACAAGAAAGAGAAAACAGAAGTAGTACCTGTGTGATTGTCTTGTCAAAAGATTGTTTAATCACCAAATTTGTAGCTTCTTCTTACAAATAATTTCCCTCTCTGTATTCACTGAATATATTTGTGTTTTTTTTTTTCATTCGGAGCTGTTAATTCCTTGAATTTCCGTTCGACCTCCGCTTCATGACAATCATAAAAGTTAACAATCATAAACGGATGTAGTGTTCACGAACGAAATAAGACATTTCTTCGTAACATGTTTTAAAAAGGGATTCTTTATTATCATTATTATTATGACGTATTTTGTCTGTATCTTTAAGGGGTGAGACTTTTAGCAGTATACACACAATCATTCTTCTATGAAGGAGAGTGTAATTATTCGTAAAGAATCTACCGGGATTGTTTGCCTACTTTTTTTCCCACTGGGATATTCATTATTATACATCAAACATGCATTCATCTAAACACATAATAAATCATAATATTGCAAACAAAATTTGTAAAACAGGCAATGCAATGAAATATCGTGATTCAGACCATCATATCATACATATCAAGAGAACAGGTGTCTAAACAGACACCATTTTTTTCTGAAACACTTGCAGCTTATGATTATTTCTTGCAATGATTTTTTTTCCTTTATCATAATATTCCCTTACACTTTCTTTACATAAATAAAAAAAGGAATTATTCCTTTCATTTTACAAACATAGATTCCATATCATACAAACATATAGGGATACAATTCAATGACGAATTGTTAATGCCAACAAAAAAATAATAATTCATTTTCCGTAAGTTTTTCATATTTTTCGTAAATGTTATTTGTAACCCATCATTGACTAGACTTGATAGGGAAGTGAATAGACTGTTTGTCTACTTCCCTGTAAACAATGCTACATCATTTGAAGTAAGATAATGAAAGGACAGCAAAATGATACTCTGATCCTCACAAAACATCTCGGAACCTTGAACGTACTGTTTTGTCAAGAGTTTGCCCCCGAATTAAGAGTCTGACTTTTTGTTTTTGTATACACGAACGGAGAACGAGAAACTGTTTCTGCACATTACATCTCTACAAAAACGATCAAATAAACAAACAAAATAATAGACTCTTTTGTCTAGAATGTCACATTCACGCATAAAAGTCTTTGCTCAGCTGTCCAGCAGCCATCTATGATATCATCTCATCTCATTTCATTTCATTTCATTTTCAACATCATGTTATTGTAGTAATTAAAGATCGCAGTGATCAGTGGATGATTATACCAACCTCGCGAGATCACGAGAAATCTGAATTAGCTTGCACGTTCCGATATGAGCCACTATGGTCAAGAGATTAATGGATTTTGATGGATCGCGAAAAAAAAATGACAAGTGAAAAAACCCTGAATATTAAAAGGTAAAAAGAAGAAGAAGAAGAAGAAGAAGAAGAAGAAGAAAGAATTAGTAAGTTCTTCATTGGCAATGAATAAACTGCTGAATTCCTGTAACTTTATTACCCTTATCTTATTTTAAGTTTCTTTGAACGTAATCATTTATATCATGCAATAAACAATACGTACTTTACAAAACGACCCTGCAGTGATATATTCATATTATTATAGATGTATGTATATGCATCCATGGTATGTAACATCAAGTAAATGAGAAATGTGCAATACATACACATTAGCAAAATAAGAATTTATACCCTATCCCTTGTGGTAGTGCAAAATGTAAAGCAATAATCGTAATCATGAGAGGATTAAAAGCAATAAAGATTTTTTGAATGTGATGTATGTATTGGAATTTATAGAGTTCAGTAATAGCTCATCCGAGAAATTAAAACTAACGAAAAATGTTTCTAATAGCTGATCTGTACATGTCCGATGACAGAGAGAGAAAAAACCCTACAAACAAACAAACGTACAATTTGGGAGGTAAAGCAGAGGTCCAGCTACATCCTTGTTTCATGACATTTTCATGAAATTAATTCCACAAAACACTTTTTTAATGTTTGTTAAACAAAACAAAAAACCACTATAGGCCTTGCAGTCCTGTACTGCTGAGACTGATAAATCGAAAGTATCTCTCAAATGACTCTCAAAACTCTCTCAAAAACTCTTTGAGATTCTTACTGGCCACGTCGCTCGGTAAGCCAAACACCCCAAGATATGAGGAAGGGAAAACCTTTCGATGGGTTTCCATGCCAACTAATACAGAGAGGAGTACAACCAAGTCATCACTATTCGCAGGATAACGGCAAACGTGACCAGGACCCGTTGTTATAGAAACTGGTTCTCCTGCCCGAGAACTGTCCAGAGTAACCGCCAACATAAGCACCTGGGTATTTCCTATCCATGTAGCTCGAATTGTATCAGCTGGATGCGAGCTTTCAGGTAGCAATGTTGCAGACACACTCGTCAAAGTTGATTTATTCTTTGAGTATAAGACAAAATCGTCTCGTCTGGAAAACATTGCTACACCCCTGGTAGCTTTGTTTTCTTTTTGAAACATCTTTAGGACCAGGATGTGGGCGCGAAGAACATCAAGCTTCAGGATTTTCACTTCATCCTCAAGCAGCGTCAAATCGAAACCACGTGGAAGAGCAAGAAATCCAAGCTGGAGATATTTCAGTATGTAGCGGAAGAGCTCCCCATCACCTGGTAAAAAATACCGGCCGTTTACAGGTGTGGCTTGGTCTTTTAGGATCTGCTGAAAAACAGAGTCAGGCTCTTGCGATAGAACCTCTCTTTTTGCCGTATATTTCGTTCCACCAACATTTAGAGAAACGAAGCCACCGCGCATTGCCACTCTCAAGGTCTGAATGTCAGCTTTGAGAGATTCGAGTTGGTAGAAATCTGCTTCACGTTCGAGTAAGGTGAGCTCGTTGAAACCTTCCGGTAGAATGAGCTCGTTGTCCCGGAGGTAATTGAGAACGTATCTGAATATCTTGCCATCACGATCAATTCTGTAGTTCCCCTGATCATCCCTTGCACTGGGAACGGAACCACTCAGTAACGTGGTAAAGAAACTTTCAGGTTGACGGGTGAGAGTAGTTTCGGATGTCTCGTAGATTTTGCCACCAACATTCAAGCCTACGTAAGACGCCATATTTTGTGTCTTCTCACCTTAACATCCGACAAGCGTATCAAAATAGCTCCTGGTTGATATGGGCGGAAGTGATTGGCTCTGTATTACGGGTAATGGGTAATATTGCAACGCTGACCTCACTGCGACCATACTCGGGGTAAACAATTGTGTTGCTCTGCAATCATTTTGATATGGACTTTGCTCCAGTAAACACGAGCGTGTAGGCCGAAGAGAACTATGAAAAATAATAATTGCATACCATTATTTGAATAGGACTTGAGACTCACGCGCAAACAATGAGAGCGAAAAAAAAAGAGAACTGGAATCAGAATATACGGTATTTTTAACCTTTTTTCGGTTATTTGTACTTTTAGATAGCTTCTACAGAAACAGATAAAAATCAAAATCATGTACAGACCTATATAGGTCTGATTAGTATAATAGATGCATCGTATATGTATTTTATATATATTTATCTATATATATACGTGCATATACCGATATATACACATAATATATAGATTATATATAATATATATACATGACGAGTTTTATCGCAAAACGAGCTAACTTCATTCTTGTTAAGTTAAGACATTTTTGACTAAAGCTGCTAGAAAGAAAGAAAAGAATAAGAAAACACAGGATATTTCCAATTTTCAATCATAACTTTGACAATATTCCCTGTTATGTCACAAGTGAGGTATTACTGGAAAGGTTAAATTTTGTTTTTTTCTGATGATGGACTCAATTCGAAATGTTAAAAATGTCGCTTAGCACATTTTGCAATAAAAGTCTTGATAATATATATATATATATATATATATATATATATATATGACAATTTCGCATTACACCATGTCTGGTAGTCTTGTAGTGTTCGTTGCTGCCACACCAACCATTCCAACATCGCATCATTTTTTTTTTTTTTTTACTACTGGAGCTTGTTTCATACGTATAAGCAGGAGGTAAAGAGCAGGAAATAGAGACCTCAAAGCTCGTCCACTCGTCCACAGAACAGATTTGAATAATATTAACCGTTTGAGAACGTGGATGGTAGGGATCCCTGTCATCTTCACAAAAACGTGTTTCGTGGATGAAAAGGTGGTATCAGCTGTAAGATCTACTTCTTGAATATCTTGGCCAGATATGGTAACGCACATAAGACTGAATCATTGGGCCCCTTTACACCAAAATGATAATCAAGAATCTAGTTACAAAGCTATGCCATGTTCATCGATGGCTGTATATAGGGAGAGCCAACCTTTTTGGACAATGTGTGCTCTTTCCTTCACTACTAAGTATTTTGTTACGAGTAGCAAAGCGCAGATACACGGGGGGGGGGGTGTTTCATAAAGCTGTTCGTAAAGTTACGAATAACTTACGAGCGACTGGTGATCAGTTCTGATGTGCTATACTGACTTATCAGAATTGCCATAATTCAGCACAAAAACTGATCACCAGTCGCTCGTAAGTCGTTCGTAACTTTACGAACAGCTTTATGAAACACCCCCTGGTATAGTGGCGACACTAAATGAGGGAGATCTGGTCAGGAGATCTGATATTGGTGAGAAGCTTAGGAACTGCCGCTGAGTGACTCCATTATTGAAACTGTTTAAGTTGCTCTTGCACATCCCTAAAGCGCTTAAATAATCATTAAGTTGAATGTAGTGCGGTTTGAAAGTAAAAAAAAAAAATAAATGTCATGAAAAATAAGTCTAATAAAACATTTTCATAGAACATAAGTAGTACCGTTGACCACAGCTACAATGACGTCGCTTTGCGACTTATACCCTTCCTTGACTTGAAGTATGAATGATGGTTAGTATATGGAGTCATGATCCGGGTGAAAAACGAGCATGGTTAAATGCAAAGTGAGCTACTGGGAGGGCTATCGCAGTATCCACATGACAATGACAGCTTTTAGCTCATGAAGAATCAGAGTATGATACAATGTACTGTTTCCGCATCACGATTAGTCACATGTCGCGTGCATGACGCTGAAATATAGTAATGCAGAATGAGACGGACAATTACCAAAAAAATAAAAAATAAAAAAATGAGTACCGGTTAACCATACCTGACATGCCAACTTATTTGAAGCAATCAACTTGATAAAGTACAAACCATTTGTTTGTTTGTTGGATTTTGTTGTTGTTGTTGTTGTTGTTGTTTAGGTACTTCTTTCAATAATAGAGACAGAATTATAATGAGCGGTACCATAGGCCAAAGAGATCCCACACTAATATAGAAATGTCTTCGTTTACACACTACTGCGATGAAACACACTGTAAACTCCATGTGAGATTCGTAATTTAATGTTACAGTATACAAAGAAAGAGGAAAAGAAGACCATGATTGTGCGCAGAGGTATACAATAGAATAAATGCACATGGGGAAATCCAAGCACGTAAAAATACCATCCCGAGGTGAAGGGTCGCGTATGAACTGCTTAGATTGGTCATGATGGTGTTACTGGTTAATGGCTAATGTTGATTCTCGTCGGAGCAGAAGGGGGTATGTAGGGGTGTGTGGAACCGAGAAATGCTCAAGCCTCTTGCTATAAATGTTCAAACAACGGTAAATCGAGGCAGTGTTTCTGATTCATCCATATTAAGTATCAATCAATGTCATCATCATTTCAATTTCAATTTACTCAATGGGATTCATGCCCACTCTAAGGGAAGCGGGGGGGGGGGAGAGGAGGGAGGAGGGGGGGGGGGGTAGATGGACTCCGAATCTACCCCCAAAATTAATTAGTTTTTATGCATCATTTTTCCATGTAGAACCAAAAGTGAAAGAGCTCATTATAGTGCAATTGGTAAATAACGTATTCATTCTTGAACTTGGCTTGAACTTGGCTTGAACTGGAATTATATCACGTAAAGTGATATAATTCCTAATTTATACTGTGTTGTGTTCTGTTGGAAAAAAGAGAAGAATGAAAATAAATGAATTGAACTGAAATGAATTGAAGTTTGCTTATTCTGGCAGACCTGATGCACGGCGGCGGGCGCCATGGTGAACTGAGACACAAGTAACACCAAATCATTGCAGACAGGGTATAGTAGACCGCAGCACCCGATAATTCGCTCGTATTTATTCAACTCATATGCAAGCCCGCTCGAGGCTTGCATACGTAAAGAGCTGCGTAAGGGGATTTTGTCCTTGGGCTTTCGGCAACAAAAATGCACCTTATATTCACAAATTTGGTATCAAATTCAAGGGAAATATGTAAGCTATCGTCACATGTTACTCAAATTATCTTAAATGAAAAATATCATAGCGTAATTTGAGCTTGAAAAATGATCAAAAAAGTAATTCGTGTAGTAGACGTTCAAGACGTCAAAAGAATACCAAATTCACCTTGCGTCTCAATGCAAATGCATTATGTGTTAGTCCATCTCTTTATCTTTGTATCTATGCAAATATCTTGACAATTTGTTGCTTAATCCGGTCAGGAACCAGTAAAATATACATCGATGTCAGTGCTGGTCAGCTTGAAACCGTGCAATCTCAAGAGTAAGCATTCTCATTGGACAGCGCTTGCATTCAGCGCTTGCATTACGTCATTACGCTACTACGGTACCATGCCACGCGCGTGCATAGCGCATGCTTCTTCTTCTTCTTCTTCTTCTTACTAAACTTATGAGGCAGCAGCAGCTAGATAATGTCCCTCAATTGTTGTAGCCAAGTTACAGTCTCTGGAGTAGGGTGTGTTAGGTCCATGTTGTCAGGAGGGCGGAGATCAGGGCACTCACTCAAGATGTGTTGAGCAGTCTGTTCTGGTGCACCACACTGGCAAGCTGCTGACGGGCGTAGCCCCCAACGATGCATGGCTGCATTGAAACGCCCAACTCCCGTTCGAATCCGATTTAGAGACACCCACTCACTCCTTATTGGCAGGTTTGCTCCGGGGGGGGGGGGGGGGGGGAACAGATGTATTGGGCGTAACAACGAGTTGGGCAGGTCGTTGGGTGTCTTCCCAGCTTGTTCTCCATGTCTGGCAGATGTTGAAGTCTGATCCTCTCAGCGCTGCTGCATGGCGGGAGAAAGGGCGGCGAGACTTCAGTCGCTGATGCCGCTGACCCAGAGTTACAGAGCCCTCAACTACGTCGTGGAGGAGGTCGTCCGGGTTGCTGGAGGCCCTTGTGACCAGCCTATGTCTGTGATGTTCTCGGCGCATGGGGGCGGGAGCGATGCCTGAGAGAACAGGTAGGAATTCTGTTGGTGTAGGTCGGAGACATCCTGTAATCAATCTCATGGTGTCATTCAGAACTGAGTCAAGTTTCTTGGTGTGAGAGCTCCTACACCACGAGGGGGAGGCGTATTCCGCAGCACTGTACACCAGTGCTAGCGCACTAGTGCGGAGAGTGGTTGCACTGGCACCCCATTTTGAGCCTGCAAGTCGGCGGAGGAGGTTGTTCCTTGAAGACACTTTTGCACATTATTATGGCCTTGAGTTGTTCCTTGTAGGTCAGCTGCCTATCCAACTTCACTCCAAGGTAGGTTGGTGTGGCATTGTATGGAAGAGGTGTTCCATCAAGAATGACACTGAGCTGCCGATAAGCCTCCTTGGTGTTCAGGTGGAAGGCTGTTACCGTTGTCTTGGACATGCTAATCTTGAGTCTCCAGATCCTGAAATACTTCGCGATTTGCGACATATCTGCAGTGAGGGTATTCTCTACATTTCACCAGGCTCTGTCAGAGTGAAGAAGGGCAAGGTCATCTGCATAGCCATACTGTCGTGAGGTTGTGAAGGGGATGTCACTGATGTATATGTTGAAGAGCAAGGGGGATAGTACAGAGCCTTGAGGAACTCCATTCCGCAGTTGGCGTGGTCTGCTGGACTGTCCATCACTAGTCTTCAGAACGAACCTCCTGTTGGCTAGAATGTTGCAGAGGAACCTCACCATGTGGCGATCAGGGATTGTCTTTAATAATTTCAGAGTCAGGCCCTGTTGCCACACAGTGTCATAGGCTGCAGTGAGGTCGACAAAGATGGCGCCGGCTTTGTGATTCTTCTCAAAGCTGTCTTCGATGTCATTGGTCAGCTTGACAATTTGGTGAACTGTACTCCGACCATGGCGGAAGCCCGCTTGTTCATCTGGTAATTGTGGGTCAACCACAGGTTCTATCCTCGCCAGAAGGAGACGTTCCAGAAGCTTATGAGGGACACAGAGAAGGGAGATTGGTCTGTAGCTCTTGGGGTCATCAACTGGTTTGTTTGGTTTTGGGAGAGCAATTACAGTGGCTTTTCTCCATATCTTAGGGATGACTTGGTTGGTGAAACAGCAGGAATAGAAATCTGTCAACCACTTCTGACATTTTGACCCCGCAATGAATAAGGAATTCCGGTGGGATGTTGTCCGGACCTTGGGCCTTTCCTCTCCTAAGTAGGGCTAAAGCATTAGCTAACTCCTCCTGAGAGAAGGGGGCCGACAACCATCCATCCACTCCCGGGGCCTGCCATAGGTTGGTGGTCTCCTGTTTCACAGATCGAGTGTGGGCCTTGTCACAGCGCATGCTTGCATACAGGCACGCGTGTAATTCAAGCCAAGTTCAAGCACTGAATGCAATGCAAGCACTGTCCAATGAGAGAGCTCTTTCGCGCCACTGTACACTTTGTGTGGAGCATACTTCCGGCTTAAGAGTGAATTTCACAGATATTTCAAAACGGAACAACTAGTAAAAATCATGCTTGCGTCTCCTTGACTTAAATATAAATTATGATGAGCATCTAAGTTTCCTCTCTACGAAAAAGCCAAAATTTGAAACAACAGTTTCTTAATCCGGTCAGGAACCAAAAACGAACCTTAGACGAAAAAATCTTCCGTGAAAAGCAAGTAAAATTTACACAAATTCAACTGATTATATCGTCATGATAAGAACCGATATTATACGCAAATTTGGGATCAAAATAAAGATCAAAGTCTGGAGAACAATTTCCCGTGGCTTGTAGCCATGATGAATGTTTATACAAGTCACTACACTGTGAAAACCATAGCCCTGTTAAACTCTCGCAAAATCTCGCACGTACGAGACACCTTTCGAACGCAAAGATCGTCAACGAGAGTGCTGAATAAATCTTGCCGGATCGGCTCATTAGCATACGTGCTGCGGTCTGACTGATAAAATTTCACTTTATTCAAAAAAAGGCGCCAGTCCCACTGGGGAATGGGGGATGATATCTATGCTCCAAACCTATGGGATTGTCAAACAAACATTTTCTATAGAACCAGAAGTGATAGTAGAGTAAAATGTTATTGTTAGTGTACATTGATGAATGTAGTAAAGTCCGCTTATAGTCCAATCGAAATATGGAATGACCCAAAACAAATTGCAACAGAAACCATTCCACTTGCATTTAACGTGGAAGGACTATCAAAACAACATATGAAAAGTTCCTTAAAATTCGAGAGGCAGATCAATGATTAATTTGCATAAATTCTATAAAAATGGCAGCCATGTAACCTAGTTAGGCTTATATCTTGGGACATAAAACCCACAGAAAAGTAAGTTCTTGTGTCTAAACCTATGTTTTTTAGGTCAAGGAACACAATCATGACATCAGTAGTCACTTAAAAGTATTTCTTTGTACATAATTTGCATAAATGTGCATATAAATGCATCAAGAATGGCCCCATTATGGCCTGTTAATATCTCTGTAAATAAAACCTGTAGAAATTAAATTCTGTTGGCGATTGAAAATGGGCGATTGGCGATTGGAACTAAATTCTATAGGCAAATGTTTTTGTTTATGATGTAATACCTGATTTATCTTGTGTAATGTTTTGTTGGGGAAAAGAAGAATGAGAATAAATGAATTGATTTGAATTGAATTGAATTGAACTGAATCGGGGCGATTTCGTTAAGCCGAAGGTTCGTTAATGTAATAAGGTTCGTTATCACGAAACACCCAATGTATATATCTGTATATACCTAGTATAGTTCGTTAATCCGAGAAAATACTACACGTCTCTTTACTCCGTATAGGTTCGTTCATCCGAAAATGCATATAGAGTCAGTGCTCTTAGTAACAAGGGCTCACATTGATGGCTGTAGATTCAAGTTTGCACAGAATGGCCGATCCGTGGAAGCCGGAGAAACTTTCTGCTCAAATCAATTATTTTCTTTTCCCTATACTGCAACCCCCCCCCCCCTCCCTCGTATTTATACAAAATGCAAAACTACCTGTCACTGGTATAAGGTGATCATAATTATATATGGCACTGTTCATAAAGTATAGTTATAATATGCGTGTGCGTGTATGTTTTGTATTATATTATATATTATATATTATATATTATATATTATATATTATATATATATATATATATATATATATATATATATATAAAAGCTGGATAAATTTACAACTGAAGTCAGATTACCAAACTTTTTTGAAGGGTTTATATGAATATGTATATGTATATAAAATGTGAGAGAGAAATCAAAAGTAACTAAAATTCTGAGTAAGTTATTAAAATGTTCGAAGAATTTGAATTATCATTCAAGTTCAACTTGTCTTTAAGCTTTCCAGCAAACATTAAATACAACTTTCTTCTCATATAGATATAATTATAGTGAACAGAAATACTGCTGCTTGAGTTTCGATTTTCGCTTTAGTCTATTTTTATACTTCTAAAAATAGAGAATAATTTTGTGTGGTAATACAAAATACATATTAGAAAGAAAGGAATTTGTTTGAATCTCATAGGAATATACAGTAAAATAAGGATGTACATAATATAAACGGTCATTATGCTGGAATTGAAGATATAAAAGAGCAGAGAGACATAGAAACGTGGCAAAAATCAAGGAAAGCTACCGTAAGATTGTAAGAATTGCAAATCTCAATAGAATTTTATGAGGATAAGTAGGATAAGTATTCAAAGTGGTACACTTGTATATATAGTATGTTAAATTTAATTTACTAGTATACAAAATATACACAACAAATGGCGCCATGAAACGTCACTGATAATCTATATGCAGCCTCTTGCTATCATTGAGAGCCTTAATGATACAGCAGATTAATATTTCAGTAGAAATTATCTTAAATTCCGTTTGAAAGCATAGAGAGATAATTACTATGATCGTTACTTCAAAGGGCAAATCATTCCACTGTTTGTGTCTTTGGAGCGTAACTGTTATTTCTAAAAACAGCTCGAGTGAACGTGCGTGGAAGGTGATGTAATCTACTCTATTGAGCTGACAAAATGAATGAAATTTATGATACCTGCAAAGTAAATCATTTATATGTGAGAGATAACCAGCGTGATTGATCATTCGAATAGCATGTCTCTGAATAATGAGGAATTTTTGTTGAAATAGCTATTGTTCAATTTTCTGTAATTTCTATAATCTATATAAATTTCTGTTTTCCTTTCCCTGTATTCAAGAGGGAGCTCTGTGCACTCCACACGACATCGACTTCATTATTTACTCATATAGCCAGGGATAAATGGGCGTACACGAAATACTTCCCATATTGTACGATAGCACCGTGACCCATATTCCACAATGCCATAGTTTATTTGTCTATAATCAACAAACAGGGGTGGATCCAGGAATTCTATAATGGGGGAGGGAGGGGGCTACTGATATTTCTGGTGCCATTTCCGCGTTTCATTTCATTTTATCGTTTTATTTCTCTGGTTTTAACGAAAAATAAAGGGGGCGGGCGCCGGTTGCGCCCCTTCTGGATCCGCCACTGACAAACACTCATAAAATAAGAAGAGCTTCAGAAAAGTCAAAGAATATTCAAATAGCATAATTGCATAGTATACAAACAAGTGCATAACTGACTTGTCATAAACAATGATATTACAGACCCACGCATTGTAGAAAAGCAGGAGATGTCGTGGAGACTGTCGAATGATTGTTGTGGTTTTTTTTTCAAGCCAGACTGAGAGTCAGACAAATAAGCGTATTTTAATTTGATAAAAAATGAATTAAGTGTACTTGTGTAAACTAATCTTTCAAGAATTCTTGACCGAGATAATTTTCACTCGGTAGGAGATATCTAAACGACTTCCAATTTATGGAGACAATCACATACCCTAAAGATGAATAAAAAATGTGTGATAGGGGAGATATACGAATTCGTTAATACTAAATTACCTTTTCAAGGCAAGGGTTCCAACACCACCGTAACAATTTTTTCCTTTTTATTTCAAATTTAGAATACTTTCCTTAACCTCTTGTTCTGCTTCCGGAGTAAAAGATATAATAATGATTGGGAGTTTGAGTTTGTTAAAAAGAAACAATAGTATCTTTGAAATTGTGTGTCTGGATTAAGAAAGTCATTTAAAATGTTGTCCTGTATTGGAGCGCCAGCCGCCTACACGATACGGTCGACTTCAACTTCTTCTCCCACACCCAAACTCCAAATGCTCCTTCGACGTCTCATTCGATCGACTTCGCCATCACTTCACTTCGGTTTCAGTAACCATCATAGCTAGACGAGAAGTGAGTGGCTTTGCACGAGTTCGGATACTAGTATGAACGGTACTTGTGGTGCCATGTTACAGACCGTTAACCGAAAGTGTGAATACGTCTCTTCGCAACAGTGAACAACGTTTCCTGTTTGGTTTAGGTTCGTATTTGTTTGGTCGCATTTCTCAATTTTCCGACATATGCAGTTTATACAGGTCCCGTGGTTTTTTTCCCTCTTCACATTACGATGTAGCACCAGTATTATTGACAATTGAATAAGTTGAAAAAAATAATTTACATAATTATATTGCCGATAAATTGACAACCGTATAGGTCTATGGGTAGACTAAATATGCCTATAACACATTGTATAAAGCAGAATGCATCCAGAGCATTATCTAGTGCCCTTTTTTCGCTTCCAGGCCACTAGGACACGTACGATTCGTATCATAAGTTAATGGCATGTCCCCAACAGCCTGCAAAGATACATTATCTGACTTTATTACCCATGGATCAAACTGAGATAATTAGGGCGACACCCGTAGACATGCGCAGAGTTCACCGTCAATTGAGTGCACGTATCTATTACCAGAGTACCTGTCAATAAAAATCAAAAATTCGAAAGGTTATTCCCGTGGTTTTGGTTTATTATTTGTATATCTAAAATGGTGAGGAGGCCGTGAGAGAAAATCCTTCAGTTTTGAATGTCCTTTTTCGGTCATTTCCATCTCCCCCTTGGATAACAATTTGTAGGCCGTACCCACGCACTACGTCACCACACCAAATTCTAATGTCTATGTCATATGATTTGTAGTTTTATCTTTTCTTCTTCGAGAAACACAGCCTAACAAAACTTATGCCTATCTAGGCTATTAAGAATATACTGCATGGGTTACGGACCAATCAAGATGTTTACCTACCTTGGCTTACTGAAATAATATGACTGTTTTTAAGTGTTACAGGACAGTTTTTGTGTTTAAACTTTGTATGAAATACAAGTGTACATATATCAGCATGTCCTCAAGGTTCAACATTCAGAGTGAGACAAACAGCTAAATTATATCTGCTAAGCTCTCACCGTCTGCCTAACTGAGGACTCTCGACTGGTTGAGCCAAACACCCCAAGATACGAGGAAGTGAAAACCTTCCGATGAGTTTCCCTGCCAACTACCTTAGACAGGAGTGCCACCAACTCATCTCTATTGGTAGGATAAACAAAGGTTATGTAGAGATACGCGCGGGGAGGGCATCACCCAATTGCACACATACTCAAACATAGGGAGATTTCAACTTTTGGTGTATATAGTTCCAAGCTGACCTCAGCGGCTTTATTGCTGTAACCACAGTTACATATTCACCAGATCACAAGATATTTCAAACTTTGAAGACGATACACTCGGACTGATTGATGATGAGCACCAGCTCATCATCATTTTCAGAAAATTTTCTTCCCCTACACACTGTATGTCTGTCCTTGGCGAGATCTAAAATTCAACTCTCCTCCCACACTCAAAAAGCTAACCTCAACAACTAAGGACAAAGGAACACAATTTCCCAAGTTAAACATAGACCCAATTAAAACTCATCCAAGGTGGCCAACTTAATTCCCTAACAAAACATTTTATACTGCTATTAAGCTCCTTAGCTGTGGATACAGAGAAGGCACAATACACAAAGAGCTATACCCCCTTCCCTGTTATCTACCACAGTTAATCCTTCTATAGTCCCAATTCATGGCTAATTCAATTGCCCACCAAAATGAAATCCAAACAGAGTGCAGCTCAATTAAACATTAACAACAATAACTGCACTTTAACTGCAATCTCCAGTTTCCTGTACTGGTTTACACCTAATAAAAAATTCCAATAAACAGCAAAATCTAACACTGTGTCTCTCACAAAGTGTGAATTACTTCAGTTACTATGTTGAAAAGGGCACCGACAGACCGATGATCTACAAATTCTATTGGTTCCCCTGCCCGAGACTTGTTCAGAGTAATCGGTAGCACAAGCACCTCACTTTTCCCGATCCACGTAACTCGAATTTCATTCCTTGAAGATGGACACGAACTTTCTGTTAGCAAGTCTTTAGACAAACTTGTCAAAATGTATTTATTTTGTGAGAACAATACGAAATCGTCGTGTCTGGCAAACATTACCACGATATTCTCAGTAGTCCCGGCCGCATGTCTAGCTGGAAACACTGACCTACAGAACATGATGTGCGTAAGGAAGATCTCAAGCTGCAGGGATTTCGCTTCATCCTCGAGGGGCGTCAAATCGAAGTCGAGTGGAAGCGCAAGGTATCCGAACCGGAGATATTTCAGTATGTAGCGGAAGAGTTCCCCGTCACCTGGTATTAAGTACCGGCCGTTTACAGGTGTGGCTTGATCTTTCAGGATCTGCTGAAAAACTGAGTCAGGCTCCTGTGAAAGAACTTCCCTTGTTGTCGTGTAGTTCGTTCCACCAACGTTTAAAGAAATGGTTTCACTACGCATCGCCACTCTCAAGGCCTGGATGTCAGCTTTGAGCGATTCGAGTTGGTAGAAATCTGCTTCACGTTCGAGTAAGGTGAGCTCGTTGAAACCTTCCGGTAGAATGAGCTCGTTGTCCCGGAGGTAATTGCGAACGTGTCTGAATATCTTGCCATCACGATCAATTCTGTAGTTCCCCCGGTCATCCCTCGCACTGGGAATGGAGCCACTCAGTAACGTGGTGAAGAAACTTCCAGGTTGACTGGTTAGAGTTGTTTCCGATGTCTCGTAAATTTTACCACCAACGTTCAAACCTATGTAAGACGCCATCGTTTGCGTTTTCTCGCCTCAGTAGCTACACGAGATAGGAGCATGTAATCAATGGCAACCGGTTGCGCGGAGGAGATTGGCTCTGTATTACCAAGGAGCTATTGGTATTACAGACAGGTCTATACTGCAGCTCCAACCTCTCAGCTTCCATTATCCAAGCGAGATGGAAACTTATTCCTCTTTCATCAATGTGGACTTTGCTTTCTAACTTCTGCAAACATTGGTATCTATTGTCATCCGAAGAGAGCTGAGAAAAAAACCACAGACATATGATTAAAATTGGACGTATTGTGTATGACATACTGCACAAGAAGCAAAAGTAATTGTATGTTTTTTATGGAGGTCCATATGACTGATAGAATAAAACACGTACTAAATATGTTCTGCTAGAAAAACAAAATATGGATGTATAATAGACCTACTCTCTCTAAAGACTATGCTTTGAAAGAAGGAGAAAATGGGACAAAAGGCCTCCAATCACAAAGGTTTCGAGAAAATGAGGAAGCATGCAGGGGACAAAAAAAGAAAGAAAAGGAAAGTGCAAGAGAAAAACAACAAGCACTGGAATGAGAGCGAAAAGAAATGGCCTTAATGTATTCATAAATTCATTACACGAACAAATAAAAACCTCTTCTTTGTTTTTTGTTTTTTGTATTTTTTACTCGAGCTAAAAGAGAAACATTAACACAAGGACGATGACATCACGAATTGATGTAGAGTTCCGATTTACTGAGAGCGGGACATGTAATATAAACAAAAGAACTCGAGGCATTTGTCACTGTAGTCTAAGGCACTGTCATCTCCCTGAAATGAATTCAATTTAAATTCAATTTAATGAATGGGTGTGACGGAAATTAACTTTTCATGGTTACATTATGATAAGTGTCAAATACATTAGTATGCCAGATTATCATTACAAATCATTCATTATCCTAAGTCCATCCATCCATTATCCTAACAAAAAGTTCTCCTTTAACTGAAATAGAAATTGCTCAGCTCAGTTCACCGTGATCACTGTCTATTATGAAACTGTGCATGAATCAAGAAATTAAGTATAGTTTTGCATTGACACCATAATTTTACATATTATTATTAAGTACTGCCACAGTTATAACAGGGAGGCGTTAGAGATGAAGAAACAAATAGGCCCCAAAGCCCCAGGTCCGGGTGAGCGTTTTTAAAAGTGGGGACCTACGGCTAAAACTAACAAGCAAAAAAAAAAGGCCTTCTGCGCTACTTCTGGTGCCACCTCCGGGTTTCTTCAGCTGACAAGCAAGCAAGCAAGCAAGCAAAAAAAAAAAAAAAAAAAAAAAGAAGCACGCTGGAGTTTGCTTTGATGGAGTTCTCTATTTCAAAGATCAATATATGCCTATTCAAAAGATAGGAAACTACATGACAATGTGCGCAAAATTTAATGTGGGCATCATAGGGGAAAAAAAACATTATAGGGAGCTTTAGATTTTCGCGACTCGTGCGTTCAGAGGATTAAAAAAAATGTTCTGAGCATGCGCAATATCATTCATAAAAATCAAAGAACTTAAAATGAGAAGCTCCCTACTATAGGTTTTAAAGAGGACTATACATTTTATTTTCCTGTCGATTTGCGCATTACGAGAAAAACAAAACAAAACAAAACATGTTTATAACTTTGAATTGTTTCCCAACTTATACCGTTCTATGAACCGTATAAAGATGGCGCTGTTCATGATTATGATAATGTGTGTGCGTGTGCGTGTGCGTGTATAATATATATATATATATATATATATATATATATATATATATATATACATATATATATGTTGCGAATTCACGTATTGGCTCCAATGTAACGAAGAATAAACCGGTAATGCAATATTTCGCCAATATAGAGTTTATTAAGCAACTCAAATTTTCGGTGGCTTCCATCCACCTTCTTCAGGAGTCTCGACGCGGAATGTCAATGTCAAAACATAAATTGAAAAAAAAAAACATTAATTGTAAAGGGTACGCACTCTCATAGCAACCAATTCTGTGTATATGAGTGCGCGTTCTTAATGTTCAATTTATGTTTTGACATTGACATTCCGCGTCGAGACTCCTGAAGAAGGGTAATCATGAGAACATGAAAGTAATGTCCACTGGCAGTGCACATTCTTTGGCGCACAATTAATTATCTGTGAGAGAAATCCAAAGTAACTAAAATGCTGACTAAGTAGCCTAAATTATTGTAGATATAAAGGAGCAGAGAGATATAAAGACATGGCTGAAACGAAGGAAATCTACCGTAACTTTGTAGGAATTGCAAGACTCAAAAGAAATATGCCTTCTTAGCAATCGAATGGAGTAGAATAAGTTTCGGTATTCAAAGTATGGTACAGTGTAGTGAGTTGCATTTAATTTACTGTACGCAATAATTGCACAAACGATGAGCACAATAAATGGCACCATGCATGCAACGTCATTCATTATCATATGCAACCTCATTGATTGTTATCATTTGAGAGCTTTAATAATACAGCAGAGTAATAAATCAGTAAAAAATGATCTTGAAGGTTGTCACTGCAGCAGTATGCAGTGAAGAGATATAAGAGTTCTCATTCCATTTCATCGCTATTTTTTGTGTATATATTTCTCAGAAGTATTCTGAATGCAACTTGTGTACTGTGATACAACTCATGGTGACATTAATTTTTTGTACATAGCTGGTATACAGTTACTTACACATGTATCTTACATACACCTGTATACCTGCAGCTTGGCGTTTAATATGAAGCTTGCAGCACTGCCCCCACAGCCCCTATTGTTAATTTCTATGCCTGTCCAGCCTCTATTATGTATAGGAGTTGGACGCTTGGGCCCTATCTTAGTCATAAACTTAACCTCCCAAGCACACAACAAAGGCCCCTTTTTTAAATTGTGTAGTCCCCTATTGTTTGAACCCAACTTCTGCTGGTAGCCTTGGCATGGGAACCAAGTTAGCTTTTGCAACATCTTGGGCTTAGAAAGCCAGCAAGAAAGCCAAACTAGTCAGTATCATGTTCGATCATCGTTGAGAAAGCATCTCATATCTAGAACCTCGTATCTCGTATCTCGTTTCTCGTATCTCGTATCTCATAACTTCGAAGTTCGTTCCCTCGTTCCGAAACCAGTTTCAACAGTTCAAAGCCTCCAATTGGTAAGAACAGTTCTTTATTTCAGTATAAGGTGATTTGTATTGAGTAATTTCGATAACCAAAACCATTTCAGTATTTCTGGACTTAATTCTTGGAAGCTCTCTTGCTCAGAGTTATAATTGAAATCAGTTTTTACAAGTATAAGATTAATGTACACTGTAGGCTGAATAGCTATGCTTAATTTCTCATCAACTCTGAGTTCATTACAAAAGTTAAGATTTTCATGTTATTGCTAGTTACTTTCTGTAATGCTGTTTCCCTTTATTTCTCTGATTTTAGTAACTCAAATGATAGTCTAAAGGTCATATTCATTGTTGGAATAGTATGTTCGCATGTGTGTATTTACAATGTATTATAGATTAACAGTCTAGTAAAACAGATAGAGCTGTACTTGTTTTATCATTTTATGAATTGTAATGCTCAGTAATATTTAAGGCTTAAGAAATAATCTACATTTCTGTATTCGGATATGTACATGTGGGTTTGATTTGGTTTTATATCTGTTATGTTCAGTGAATGCACATCTGTTGACCTTAGTATAAGGAGAGTTATTTGTAAGCACTTTTCTTTAATATCACACGCACTTAGTCGCTATTATGAATTTGTTTTCCTTGTAATATTGTTCGTTGATTAGCATACTAAATGTTCGCTTTATTTGTTCTATTCTTCTTGCAGTATTTTATCTACTCTACTTCTACATGGGAGATTTGGATTCCAATAAATTCGTTTTCGCAAATTCATATCTCTCTGTTCGGAATAAATTCTGTTGGAGTGCTATCGTTCTTCGAACTCGACCGAAACTCCTCACTTAGCAACTCGTGTTAAGTGAGGCAGCCACAATAAAATACAAGTGAGGCAATAAATTACATCGAATTTATTGCATCGAATACTGCTGAAGCTGGATTTTCGTTATGGAGCCTCAAATCGCCGTGAAAGATGAAACAAATGTTAGCGTTGCCAGCCACAAGACCAGTGGGAGCAGAGCCAGTCGATCTTCGAAAGCGAGTTCTGTGGATCTGCGCAGACGTCAGGCTGCTCTTCGGGCTTCCTTACCATTCGACGAGGAGGAAGCTAGGCTGGAGTTACTGCTGAAAAATCTTCGGAAGAAACGAGAACTCGCAGAAATTGAGGCAGAACAAGCTGTATTGGAAGACTGTGAGAGTGAATCAGCACACGATGAGAATCCAGTTTTGGAAGAGCTTGACAAGGAGGACAAACGCGAGTGTATGGAACGCTTTCTCAGTTCGCAAAGAGCCGACGTAACGCCTCCGCCAAAATTAGAAGCTGGTGAACCTCCCGTCACATCGACTCAAAGCCTCGGCAACTCACCCCTTGTAGATTTGAAAGAGATGATCTCATCAATGGAGAAATGTATATCGCTGCTAGCCCAAACCTCCATGCAGCAAGGCATCATGAACCAACAGATGTTAGTGTCTGCCCAGCTACCAAAAGCTGATGTTCCCATATTCGCTGGAGATCCACTCAGCTATCCACTGTGGAAGAACTCTTTCGACACGATGGTACATGCCAAACCATTGGACAATGCTATCAAGCTCAACCTGCTTCACAGCTATGTCACGAGTAAACCTAAAGAGATCGTTCAGCATTACATTCTGACTGGCTGTGAAGACGCATACGACCAAGCGCGTGACAACCTCGCGAGGAGATACGGAAACCCGAGCATCGTCAGCACGGCGTTTTCTTCGAAGCTGAGCTCTTGGGGTAGACTTGGCAATCGTGACGCCATTGGTCTACAGGACTTCGCGGATTTCTTGGCAAAAGTTGTCGCCGCTAAGAAATCTGTGAAAAGCCTCGACATCCTGGACTTCCCCCAAGAAAACGCAAAGCTTGTGGAAAAACTTCCAGGACACCTCGAGAGCAGATGGAGGGATGAAATCGATAGATACAAGGAGGCACACGGGCCACAGGAGTATCCACCCTTCACTGCATTCGTTCGCTTCGTCCAGAAGGCTGCTGACAAGGCAAACATCCCTGAGTTAGGTGCTGTGGCCGGGGAGCAGCCGCAGTCAAGCAACCCCAATCAAGGGAGGCATGCTAGAACATTTGTTACTGATGTGAAATCGACAAAACCACTCGGTAAGGATCTTTCATCTCACCATGTCGACGAAGAGCATGAAAGGTTCAACTCGTGTCCGTACTGTGGTGGCGACCATCTGATTGAGATCTGCGGCAAGTTCCTGAGTGTCACACTAGAAGAGAGACGCGCGTTCTTTTTCGAAAAGAAAATTTGCTTCGGATGTGCTCTCACCTCCTCACATCAAAGCAAACAATGTCAGGAAAGACGATCGTGTACCGTATGCAATGGGAGACATTTGTCCTGCTTCCACTCCTCGCAAAAACCTGAGTCGGACGTCAAGTAGGAAGAAGCTTCTTCCAATTGTACCTTTGTGTGTCATGTACAAGACTAAAAACCAAAGGGCAGCTCACGACTTGGTCCTTCTCCTGTCGTCAAAAGAGACTCAGTAAATCGAAAGACCGCAGGATTCCCCATCAAGGAGCCAACATAGTGAATTAATTTAATTGAATGAAATCTTGTATTTTGCTTTGTTTCTCTGTCCTTCGCTTCACTCTATCGTAGAATCCCTTTCTTGTATCTTTATTTCAATCTTCTCTCACTCTACATTTCTTACCTTTGCTCGAATCGTTAATAGTGAATATCGTTAGTTATTGTCCATCTATATTGTAGATGATAATATTTCAGGAGGAAACTTTGTCCTATTTTCTATTTTGTCCTCATTCTCTTTCTTCTCTTCCCTCTTTATTTCCTTCTTTGCTTTCATCATTAATTGTTAATGCAGATACAATGTAATTACCATTTCGATATCTGTACTTGACATTTCAATTTTTGATGTTATTACTTATACAATTTTTGAATTTTTATTGAATTTATGACTGGTTCGTTAAAATTTCTTCTGGGTAACTGCCTGTTAGCAGTTAAAGGAGCCATGTCACTGCAGCAGTATGCAGTGAAGAGATATAAGAGTTCTCATTCCATTTCATCGCTATTTTTTGTGTATATATTTCTCAGAAGTATTCTGAATGCAACTTGTGTACTGTGATACAACTCATGGTGACATTAATTTTTTGTACATAGCTGGTATACAGTTACTTACACATGTATCTTACATACACCTGTATACCTGCAGCTTGGCGTTTAATATGAAGCTTGCAGCACTGCCCCCACAGCCCCTATTGTTAATTTCTATGCCTGTCCAGCCTCTATTATGTATAGGAGTTGGACGCTTGGGCCCTATCTTAGTCATAAACTTAACCTCCCAAGCACACAACAAAGGCCCCTTTTTTAAATTGTGTAGTCCCCTATTGTTTGAACCCAACTTCTGCTGGTAGCCTTGGCATGGGAACCAAGTTAGCTTTTGCAACATCTTGGGCTTAGAAAGCCAGCAAGAAAGCCAAACTAGTCAGTATCATGTTCGATCATCGTTGAGAAAGCATCTCATATCTAGAACCTCGTATCTCGTATCTCGTTTCTCGTATCTCGTATCTCATAACTTCGAAGTTCGTTCCCTCGTTCCGAAACCAGTTTCAACAGTTCAAAGCCTCCAATTGGTAAGAACAGTTCTTTATTTCAGTATAAGGTGATTTGTATTGAGTAATTTCGATAACCAAAACCATTTCAGTATTTCTGGACTTAATTCTTGGAAGCTCTCTTGCTCAGAGTTATAATTGAAATCAGTTTTTACAAGTATAAGATTAATGTACACTGTAGGCTGAATAGCTATGCTTAATTTCTCATCAACTCTGAGTTCATTACAAAAGTTAAGATTTTCATGTTATTGCTAGTTACTTTCTGTAATGCTGTTTCCCTTTATTTCTCTGATTTTAGTAACTCAAATGATAGTCTAAAGGTCATATTCATTGTTGGAATAGTATGTTCGCATGTGTGTATTTACAATGTATTATAGATTAACAGTCTAGTAAAACAGATAGAGCTGTACTTGTTTTATCATTTTATGAATTGTAATGCTCAGTAATATTTAAGGCTTAAGAAATAATCTACATTTCTGTATTCGGATATGTACATGTGGGTTTGATTTGGTTTTATATCTGTTATGTTCAGTGAATGCACATCTGTTGACCTTAGTATAAGGAGAGTTATTTGTAAGCACTTTTCTTTAATATCACACGCACTTAGTCGCTATTATGAATTTGTTTTCCTTGTAATATTGTTCGTTGATTAGCATACTAAATGTTCGCTTTATTTGTTCTATTCTTCTTGCAGTATTTTATCTACTCTACTTCTACATGGGAGATTTGGATTCCAATAAATTCGTTTTCGCAAATTCATATCTCTCTGTTCGGAATAAATTCTGTTGGAGTGCTATCGTTCTTCGAACTCGACCGAAACTCCTCACTTAGCAACTCGTGTTAAGTGAGGCAGCCACAAAGGTACTGTACAGTACTGGATGAGGTGGGGATTAATGTTTTGAACATTCCTAAGTGAGATAATGAAAAGCCTCTTATGAAATATGAAAGAGCATGTAATTTTAAGAAGGGTTCAAACTTTTGATACCCCTTAGAACTGCATGCTCTTTGGCATCTCATAGAGTGGTTTCTGAATATCTCGCAAAACGTTAAAAGCTAAATCCTCACCTCGACCAGAACTGTACACACCCTTTAAATTCCGTTTGAAAGCACAGAAAGAGATAAACTATAATGATCGTTACCATGGTTACTACAAAGGGTAAATCATCCCACTGTTTGTGTCCTGGGAGCGTAACTGTTATTTCTAGCGAAAACAGCTCGAGTAGGCTTTCGTGGAAGGTGATTGAAATTAACCTACTCTACTGAGCTGACACAATGTATATGCTTCCTGTAAAATGAATCATTCGTATGTGAGAGATAACTCGCGTGCATGATTCATAATTCAAATAACATGTGTTTGAATAATGAGTTTTTCTGAAATGGCTTTTGTACAATTTTCTATATTTTCTATAATCTGTAAATTTCTATTTTCTTTTTCCTGTAATCAACAGGGAGTTCTGTGGCACTCCACATGAAATCCACTTCATCTGCTTCCTATTGTGTAATGGAACCTTAGCCCATATCCCACAATGCCTAAGTTTATCTCTCAAAACAAACACTCATAAAACAACAAGAGCTTTAGAAAAGTCAAAGAATATTTGAATAGTATGGGACATATTATCGAATGCATAATGAGTATACCCTATCAATAAATCATATATAAAAGCAGAATATATCGTACAGACTGTCGTATTTTTCTTAACAGTGCTTAAGCCAACTGAAAGTGGGATAAATAGATTTACTTAACCAAAAGACAAGTTCACCTTCATAGACATGTGCATTGAGTGAATGCAGCAATATTAGTAGAACACATCATTGAGAGTTTGAAGAAAATCGGACAATCCATTTAAAAGTTATGAATTTTTGAAGTTTCTGCTCACTCAAGGCTGGATAAGAAGACTACTGTAGCTTGTGATGTCACATGAGTACAACGATATAAAGAAAGAATAAAGAAAATTCAAAATTTTTTAATTTTTCTCGCATAACAAAAGAACACTTGACTTCTCTCTTTCAGAAGGCAGGGGAAATGATATTACCCTTAACATATGTCAGTAACAAGTCAAAGATATGTGCACTTTATTCAAAAAGTAAAGTTTTGTGAAATTCTCTTTTTATTTTCTTTATATGGTTGTACGCATATGACATCATACTCTGTAGTAGTCTTCTCATCCAGCAGTGACTACGCAGATACTTTAAAAATTCATAACTTTTGAACGGATTGTCCGATTTCCCCCAAACTTTCACTAATGTGTTCTACTTATATTGCTGCATTCACTCAATCCACATGTACATGAAGGTGGACTTGTCCTTTAAAAGATCAAGTGTACGTGTGTAAACGAACCTTTCAAAAATTCTTGACCGAGATCATTTTCTCTTGGTAGGAGATACTTAAACGACTTATAATCAATGGGACAATCACATACCACTAAGATGAATAAATAATGTGTCATAGGGCAGATACAAATTCGTTAATACTAAATTACCTTTTAAATATTTCAAGACGAGGCTTGTAACACCACCGTAACCAAACTTTCTCTTTTTATTTCAAATTTGGAATACTTTCTTTAACCTGTTGTTCTGCTTGCGGAGTATAGAATATAATAATGATTGGGAGTTTGAGTTTTTAATGCCATTTTTTCCACTTCCCTGCCATTTTGACACCTACCATTCATGCCAAGTTAATGGCGTGTCCCCAACTACCTGCCTAGATACATTATCTGACTTTATTACTCATGAATCAAGTTGAAGAAATTAGGGAGACACCTGCAGTCAGGTGCCGTGGTCATCACTGTACAATGAATGCCTGATTCTAGCACCAGAGTACAGTACCTGCCTTAAACATAAAATTCAAAAGGTAATTCAATTCTTTTTTTTATTTATTCTTTTGGAATGTCTAAAATGGTGAGGAGGCCGTGCGAGAAAGTCCTTTAGTTTTGAATGAAATTTTTCGGTCATTTTTTTTTCCCATTGAATGACACTTTTCCCAGGCATGCCATCACCACACCAAAGTGTATTGTCTATGTCTTGATTTTGGGATTGTTGTTGTTTCCTTCCAGAAATACAAGTTAACAACACTTCGGCATTTATACGAATAGAGGTTATACGGACCAAAACAAGATTTTTACCTATCTGGGCTTACTGAAATAATATGACTGTTTCAAATGTTACAGGACTGTTTTTTTTTTTTTACTTTGTATGAAATACAGGAGCACTTGTGTCAGTATGTCCTCATGGTTCAAAATTCAGAGTGAGACAACAGCTAAAATATATCTGCTAAGCTCACACCGACTGCAATACTAGTACCAAAGAAGAAGCCTCTGGCTGAGCCAAACAGTCCGATGTAGGAGGAAGAGAAAAACTTTCGATGGGTTTCCATGCCAACTACCTCAGACAGGAGTACGACCAACTCATCTCTATTCGTAGGGTAGAGCAAGACACGACCACGCTGGCCTCTACCCATCGATATAGAAATTGGTTCCCCTGCCCGAGACTTGTTCAGAGTAATCCGTAGCACAAGCACCTCAGTTTTTCCGATCCATGTAACTCGAATGCCATTCCTTGAAGATGGATACGAACTTTTTGTTAGCAATTCTCTAGACAAACTCTTCAAAATTGATTCATCTTGTGAGAACAACACGAAGTCGTCCCGCCTGGCAAACATTACCATGCTTTTCTTGGTGGTAGGCCTACCGGCCGCATGTCCAGCTGGGAACACTAACCTACAGATCATGATGTGCGCAATGAGAACCTCAAGCTGCAGGGATTTCGCTTCATCCTCCAGCGACGTCAAATCGAAGTCAAGTGGAAGCGCAAGAAATCCGAACCGAAGGTATTTCAGTATGTAGCGGAAGAGTTCCCCATCACCTGGTATGAAGTACCGGCCGTTTGAGTCAGGTGTGGCTTGGTCCTTGAGGATCTGCTGAAAAACTGAGTCAGGCTCCTGCGAAAGAACTTCCCTTGTTGTCGTGTAGTTCGTTCCACCAACGTTTAAAGAAATGGTTTCACCTGGCATTGCCACTCTCAAGGCCTGGATGTCAGCTTTGAGCGATTCGAGTTGGTAGAAATCTGCTTCACGTTCGAGTAAGGTGAGCTCGTTGAAACCTTCCGGTAGAATGAGCTCGTTGTCTCGGAGGTAATTGAGAACGTGTCTGAATATCTTGCCATCACGATCAATTCTGTAGTTCCCCCGGTCATCTCTCGCACTGGGAATGGAGCCACTCAGCAAAGAGGTAAAGAAACTCCCAGGTTGACGTGTGAGAGTTGTTTTCGATGTCTCGTAGATTTTGCCACCAACGTTCAAACCTATGTAAGACGCCATTGTTAGTTCATCGCTATACGTACTACACGCTGTAATCGTATGAGGTATAGTACATGACGATTGATATGCGCGGAGGTGATTATGACAGGTACTGCAACACCAATCTCCCAACGTCGATGTCCGCGTAAACTCATGTTCCTCTGCAGACACAATAGATGCAGACTTTGCTCTCTTGGCAAACACATGATGCACACGTTGTAATTGATTGAAGAGAACTAACAGTAAGTGTCTTGGAGCGGTATTCAATAAACTGTAAATAAGCCTACACATAATCATTATGTATTTTATCATCTAGTTCCATATCTCCCTCTCTCTCTCTCTCTATCTGTATAATGTATATATATATATATATATATATGTATTATATATATATATACTGTGCGAGCAGAAGAGCATTTGTGGACGTAGCTAGTGATCAACGTATGTGTTTATTGCCGAGCTTTCGGTCTTGTTATGACCTTCATCAGGGCTGGACATGAAAAGATACAAAAATGACTCACTCGTATGGCTGCACTCTTTTGACCTTGTCTGACTTGACCAATATTCGATCTTGAGTGCCATCTTTTGCTGATGTATGTGTGGTGTGAGTTAAATGGATCAATAATTTCATGTTTTATCGAATGAAATATTCTATCAATCGCATAAAGAAAACAAAAACATATAAATTGTTCTATATATCACCTTGTCATTTGATTCTTTTTATCATTATTATTTAGAAACAAGAGAGAGTATGCGAGATCTGAGATCGGGGAGTGAGTGTCGAGAGCTATACGCTAACGCGCTGTCCGTCAATGTGCTTCATCGCGGTAATTGCCATGCACATCGCAAACGCAAACGTTGTACCTACGTATAGTGTGCCGGGCTCTGGCGTTATCACTATCAAACAAACAAACAAACAAACAAAAAATCAAATGACAACGATCTCTGTTACGGTGTTACATAATAATAAATTGTAATGATAATATACCATATAATTCTCTGTGTGTTTTCGTGTCTGTCTGCTTTTTGTCATTGTTATATTATCTGTTCACTGTGATACTGAGTTTCACAGGTGTAAATGAAATCCATCGCGATATTGCTTGTCATGTCATAGATTTATAATCAATAACCATTTTCTTTTCTTTTTTTTCTTGAGAGAAAGAAAGATCAGTGATAATATCGTAAATGGTTATATGAATTATGTGTATAGGAATTCGACCATCGTAATGTTAGCACCAATTTATTTGTTACAGAGGCAGTATACACGCCTCGTTTTTGTTGTTGTTGTAGTTTTTTACTGTATATTTACAGGAAATAACTGCACTGGTATATTCGCCCGTTCACACCACCACCACCATGGCTTTAAAATACCAGCACTCAGCATCGCATTCACAAAGAAAACCTTGCACTCGTGTATTCATTGGTTCTCTCTCGTTTTAATGCTTCACCTCTGAAGAATGGATGGAGAGACATGTGAATCGAGGGGACTTCTGTTAACATGGTATGATATTCACAAGATGTAAATTAAACACATTTCTATACAGCTTTGACTCTTGGCAACACAAGATGTGCTTGTGGGAAGAACTATGCTCCATTTCCATGAGTTTGCCACATCCTGTGAACTCATTTCAGCAATGAACACCCCACCACATCTTTTATGAACTAGTGATGTATGGTAACAAAAACTTACGGTGGTTTTCTGAATGACACATCTTTTTGAGTATCAATTATGACTACACAGGACACTCCAGCATAACTTGTAGTCATATGATATTGTCTTGGCAATAGTTCCCTTTTTTGGGGGGGGGGGGGGGGAGGGTGGACATTGGTGAAATGAACAACCGAATGTTTGGCTGACATCTCCTGGAGCATGCTTTGCAGGTAAAAGAGCTGGACAATCATTGCCTACATCTTCTACATGCCATCCAGAACAGGAAATGAAAAATATCTTGGACAGAGCTCTGATAACTTACACAACAGAAATGCGATGCAAAGTACAAAGGTTGTTTTTTTTTTTTTGACAAAATTTACAGCTTTTTTTTTTGAGAAAAACAAGGGAGACATTTTCATCAACTCAAAAAGATGCAGGACTATCCTGCAATCAGCATTGAAAGAATGCTGTAACAAGATTGCAACAATAAAAAAACCAACTCAAATACTCATACAGCTTGGCTATGATGATGATGATGATGATGAAAAATGGAGGATTAGACTTCATGGAATAACACAAAGGAGTTTCACACAAACATATCTGTATAAAGATCTAGCAGTAAGATCAGATGCTGGAAATTGATACACTGGCAAAATGCATGGGATAAAACCAAAGTGAAAAAGAAGACACACCTAAACATGTGAGAATATCTTATATTGTATGCCATTCCTCATAAATTATGGAGGGATAGGAATAACATCTGTACATGTCATATTATCTGGCCCTTCCACAAAAAATAAAAACATTAAAACAAATGTAAGAAAAACTAAAACTCTCAGATGCACTGTCATTAAATTCAAGGCCTCTGTCAACCCCCTCCCCCCAGCAGCAAATTCATGCACTGAAAATTTTCCAGAATCTTCTCCTCCCAAGCAGAGTTTTGTCTACTCTACAACAGATTCCACAAGGCATTCTCCACATGAGTGCACTTGTTGAAGAGATTTCACCCCGATGTTAATACAGGTATGTACATGTAAGGGCTTTTTACACTTGTGTTTCTTAACCCCGGACTTTCTCTGACCCAGGACTATCGTTAGTCCCGTACCAATTTTTCAGCTTTTTACACTCGCCAATTAGTCCCGTACTATCTCTTGTCCGGGGCTAAGGAGAAAACTGACCTTTTTACACTCGTATTTCTTAGCCCCGGACTTTCCAAACACATGAATATTCATAATTACGCTGTGTACTGTACACGTACACGCACGCACCGGCAGCACTTGATTACCTCGTTTCTGATTGGTCAGTGAGGGTCGGACTTCGTCTCCTTCGCTTAGCCCAGGATTATTTTTTCGTTCTGTTTACACTCACTTGCTTGGCACCGCAATTGCGGTGCTAACCCCTGCTATTTTGCAGGGCCAGATAGTACCGTACTATCGGTGGGGCTAGCCCACTTTGGCAAAAACGAGTGTAAACAGAAAGTGGGCTAAGGATAGTCCCGTACCAACGGTGGGGCTAAGGCCCCCCCCCCCCCCCCTTAGCCCCACCGTTGGTCCGGGGCTAAGCAAAATTTTACAAGTGTAAAAAGCCCTGTATTGTGTTATATTACATGGACCAGGAATGAGCTTGCTCTTTTAAACGGTCATTATGCTGGTATTGTTAATAGACTACAAACGATATACACAATAAATGGCACCATGCAACCTCATCGATTATTATATGCATCCTCATTGACTGCTATCATTTTGAGAGCTTTAATAATACAGCAGAGTAATCAATCAATAGAAATGATCTTAAAATACGTTTGAAAGCATTAATAGAGAGGTAAACCAAGCTCGTTACTTCAAATGGTAAATCATTCGACGGTTTGTGTCCTGGACATGCTGGAGGCGTAACTGTTTCTCTAACTTGACTAAGCGAAAACAGCTCGAGTACTCTGACGTGGAAGGTGATTTAATCTTTACTCTATCGAGTTCGTTATAGGTATGCTAAGTATGCTTCCTGTAAAATAGATTAATCGTAAGTGAGAGATAACCAGCGCGATTGATATTTCGAATAGCATGTTTTTGAATAATGAGGAGTTTTTCTGAAATGACTATTGTACAATTTCTATATTTTCTATAATCTATAAATTTCTATTTTCTTTTCTCTATAACCAAGAGGGAGCTCCGCGTGCACTCCACAAGAAATCAACTTCATTTTCACTCATATAGCCATGAATAAATGGGCATACACGAACTGCTTCCTATATTGTACAATAAAGCCTTACCCCATATTCCATAACGCCTTGGCTTATCTTTAGAAAAGTCCAGGAGTATTCAAATAGTATGGGGCATATATGCAAATGCGTCATGAGTATACCCTATCAATAAATCATATATAAAAGTAGAATATGTAGTACAGACTGTCGTATTTCTCCTATAAGCCAAGCTGAAAGTGGGATAAATATACATATATTTAAAAGATCAAGTACACGTGTGTAAACTATCCTTTCAAGAATTCTTGACCGAGATCTTTTTCTCTTGTATATACTCTCTATGGGGAGAAACGCATACTATAAACAGGGCCGGCGCAGCATTACAAAAGTGTGGGGGCCCACTTCCGGGTTTCATGAGCTAACAAGCAAAAAAAAAACAAAAAAAAAAAAAAAAAAAAACACGTCGGCTCATCTCTTCTCCCCGTCCACTTCCGGGTTTCTTCAGCTGGCAAGCAAAAAAAAAAAAAAAAAAAAAAAAAAAAAAAAAAAAAAAAAAAGTCCTCAGCTCATTCTCTCCCCTCCCATTTCCGGGTGTTATAAAAAAAAAGGTCTTCAGAGAAAAAACATAACCTTACCGCCGCCATACTTCAAGATCTCTATCTATTTCTATTTTAGTGCCACTTACGTACTTCCGGGTTGAAAAAAGTGTGGGGGCCCAAAGTGATGACACCTTATGTATTCCTTTGTGTGGTGCACAAAAAGTGTGGGGGCCCGGGCCCCCACGGCTGTGCCGGCCATGATAAAGATGAAAAAAAAAAGTGTGATAGGGAAGATACGAATTCGGTGATCACCTTTTTCAAGACGAGTCTTATAACACCATCGTAGCCACATCTTTCTTAATTTTAATTGAAAATTTAGAATAACATCCTTCACTTCTTCTTCTGTTACCGGAGTAAAAAAGCAAAAACCAAAACCAAAACCAAAACCAAAACCAAAACCAAAACCAAAACCAAAACCAAAACCAAAACCAAAACCCCAAAACAAGACAATGATTGAGAATTTGAATTTAATAGCCGAGAGTGTGAACGCGTCTTTTCGCAACCACTAACAGCGTTTGTGTCCGTTTCTTACTTGGTTATTAAAGGTGTATTTGTTCGGTCACACTTCTCAATTTTTCCGATACCTGCAGTTTGTGCTGGTCCCATGGCCTCTTTCCCCTCCCTCATATTATAATCATAACCAAAGTAATATTGGCAGTTTAATACGCCGGAAAAAAAAATCAAATTTACATAGATTGCTGATATATTGACTACTGTAGGTCTTTGGGTATAGGCCTTTTATTATTACACCGTATTAAGCAGAATGCAACCAGTGCATTTAATTTCAGTTTTGTTTTTGTTATTTTGGGTTTTTTTCGCTTCCCGGCCATTACCATTCATGTCAAAGTATAGGTGTGTCCTCAACTGCCTGTCGAGATACATTATCTGAATTTATCACCCATGAATCAAGTTGAGAAACTTGGGGAGACAGGTTTAGTATTGTACAATTAATGCCGATCCGATCACCAAAGTACACATACCTGTCAATAAAATCAAAATTCGAAAGGTAATGTCCTTGTTTTTTTGTTTATTCTTTTGATATATGAAATGGTGAGGAGGCCGTGCGAGAAAGTCCTTAAGTTTTGAATGACATTTTTCGGTCTTTTTTAATCTTTCTTTGGATGACAGATTGTACCCACGCACTAGACAACCACACCAAATTGTAACATATATGTTTTATGATTTGGGGTTGTTGTTGTTTGTTTTTTTTCTCGAGAAACACAAGCTAACAAAACTTAGCCCAGGCTATGAAGAATATACGGGGTTATGGACCAATCGACATTTTTACCTATCTGGGCCTACTGAAATAAAATGACTGTTTTTAACTGTAACAGGACTATTTTTCTTACTTTGTATGAAATACAGGTGTACATGTATCAGCATGTCCTCAAGGCTCAAAATTCAGAGTGAGACAGCAGCTAAAATATTTCTGCTAAGCTCTCACCGATGGCACCACTGAGGAAGCTATTACTCCGTAAACCAAACACTCCAAGATACGAGGAAGTGAAAACCTTTCGATTGGTTTCCATGCCAACTACCTTAGACAGGAGTGCCACCAACTCGTCTCTATTCGCAGGGTATACACAGCTGTGATAGGGTATTCGGTCCATATTAAAGAGAAGCTGAAATTCATCAATTGAAGTCACCCGTATTGGTTCCCCTGCCCGTGACCTGTTTAGAGCAATTGGTAGCACGAGCACCTTAATAACTGTTTCTCTCGACGTAAATTGGATTTCACTGCATGAATCTTGATACGAGCTTTTTGTTAGAAACACTGCAGATAAATTCTTCAAAATTAGTTCATTTTGTGAGTACAACACAAAATCGTCCCGTCTGGCAAACATTGCCAAACCGATCTCGCGGGTACCGGACTCATGTCTGACTGGAAACATTAACCTACAGATCATGATGTGCGCGAGGAGGACCTCAAGTTTTAGGAATCTTGCTTCATCCTTGAGGGACGTCACATCGAAGTCGTGTGGAAGTGCAAGAAATCCGAACCGCAGATATTTCAGTATGTAGCGGAAGAGTTCCCCATCACCTGCTATTAAGTACCGGCCGTTTGGGTCAGGTGTGGCTTGGTCCTTGAGGATCTGCTGAAAAACTGAGTCAGGCTCATGAGAAAGAACTTCCCTTGTTGTCGTGTAGATTGTTCCACCAACGTCTAAAGAAATGGTTTCACCTGGCATTGCCACTCTCAAGGCCTGAATATCAGCTTTGAGCGATTCGAGTTGGTAGAAATCTGCTTCACGTTCGAGTAAGGTGAGCTCGTTGAAACCTTCTGGTAGAATGAGCTCGTTGTCCCGGAGGTAATTGAGAACGTATCTGAATAT
This sequence comes from Diadema antillarum, assembly GCF_040938485.1. NCBI lineage: Eukaryota > Metazoa > Echinodermata > Echinoidea > Diadematoida > Diadematidae > Diadema > Diadema antillarum. Next base: position 766,271 of record NW_027272165.1, on the reverse strand, counting down.
CTTGCCATCACGATCAATTGTATAGTTGCCCTGGTCATCTCTCGCACTGGGAATGCTACCACTCAGTAACGTGGTGAAGAAACTTTCAGGTTGACGTGTGAGAGTTGTTTTCGATGTCTTGTAGATTTTGCCACCAACATTTAGAGAAACGAAGCCACCGCGCATTGCCACTGTCAAGGCCTTGATGTCGACTTTGAGCGATTCGAGTTGGTAGAAATCTGCTTCACGTTCGAGTAAGGTGAGTTCGTTGAAACCTTCTGGTAGAATGAGCTCGTTGTCCCGGAGGTAATTGAGAACGTATCTGAATATTTCGCCATCGCGATCAATTCTGTAGTTCCCTTGGTCATCTCTCTCACTGGGAATGGAACCACTCAGTAACGTGGTGAAGAAACTTCCAGGTTGACGTGTGAGAGTTGTTTTCGATGTCTCGTAGATTTTGCCACCAACGTTCAAACCTACGTAAGACGCCATTGTTAGTTCATCGCTATACGTACTACACGCTGTGACGATTGATATGCGCGGAGGTGATTATGACAGGTACTGCAACACCAATCGTCCAACGTCGATGTCCGTGTAGACCCATGTTCCTGTGCAGACACAGTAGATGCAGACTTTGCTCTCTTGGCAAACACAATCTACTGTTATGATGCACACGTTGTAATTGATTTCAGAAAACTAACAGTAATTTGGAGCGGTATTCAATAAACTAGATAAGCCTGCACATAATCGTTATGTATACTACCAGTAGTAGTTTATTATCTATTTCCGTATCTCCCTCTATCTCTATCTGTATAACACACACACACACACACACACACACACACACACACACACACATATATATATATATATATACATATATATATATATACCGGGTGTCCCAAAAAAAGCGGAACGGTGGATTTTAAGTACCTTGCGGTCTAAAAGTTATATATCTTTTGACATCATTAGAAAGAGCATCTTCCGCAGAAGACTATGATACCAAAATCATTAAATTTGGTTCAGTACTTTTTATTCTACGCCAATTTCTGAAAATGCAGTCATTGTCAAATTTCGCCGGATTTTTGCGACTTATGAGATAATAATTTGAGCGCGACACGCGATCCATACGGTGAACATTGTGTAAGCTCGGTGATCCATGTCAACAAAAGATACAGCTTTCACATTGGGCACGGGCCAGGAAAAAACAGTGTGTGTGTGTGTGTGTCTGAGTGTGTGTGTGTGTGTGTGTGCGCGCCCAATATAAAAGCGTTATCTTTTATTGACATGGATCAACGAGCTTACACAATTCACTGTATGGAACGCGTTTCGCACCCAAATTATTATCTCATAAGTTGCAAAAAATTGAAAATGACTGCATTTACAGAAATTGGCGTAGAATAAAAAGTACTGAACCAAATTTAATGATTTTGGTATCATGGTCTTCTACGGAAGATGCTCTTTCTAATGATGTCAAAAATATATCACTTTTAGAACGCAAGGTACTAAAAATCCACCGTTCCGCTTTTTTTGGGACACCCGGTATATATATTTATATTTATATTTATATATTTATGTGTATATATATATATATATATATATATATATATATATATATACATGTATACAATGTATAACCTTTATAGTAATATATATGCATGTATACATCAATAGTAAAAACAGTCATTAAAAAAAAACACCGCTGGAGCCCAAAAAATTAAACTGACATTTCAGTCAAAGACCTTTATCAAAGTCTTTTACCGAAACATCAGTCCGATTTTGTGGCTCCAGCAGTGTTCTTTTTTTTTAAATATGACATTATATGATAACACGGAGTGTACAGAAGTTTATTATAATAATGTATGCATATATGTATATATATATATATATATGTATGTATGTATATATACTGGACAGCAAAAGAAAGTACCCACTTCTGCCAAAGGCCGCACACAAAAATTCACCCCCTAGAAATAAATGTTTTTTTTTTATAAAGATGTGCTACAATGCCCCTTACTAATCACATGCACATAAGCAAGTGAATGTCTCCATAACAAAGAAGAACTTGACATGCACAGCATCTTGGTCACTGAATCAAAAGTCCCACACAAAAGCACTTTTCCACCATGCAAAAATGGCCACTGAATGGACAACATTTTTAAACAACCAACATTGATCCAAGCTCTGCAGGAGGAATGGACAGAACTTCCCCAGGACTACGCCACTCAGCTCGTCCATCGTGCAAAAGCATGCGTCAGAGATGCCTGGAATGTGTCCAGGCACGAGGAGGACATAAAAATTATTGAAAATTGATGTTTGTGACTGCTTTTTTTTTGTCCTGTGACACTAATTTCTGTGTAAAACTTGTAAGGCTCATTCTCTTACATTTTGTGACTTTTGATTCAGTGATCAAGATGCTGTGCATGTCATTTTCTTTCTTTGTAATGAAGATAATCACTTGATATTGGGTATGTGATTACTAATGGATATTGCAGCATACCTTTGTCCAAAAATTATTTATTTCTAGGGGGTGAATTTTTGTGTGCGGCCTTTGACAGAAGTGGGTACTTTCTTTTGCTGTCCAGTGTATACTATGTATATATATATATATATATATATATACACACGTATCGCCTTGAATAGACAATTAAGGCAAACGACGAGCGATGTCTAACCTGCATATCGCAATATGTGGTACAATGTAGGCCCTAATAGATTTTTTTTTCCAAAGCAAGTTGATTCACTACACGTATTTCAACTTTGACCTTGTCCAACTTGACCAACATCCGACCTTCAGCGACAGCTTTTGCTGATGTGCGTGTGGTGTGAGTTGAATGGATCAATAATTTCATCTTTCATCCTATGAAATATTCTATCCATTGCACAAAGAAAAAAAAATTACAAACAAGAGAGAATGTGCGAGATCTGAGATAGAGTGAGTGTCGAGCGCTAACGGCGTTAACACGCTGTTCGTCAATGTGCACACTGCAATACAAGCGTTTTACATAATTATACGTGCACTGTATACCCAGGCTCTGGCGTGCGTGCGTGCAAAGGGAGCAAAGTGCCATTGAATCCAACTCATTGATCCTTCCTGAGGGTATTTAAGCCGGATTTTCACCTCACTTCCTCATTCCCTTGAGATTCAGAACAGTGAGAACATGCTCGCTGAAATGTCGGGATTGGGTAAACCCTTTTCAGGGTCACACGCTTAGCCTAGAAAGAATATTTGGTGCACCGTTAAGCCTTCTACCACCCAAACCCAATACTCAACATTGCACGGTAAAATGTAGCCGCACTTCCATGAATAGCGACGTAATAGTACAATAGGACAAAATCAATGATCAGTATCAAACAACAAATCAAATGACAAGGATCTATTAAGGTGCTATATAAAATAATCATCATTATATCGTATATATTCTGTGTGTGTTTGTGTGTCTGTGTGCTTTGTGTCATTTGAAAGTTATCTGTTCACTGTGATACTGAGTTTTACAGGTTAAGTTTATAGAAATCCATCGCCAAGTTGCTTGTTATGTCAAATTTATTAACAATAGCAATTCTTTTTTAAAGAGAAAGATCAGTGATATCGTAAAAGGTTATGTGAATAACATGTATAGGAATTCGACCATCACAATGTTCAGCTGATGTTTGCACCAATTTATTTGTTATGATTATTATAGAGGCAGTATACACGCATGGTTTTTGTTAATGCTGTAGTTGTTTTACTGTTTACTTACAGCAAATAACTGCACTGGTATATTCGCCCGTTCACATCACCACCACCAATCACATGCTTAATAAACAGATTCATGGCACTTACCAGCACTCAGCATCACATTCACAAAGAACACCTTGCACTCGTGTTTTCGTTGGTTCTCTCTCTCGTTTTGATACTTTGTATCACTTCTGAAGAATCGAGGGACTTCTGTTAACATGGTATGATAGATGTAAATCATCCTTGTTACTCTCATTATCTACTATCTAATGTATATACTATACATTATCCCAACTATCCTGTGGGCATATGTCAGTTTCTCTATAGCCCACACTAGAAGAACTAGGCTCCATTCCTTGAATTTTCAACATCCTGTATACACTTATTTCATTTCAAATCAATGTTAATATTATTTTAATTTTCAGACAAATCATAACATCCATTTCATTCATTTCTGTTACAAAGGAATAGTGTAAATGGTACTATGTAAAATGTACGGTGTGTACAGAGTGGTGAAACAAAATAGCAAAACACTGTTTTACTGAAAAATGTTAATGAATCACTAAGGTGAATTTCGTATTGTACCGTATGTCCTCCCCCCCCAAAAAAAAACACAAAAACAAAAACAAAAAAAAAACACTGATAACTTTACAAAATTATAGTGAATCAATCTAATCCAATTTCAGGATATAAAACTATAACTCATTCCCCACATCATTCTTATAGAAAACCCCATTCGATTTGCTTCAGTGGTCAAAGAGAAATGACGAGTTTTGTAGAGCATGTCAGGAATCCCTTCCCTCCAAGTTCTGTCCACTGTGTTCACTATCACATTGACAATATGCAGTTACAAGACCATCCAAGTGCTAAACTTGGAAGAATCAGACGCCTGGCATCCTTTACAACAACCCCCGTTTCTCTGTTACCACTTAACCAAATTGAATGGTGTTTTCTGCAAAATAGAGCTAAGATGTTATATCTTAAGACCCTGAAGTAGCATTAAGACAGCTAATAATCATACTGGGAGTTATCAATGCGAAAATCCGATTATGGGGGATATACTGTATAAGAAAAATGACCAGGGACCAACTGCAAAAACAATGCCTGCTTGGAATGTGAAATGTAAGCCCTTCTGAAGCAAAAAGATAATTAGATTTGGTAGCCCACTAGAGAGATAAGACTGACATGATTTAGGAAGACAACACATGAGACAAGAACAGCAGAGTGAGCTACCTGAAGGAGTATAATTATCGAGAGTGCAGCTTGAGAAGGGAAAAGAAAATTCATGAATCGCGGAAATGACTTGAAGAGAGACAAAACGAAACAAGAGTTGTGATAACTTGCACTCGGTAATAAGATCAATGAAATATTGTGAAGAATTTGCGAGTGAACGATAATACAATGTATACGTTTTGGCTAAATCGAGACTGGAATAAGATTGTAAAACACAAAACTTTAATATCTTTTTAAATGAACATAATTATGAAAGGAGCAAGTTTGATATTACTGTTCAGGGAAGTCTGGAGAGGAGGGGGAAAATACACATTAACGGATGAACGAGGATCTACACAACGATCGCTTCTGCGTGCTTGTGATATAATAACAGTAAAATGACAAACAGCATGCCAGCGAAAACATCCGAATGACATTCACACATTAACCCCTCTTTCATGGATAATCCATTTTTGAACAGAGCTCTGATAACACACTCGTAAAAGCTTTATTTTCATAATTATCATTATACATCCTGTGATCCTGGGAGTGAGATCACAATGCCCCCCCCCCCTATTTTTTTGATTTACTTTATACTTTACTTGCTGTACACAATAAGAGGTTTCCTCAATGATGAAGCTACAGTACCTGCTTCATCATCTGTACCTCCCCATTACATAATACCCCCCCCCCTCTTTGGAGAATGGAGGAGTCCAAAGAGTTTGGGTGAGGGGAAACAGTGGCAGGAAGTCGTAGCAGCTTGTGTGTCATTCTATACATGCACGCTGATACCACAACCATCAACCTGTTTCTTCTCATCCTTTTATCATCCTAGGTAAGTCTCTTCTCATCTCTGATTTTATATTATTTCTAATGGTGTTGCAAAAGGGAATGTAATCATTTACCATTGACATGTGTATTATTGATAATGCACTCACACTCATAGGATATAAATAAGATGTATTTTGAGAGAACATTTCATGGAGTCATAAAGTACTACATGTATATGGCTGGATGACCATGCTAGTATGTGTTGAGTTTGGGAGTGCTATTATATGTTAACTTTGATTTATTAGTGATAGATGAAAATGCACTGGTGTTGGTATATTGCACATGCTAAAGTATAGATGAATGTATAATTTGTAGATAACTTGTGTATATGGGTTGTGTTGATGTCTAGTTTGTAGCATATATAGACCTTCAATAAGGTTTGGGATGTGAGTGTATCTTGCAGTGCAGGTACACACAATCTGTACATATGCATTCTACATGGTGTATACCATGGGGCACAGGTTTGCAAATTGGTCCTTTGTTTCATGCCTAGATGCAGCGTTTAGAGTACCAGCATGTTTGTCATTGTGCCTGTGGAAGAGGGCTAGGCTTTTGTTCTCTGAGAGAGACTGAATAGATGTTGGGACTGACTAGGCAGAGATTAAGAGTTTTACGGCCAGTGTGTTGGAACCCCAATCTGCGAAGCTAGTCTGAATTATTCAGACCCCTTACATGTACATAAATGTTTTATCAATGAATATATGTTACTTGAATCTTGATCTATAGGTATCATTGAGAATATCAGATACTAGTATATCATTGATTGTAGAGTTGTGTAGGCTATTTCAATAGATGCATTTACCACTGTATATAAAGAGAAGCTAGAGTATGTCAATAGTTATAGGGTCTGTGTTATAGACTATCAAGGGGACAGGAAGTGCTGTATGTTAGCACAGTCTCTAGCAAGATGTTGTCCTCCCAGCTCACAGAGTGGAGTAAGTTTGTATGTAGGAGGATAAGGGAAGTTTAATGTATACATGAAGGCAAGAGCCATGGTTCTCTTTGTTAGAAAAGAGTTTATCGACTTCCTCCCTCAGTTTATGCTCGCTGGCTCTGTACTAGTGAGTGAGTTGTTGTAGTAATTTATCTGAAGAAAGAGTATTAAGTTGAGAAGTTAGTTATTTTAAATGTTTTCCTTATGGGAAAAACTGTAGAAGAATGGTTAGGAGAATAATTGGTTATTGGTTGTGGAATGAACATAATTGGTTGAGTTTCAGTTTTAGTTTTACATTTTAGTATGAAGACTCATACTAAAAGTTATAGCATATGATTGGAAATTATAATGTGAGAGAGCTGTTTAGTCGGATAAATCACATGTTTAGAATTACTTCACTCATGGAGGGAAGGCCAACTGTGTTACAATACACTTCAATTAATAATAATTTATATGTCATTTTATAAGAAAGACTAAAACAGATATGGAATAATTATGGGAACTGAATTTAGTACAGACAGGAAACTGTGAGTAGATATATTAAGATATCGTTAAAATATGTGTTGAACATGGTTATATACATTGTTGATAGAAAGGAAAGGAGAAGTGAAATTAATGAGTTTGTTGGAATAATATTTTGATCATAATCAGACAGTTAATTGATTATTGATTAGAAATATTGGTAACTAATACATATCATATGTAAGTACTGATTATGACAGAATTAAATAGTTATGTAGTTCAGTTTAGTTTATGCGTTTAACTAAGAACTGACTGTGTGGATTAACTTTGTGTTAAGTTCAAGGGTTATTACGCTTTTGTTATACATTATTGCTCTAAAGTATTTGATGATGCTTCAGTTTTGTCTGTTGAGACTTAATGAGAGTAATAAATGTGTGTCATTCTATACATGCACGCTGATACCACAACCATCAACCTGTTTCTTCTCATCCTTTTATCATCCTAGCACCCCGTACCCCTACAGGGGTGTTACACATCCCATTATCTGGAGAAGGAGAATAATAACCCAATTGCAACTGATTGACAAAATTGCCCTACATCGACATAATAAGCACTGAATTGATCAGTGTTTTTTTTTCTTTCTTGATGTTTTTCGTCGATGTAGGGAAATTTGTCAATCAGTTGCAGTGAAAAAAAAATCTCGACGGACAAGGATTTCATGAATTTGAATAATTGAGGGGGTCGGTGCAACATGATAGTGCTAACGCACACAATATTCATTTCGAGATAATCGCTTTTGAAAGTTTGAAAAAAAAAAATCAATAGATCAGGTTAATGACTCGCGAAGGCAAATTTTTCCTATATGAACCTTTACATTATACCCAAGATTGAATAGTTTCTTGAAGAAATTTACTACATAGATATCTTGGTGGATTCAAGAGGATTTTTCAAATCACATTTCGAATTTGTGGCTTACCACTTTATTGCAGCCAAATCTACCATTTATAGAAATATTCTTTATTGTGTGGAAACTCAACTTCTTCACTACAAATTGAGAATTAATGAAAGATTTGAGCTTCGCTCCTTTTTGACGCGAAATTAAAACAAAATATATTTTTGGACCAGTCTGTATTGTGTAATCTGTGTGAATTATGGAGACATACTTTGCACCCATTATTTCAGACGCGCAAAGGATCAATCATGTACGTTAGACATCTTGAAATATGGATATTCAAATTCAACAATTCAAGTTTTAAAAATAAAAAGCATTCACTGTCACAAGAGTAATACTGTAATTTGTCGCGGGGGAGGGTGTTATGTCTCACTGAGGACTGTACATCTTCCGTATACCTGAAAGCAGTGAAAGGGTCCCTTTTTCAGCATCATACATGTAACACATTTTAGCATTTACAGTATCTAGATCAGAGAAAAAAATCAAGTAAAAGGGTATCAACATGTCATTATTCCAGAGATATTATTATGTCCTTTGATAAAGGGAGTAAAATACCTTAAAGTACACAACAAAGTCTTGTTAAGCACTGCATTTTTTCATCCATCAATAGCTAATCCTAAAAAATATGGCTGTGAAAGCATAGCAACGTTGCATTTTATTCAAAATAGACAGTCACAAATTTATTGATGGCAATTTCAAGTTTTGTTCCTTTACTGATTAAACCCTTATGAATAACTGAGAGATTAGGTACATGTCCAAATATCCAGCTATCCGTACATTACTTTTTTTTTACCCATATGAACGTCTTCAGATCACATACCTTGATCAGAAAAAAAAATCATTTATAGATCATAGATCAATTAGATCAATTCAATCATAGAATTGAATATCATTTATAAACAATATACTCATAACAATAAGCCTTTTGATGATAAAATCACACATAACAAATGAAGATCTATATTTTCAATGTTTCATCAGTTATTTAACTACCAATTAATTTTAAAGAAGCTTTCCTTTTGAAGCGAAATGTCAGCATGAATAAAGTGATAACCCACTAATAAAACTTTAAGGTGCTGGCACAGACTATGAACGTTTATCACTTTTCTTATTGGTCAATATATCTAAGGCACAATGCTAAAATACTCCTAAAACCGATGATTGTGATATTTTCCTGTTAAGTTTAACAAAAATAAAAAACTGGCGAAAAATGTCATGATCCGTAGACTTAGCATGAAAATACGTGCTAATGCCAACAGTACAAAAAGTAGCAAAAAAATACTCATGAAATTTTTCAAATATCATTAATGTTTATCCCATCTCCACTTTCATAACTTCCAGGAGAGTATTGGGTAATTATAATGAGCATGGATCAGAATCACTCATTTCTTCAGATGAAAAAGTCTGCTCACTGTTCACAATTAGATCTTTTTCAGACACCCTTAATTCTGTCTGCTATACCATGATGGTGGTCGCCATCTTAAAAAGTGTGGCTTAGCACTAATACTCCTGTTTGTAAGATGTGATTATTTTCGGAGCAAAAGGTGCCTGCATTAATAGACCCACTTGCTGATTGAATTTCAAGATGACATTTTTATGGATTATAGAGCAGTCAGGATGGTGTAAATGCATGTAGCTCATTTTTCACAAACAGGAAAGTGTGGGTTAACACTATACTAGTATTGCACCGACCCCCTCAATTACGCAGTAACCCGCTGCATGCTATGTACAATGTGTATGAGGATTAGAACTAACACTTGCTGTCGGTGGTCTAATATAGAGACGACGCCTGTCCGGAGATCAGGAGGTCGTAGGTCTAATCCTGCCTGCTCGAGTATGTATGCCCATGATTTTTTTTTTTTTTTTTAAATCATGGCTACTACCAAAACACTGATTAATTCAGTGCTTATTTACGTCGATGTATATTAGGGCAATTCGTCAATCAGTTGCAGTGAAAACATCTCGACGGGAGAATTTCATGAATTTGAATAATTACGCAGTTACCCGCTGCATATTACATGTATAAGGATTAGCCATCTACTGTCGGGCGGAATCTCGGTGGTCTAGTGGAGATGAAGCCTGTTCGGAAACCAGGAGGTCGTGGGTTCGAATCCTGCTCGAGTATGTATGCTTATGATTTTATTTTTTCATGGCTTCTACTAAAACACTGATCAATTTAGTGCTTATTTACGTCGATGTAGGGCAATTTGTCAATCAGTTGCAGTGAAAACATCTCGACGGAAGAATTTCATGAATATGAATAATAAGCCAATTGTTAAAATAACTCTTTGAGGTTCTTACTGACGACGTCGCTCGGAAAGCCAAACACCCCAAGATATGAGGAAGGGAAAACCTTTCGATGGGTTTCCGTGCCAACCAACACAGAGAGTAGTAAAATCAAGTCATCTCTATTCCCGGGGTAACGACAGACATTATGACTCGAATCCGACCCTGAAGAAATTGGTTCTCCTGCCCGAGACCTCTCTAGAGTAATTGGTAGCACTCGCAACTCATAAGGACAAATCCCTTCCTTCGCAACTCGGACCGCCGCCCATGCATTCGAGCTGTTGGTTAGCAACGTTGAAGACACACGCGACAAAGCCATGCTATTCTTTGAGTACAAGACGAAATCGTCCCGTCTAGAAAACATTAAAACACCCTTGCTGTGGTAGCTTTCTTTTTCAAACATCCTAAAGACCACGATGTGCGCGAGAAGAACCTCAAGTCCCAGGAATTTTGCTTCATCCTCGAGCAACGTCAAATCGAAATCTTCTGGCAGCGTAAGAAATCCGAAACGAAGATACTTTAAAATGTAGCGGAAGAGATCCCCATCACCTGGAACTAAGTACTGGCCGTTTACAGGTGTGACCTGGTCATCGAGGATCTGTCGGAAAACTGACTTGGGCTCCTGCCAAAGGACTTCCCTTGTTGTTGTGTAGTTTGTACCAGAAACGTTTAAAGAAATGGTTTCACCACGAATTCCCGATCGCACGGCCTGGATGTCAGCTTTGAGCGATTCGAGCTGGTAGAAATCTGCTTCACGTTCGAGTAAGGTGAGCTCGTTGAAACCTTCCGGTAGAATGAGCTCGTTGTTCCGCAGGTAATTGAGAATGTACCTGAATATCTTGCTATCACGATCAATTCTGTAGTTCCCCCGATCATCTTTCGCACTGGGAATGCTACCACTCAGCAAAGAGGTAAAGAAACTTCCAGGTTGACTGGTGAGAGTCATTTCCGATGTCTCGTAAATTTTACCACCAACGTTCAAACCTATGTAAGACGCCATTGTTCCCGTTTTTTTAAAATTAATACCAACACGTGATAGGCATGTACTGCAGTTGTACTATTGGCGGCTGGTTGCGCAGAAGTGATTGGCTCTGTACTGTAGTCTGCATTACAGATAAGCCTACACTGCAGCACCGACTGCAACGTCGATATTCAGGGTGGAACCGTGCCCCTCTTTTATCAACGGACTTTGCTCTCTTTTGCAAACATGAGTAAGTTGGCCGAAGAGAACCAAAAAACAAAACAAAACAGAACAAAACAAAACAAACAAACGAACAAACAAACAAACAAAAATACATTTCAAATTCTTTAAACAAAAATCAGTTCAATTCAAACTTCTTTTTTCTTCAATAGAATATGCTCAGTGATGATTGAAATCAGACGTGCATATACAACACAAGAATGAATTAAACGTTAAACAATCTTTTATACTACTTGGTAATCATTCCAGTTTTGGTCCTTGATGAGTTATAAATGAATGTGAAAATTTAGTTCGTTCATACGGAACTCGAATATGAAATTTTGATCTAGTATTATTTTTGAAGAAGCGAAAATAACCGTACGTTTATGTCTATGATCGAAAAAACAAAAACATGCACCATACTAAATGTATCTTGCGAGATGAAAGAATGGAGGTACTCACTCAAAAGAATATGCTTGGAAAGGAGAAAATGTGATGAAAAGCTTACAACCACAAAAAGTGCAAGGAAAAGAAGAAAGCAGGGAACAAAAATAGGAAGAACAGAAAGTGTATGAGGAAAAACAAGCACTTGAATGAGAGCATAAATGAAATCCATTAATTACACGAACAACTAAAAGCGGTCTTTTTCTTGTATCCTTTTAAGACTGTAGAAGAGGAGAATTTACAGTTGAAATACAATTATTGTGATAATAATTGACTCCAATGTCAAAACTTTACTTTTTACTTTATGTTCTCCTTAAAATAAACAAAATTACCCACTGAACAATGAGGATATTACTCCGCAGTCTAAATTCACAGCAATATTAACGCACAGCACAAACGATGCAGTTTCCCTTATACAACTGTACAAAATGGGAAATCATTATCATGACATTTATTTTAGGAGTCCTCCACACCCATTCTATACTTATGTATAGCTTATGATATACATTAGTTTCGCCTTCTGCCACGGTCTGTATCAAAAGGTCTTAACATTTGTATTCAATAATTGTCAAATAAGGGGTTTGCATCGAATATTCAGTATATATATATATATATATATATATATATATATATATACTGAATAATTTGGTTATCGTCTGATCATTTTTTTTTCATCTATAAGTGATATTACTTTGTACATGTATTGTCATTTTTAACATTTTGAAATAAATGCAGCTAAATATCTGCTAACAAGCAAACAAAAATACATATACATGAAAAGAGATCTTTAATCAATGGAACGGATATCATGTGTTTGTGTGTGTTTGTGTGCGTGCGTGTGCATGCTTTCGTTTGTCACAGGAATCTATGTAGTAAGCCCCTAAACATCCTTACGGAGTTAAGTTCATGGGTACATTGGTACAAATGACTTTTCTTCTTTCTCAGTCGCTCAGTTCGCTTATAATGTATCCCCTCCCCCCCCCCCGCCCCCCTTTCCGATCGACACCCCTGACAACCGTGATAGGTTAGCAATCCCTTGTGACGAATTCACGAAGGTAGTACAAATGAAACCATGGTTTAAACCATGGACAAAAACCATGGAGTGCCAAGTGTCGCACGGAATATTTCGTTACGAAATTGGTCATTTTGTCGACAAATTATCATTTCGTGGACGAAATGTTAATACATGTATAGTTACAAAATAACGATTTCATCGACGAAATGACGTAACGAAATATTCCATGCAAGATTTGGCGCTCCATGGTTTTTGTCCATGGTTTAAACCATGGTTTCATTTGTACCACCTTCGGGCCTTTAATGAGTCCTCTCGTCAGCCCCCCCCCCCCCCCCCCAACACACACACACTCAGGCTGTCAACCATATTGCGTACTGTACATGTACACATATGCATGCTTGTTCCAGATTCTTAGAGAATATTACCCCCTATCACGGGCTCTTGAAAGGGATGCCATCAAAATTACTCCATAATCACCGACTTTCTGAAGGGAAGCTAGTACAATTACCCCCACATCACACGTTGTTGGAAGGGGGAAAAAAAACAGCATGACGTAAATGTTGTGCATTTGGCAAAATGTCCTGCGGAAAAAAAAAAAGGCCACATCGGCATGCTTTGCAGGAAAACATGCAGCGAGTACAATGTTCATTGGAGAGAATCAGGGAAAAAACACAAAGAAGTGGCACTATCCCCATTCCGGAATATTTCGAGCGTTTGAAACTAACCCTATTTGGGAACCTATTTCACACCTGATATGTGCATCCTAACAAGTACATTAAGATGTTTGGACAATAACGTTAGTGTAATCATGCATCGTCACTGACAAAAGAACCGTTTCTCTCATTTCGGTCATATGAAGTTGAGGTGCCTTTTCAGATTCAAGTGCATTTGAATAAACACCGATAATAGGGAGCCGCAAACCTGAAAACGTGACAATTTTCCCGTCACAAAATATAAATTGGCGATTACTGAAGTGGACACTTCTGCACACGCATGTAATATTGTTTAATGACAAGACATTCATGTCATCTACGGCGTACTGTCCATGTCTAGTCTGAACAATGTGCAAAAGAAAGATGTGAAAAATTATGGGATTACACATCGCAATCAGCCTTCCAAAATACAATTGTATTTGCTTTCTCTTGTAAAGTATGTGCATTTCGCAAATGCACATGCACTTTTTTTTTTATTTAACAGAATTACCATCTTCTGTGCATCAAAGATTTCTCAAAGCGCCGTCTTGTTTTCATCCAGGCTGGCTGTCGGCGGTGATAATGAGATCAAAGCAGGAAAGCACGTTTTTAATGTTTTTGTGACACTTTTGACAGAAACCGGTGCATGAAATTAACGAAGGATGAACGTCCATGTGTAGTAGATCCATGGAATGACAAGCCATATTTCATTTGCTGATAAACAACGAATATCACCTGAAAGTCTAATGTGTAGCTACACTTCACAACTAAACAGTTCCCTAATAATCCTTTGTTTAACATTTCTGCATGTTTTACATGTGCACTTATTGTACTCATGTATTGAATGTTTTACATGACCAGAATGAAAGCAATACTTTGCTCAAGAGGCAGTATTCATGGTACGTGTACATGTAGTTCCTATAAAAACCATTGGATGTAATTAAAGGGGCATTCCAGAAGATTTTCAAAATTTCACATCATGTACTGTAGTACACAAATCGACAGCTCCATGTATATATTATATAATTTCTGGGATTTATTGTGGTCCTTGAGCAGAGAAACTAATACTCTGAAAAATCTTGTACAAGTAACAAATTATACTGAACAGTGTTGATGATGACAGAATCTATACAGATGTGTAGAATCTATGCATGCCTTCTTCTTTTGTTCTGCTTCCTTGAGCCCATTCTTATGGTGAGGCTGCCATGTCAACATCCTTGTTCATTGCAATTTGTTGTAAATTTTGAAAACATTCTTATTCCTCATCCCAACACTATGAATTCTAGAACTTTGTACTCAGTATAACTAATTTATAGTTGTTCAAATGTAAAAGTCTGAAAATCATCCGGAGGTCTGCATTTGGATGTCCACACAACCACCATTCACATGCTTTAACAGATTCATAGCTCTGGCCATCACTCAGCATTCGATCACATTCACAAAGAACACCTTGCACTCGTGTATTCATTGGTTCTCTCTCGTTTTAATGCTTCACCTCTGAAGAATGGATGGAGAGACATGTGAATCGAGGGGACTTCTGTTAACATGGTATGATATTCACAAGATGTAAATTAAACACATTTCTATACAGCTTTGACTCTTGGCAACACAAGATGTGCTTGTGGGAAGAACTATGCTCCATTTCCATGAGTTTGCCACATCCTGTGAACTCATTTCAGCAATGAACACCCCACCACATCTTTTATGAACTAGTGATGTATGGTAACAAAAACTTACGGTGGTTTTCTGAATGACACATCTTTTTGAGTATCAATTATGACTACACAGGACACTCCAGCATAACTTGTAGTCATATGATATTGTCTTGGCAATAGTTCCCTTTTTTTTGGGGGGGGGGGGGGGTGGACATTGGTGAAATGAACAACCGAATGTTTGGCTGACATTTCCTGGAGCCATGCTTTGCAGGTAAAAGAGCTGGACAATCATTGCCTACATCTTCTACATGCCATCCAGAACAGGAAATGAAAAATATCTTGGACAGAGCTCTGATAACTTACACAACAGAAATGCGATGCAAAGTACAAAGGTTGTTTTTTTTTTTGACAAAATTTACAGCTTTTTTTTTGAGAAAAACAAGGGAGACATTTTCATCAACTCAAAAAGATGCAGGACTATCCTGCAATCAGCATTGAAAGAATGCTGTAACAAGATTGCAACAATAAAAAAACCAACTCAAATACTCATACAGCTTGGCTATGATGATGATGATGATGATGAAAAATGGAGGATTAGACTTCATGGAATAACACAAAGGAGTTTCACACAAACATATCTGTATAAAGATCTAGCAGTAAGATCAGATGCTGGAAAATGATACACTGGCAAAATGCATGGGATAAAACCAAAGTGAAAAAGAAGACACACCTAAACATGTGAGAATATCTTATATTGTATGCCATTCCTCATAAATTATGGAGGGATAGGAATAACATCTGTACATGTCATATCTGGCCCTTCCACAAAAAATAAAAATATTAAAACAAATGTAAAAAAACTAAAACTCTCAGATGCACTGCCATTAAATTCAAGGCCTCGGTCAACCCCCTCCCCCCAGCAGCAAATTCATGCACTGAAAATTTTCCAGAATCTTCTCCTCCCAAGCAGTTTTGTCTACTCCACAACAGATTCCACAAGGCATTCTCCACATGAGTGCACTTGCTGAAGAGATTTCACCCCGATGTTAATACAGGTATGTACATGTATTGTGTTATATTACATGGACCAGGAATGAGCTTGCTCTTTTACACGGCTGTATCTCCAACTTTGTGAAGTTTCCATTCATTTTATGGACAACTCGACAGAGAGCTAAAGCATTTCATAATTCCACACAAACCTGGTTACAAATGTAAATGTCCTCTTTGTTTCGGTGGAGTGACAAAACAAAACTGGCTGCTTTTGTATGTGTAAGAGGCAAGTTGCCTTGCAAAATTAAGAAAGCAATTCCTTAGAGGCATCCACATCCAGGGATAATCCCTGATCTCAGCTAAGCAGCGATGACGCACCATGTACAGTGAATGACGATACCATGAACTCGCCAATAACACACTCAAGACCTGATGGCACACATAATGAACACCGTGAAACTCTTGTTTCGCTTAAATTCCACTGACGCTCACTGATGAGCCAGGTGTCTGCCCTTTTTCTCTTTTTCTTGTTTAGTATTTTTTACCCCAATGATTGCATAGCACTCCTGATTTCACTTTGTTCAAAAGGGGTTTCTTTTGAATTGTCCAATAGAAAAAAGTAACTTGTTACACCGGGGCTACCATGCAAATCGAATTAATTTCATCATGCAAATCAAGTTACATATATATATATAGATATATCAAAAGAAAAAAAAAGACATTCAACATTAAATTTCCGTTGAGTAAAGATGCAAGACATAATTTATCTAGCAAGTCCTGACCCTTGTCAGTCAAGACATTCAAGTATCATACACGTACGTATGCTGCAAACACTTCATGCCCAAATATTCCCACCATGATGCCTCCTTGTGAAATGACGTATCACAACGTAAAAGTTTGTACAGACATGTAACACCGCTGTCATCTGCCGACATGTTTATAAGCTGCAACTTCAGTGGATGAGAGATTTCTTCTCCAAATTTTCCCTTTTGTGCTTCTTTCATCTTCTGAGAGAGAGAGAGAGAGCAAATTCAAAGGCTAACACATTTCACACCGAAAATCCTGTCAGGGCCAGACTCATGCTAAGATGTATCAGCTCAGTGAAAGCACAATACACAAATATATGCACAAAGAAAAGGTGACTACTGCCTTCTTTACCAAATGCGGGGATAATCCGCAAAGTTTCATTACTGGGTTTTGGCCACATTTTCTCAATTTGATAGTGTCTGTACAGGGAAATATGGTGAATATAGACCAGATTAATGTCCAAGTTTGTGTTGTTGCTGTATACAAGTCTTCAATAAAGCAAAAAACGACCTTGGAGAACACAAAACCTGGAAATATTTCCACATTGTGATTTAATAGGCATTACTTCTCATTTTAGTACTTCTCTTCATTTCTTGCATTTCTTATAAACTTTTTTTTTTGGCAACAAATACAGATATCAATTGTAATTGTTTCTTTCAAATATAGCATTTTGCCTCTCCACTTCTGCTGAAGTTTATTAATCTTTTTTTTTCTTCTTATCACTACTCAGCATTATGAACAACAACCAAAAAGAGAAAAAAATGAAGAAAAAAGGCACCAGTCTACTGATGGCAATGTATGCTTGATAATTCCCAGCAATCACACCTAGTATATTACTTGCAGTTAACTTCTCCAGTGCCAAGCAGTCCGGGAAAACTGGTGAGCCGGGTCTCACTTTCTTCCGCCATGTTACTCTCCCTCACATGTTAAGCAATACGTACACCTCACTTGTTTCTCAGCCACTATGAACACACCAGTACGCCGCGTCTCGGTGTGAAATTGTTCAGTGGAACTGCTCGTCCCCGAATTCACACATCGCAAGGTTTCCAAATAAACGAGACTGTCCTCGGAGAAGTATGCTGATCCCTAGCCTACCTGATACGCTCTTGACCAGATCAGCATTGGTAATGCAAACATCACTGTCGCTCGTACACACAGCCACAAGGAAACTCAAGAGTCGTTCTTACAATTACAGGCATTCTTTCCATGCACAAGACGACAGGTCAATTTATGTCCACATCCCTAGTCATTGACATGTTTTATTTGAGGGATTTAAAAAAAAAAAAAAGACAAAAGGACTACAAAATTTCCAGGTACTAACTCACAGACAAGGGCTTGCTTCCCACTGGAACACATCTTTACAATGGGATGACATACAGAGCAAATGGCAACATGAACCGTTGCAGTTGCAAGTATTTCAGGAGCATAGAACTACGCGAATGTCAATACCAGATCCTACCAGGTAGATACATTTTCCTGTGGGACATTACACACGCAGCTCAATCCACTATCCAATCATAGGTACAAAGAATGGAAACTCGTCACTGATCACACTGCTGGAGTGATACCACTCTGGCATCACTGCACACAGCAACTAAAATTTAAAGAGAGTTACATTATCACGTTCCTTTGCAAAAGCCAACTTACTTTGCTATGTTCAAGACAAACACCCTAATCGCTACACCTGGAAGATTTCTACTAGAAAACAGAGACAGCATATAAAATGGGGCAATGTAAAGAATTTAAAGATGGGTAGTTGGTCTGTCATAATTTTGTGATGATAGTGCTGAAAGAAAATAACTTCTGCTCACTGGCTATTATTGATTACACAACAAAAGGTTTGCCTACAGACATCAGAGGAAATGGGACATAAAATTGGAGCAGCCTTGCTTCCTTTATTCTATTTCTTGACATCCTCAGTGAACGTGAATTACTCCAAATGCCGTAACTGCAGTTGAAAATACACCTTTGGGAATAAATTACACAGCACATTATCTAACCACCATCGTATCTTTGTTTTTTTTTTCCCTTCATGGCAAACATTTACGCATACATGACGTTGCCATTACTTCATAGGAGTGAGGGAGGGGAATTCCTCCTCGTTATCCACCAGAATGGCGGACTCGTCGCGATACCTGCCTCCACGACCACCGCCGCCACCCCCAGCACCTCCTCCGAAGCCACCACGCCCACCTCTTCCCGCGCGATCGCGATCACGATCACGATCGCGGTCGCCACCCCGTCCTCGTCCACCCGGTCCGCCTCCACGTGGCCCGCCGCGGCCCCCTCGACGGCCACCACGCCCGCGCCCGCCACCCTGCTGATCGGCAAAGGTGAAGTTGATCAGGTCGGATGCTGCTTGCTTGTTGGGGCGGTCCTTCGGGTAAATGTCCGGGTGCTGAGAACGAGATAAACAGACCACCTGATGTCACCATTTCGCTCGCACTCTAGGCATAATGACAAGTGCCTCTGCAATGGCTTAACTTCTCACTTTTCAACAAATGCTGAACAGGTAACCTAAACTGGGAATTATTTGAAGGTTGCATTTAACTCTCACTTGATAGGAAAGGGAAGATAAGAACACTCACAGATGCATCTGACATCTATGAAATAGAATACAGTCAACCTAGCTTAAATCAACCTCGCATAAGTCGAATAATCGGCTAAGTCGAAGGTCTTTTCAACTTCCTTTCTCTTTATATGGTAATAATTCTAATCCCTTATAAGTCAAATTTTCTCAAAGTCCAAGCTATTTCTTCAGTCCAAATGGATTCAACTTAGACAAGGCTGACTGTATGGGACATTTTCTGCTGATCAAGAGTGCAAACAAGACGACCGATTGCAAGTTTGAAATATATATTCTGCAGTTCTAAATAAATATTTTATTATGTTCCATTCTGTCCTAACATGGGCCAAGAATGCAGCATGGGCAATAAAAAAACAAGAAAATAATGAAAAAAGAAGCAGAAACATGCATAAAGAACGCGGCTATAGGAAATACTGTACTTAAACCCTCAAGTTGGCATCACAGTGTCAACATTCATGAAAATTAGGGACGTTCCAAAGGGCAATCAGCAAGACTTTTGTGTTACATGCATTTCATTGGGCAAATATAGTGTCCAAATAAGGGAGGTTTTTTTTCTTTTGTGAGGACAGAAATAGATCAGTTTTAAGGGAGATCCTGCTTCATTGGGGAACCTTGGCGATTCTGAAATCGGCATGTCCACCATGCAGGCAGGTAATGGAACAATACACAAGATTTATACAGCGCCACTGTGATTTCGTGATTAAGTGTCAAGGTGCTTTGTGACATGACGAAAAATAAAGTAGAAATGAAAACAAAAAGAAAACTAGATATATCGCTATGGCGACTGATATGCCTCCGCCATAATGCATGGTTCTCCTAATAGGTCTATAGTACAATGTCTTGACAATGTGTGATGACAGTTTCACACAATTGGCAAAATATCAAAATGACAGGTTTGACACAAATGTGCTGAATGTTCACTTTCCTAGAACTAGGTTCAATTGGATGAATGATTAAAATGTCAGAGTGCAGGTATTTGGGGAACTGATGATTTTTACTTGACTTTTGACCCTTTTATAAGTTTATGCATTGAGTAATTTTCAAGGTATTGAGAAAAAGTATAATTTCAGTATCAAATGGGAAAATAGCATTATCTAAACCTGGCTTTTGACCTTTGACCTCACAGTTCCAAAGAGAATCACTGTTAGGTTGAACATGCATAAATATGCAAGTTTCATGATGATACCTTGAGTTACTTTTGAGATATGGAGGAAAAAGTGCAATTCAGCACTTTCACTTGACCTTTGACCTTTTGGCAAGAAACTTCCCGCAGAATACATATTGGGTAATACATGTATACATCAAGTTAAAAAAAAAACCCTTCAGGCATTGCATAAATATAAGGATAGTGATATTTTGAGGAGTTGACCTTGACCTTTGACCCCTGACCTTTGAACCATGACCCCCAACTTCCCTAGATAATCACTGCCCATTGGAACAAGCATATATACTAAGTTCCATGAAGATACCTTGGACCATTTGCGAGATATGGAGAAAAACATGAATTTTCAACCTTTTCACAAAATAACCTGTGACCTTTGACCTTTGACCCTGTGACCCTAAAATCCAAACAAAGTATTATCCCCCCAGGATATACCCTCATACCAAGTTTGATGTAAAACCACCACACGGTTCTTGAGATAGACAAAAACAAAACGGGACGGACATACGGACGGACGACCCGAAAACATAATGCCTCCGGCCACTTTGTTGGCGGAGGCATAATGATAATTACAATGTTTAAAAATAGCATGCCTTGTCAGTGAGCACACACAGTAACACAAATAAGTCCTTTATGTCACTATTTCTAGATATTTGCCTGCCATCTTTCTATCCATATACTGTAAAACACGATATTTTTGCGGCATGAAATTTTCGCCAATTGGAGCCCACAGCCTTTTACGCAGTACGAAATTTTCTGAAGTTGCCTCTAACATTCAATGCATATAGTGTAGACGAGAACTTTCATGTGCATTTTAATTTTGCCAATCTTGCTCTCGCGAAATCCATGAAATTAAAATGCATGCCAACACTCCCCGTTTTACAGTACCTTGTCAGCGTCTCCATCCTTGGCTGCCTCCTTCTTGAGGATGTACGTCTGCTTCCACTGCGAGTTATCTTCTCCCTCTCCGGCACGTCGCAGGTTGAACTGGCTCTTGGCACGCTCCTTGGCCTGCAGCTCCTTGTACTCATCCAGGGTCATCTCTTTATTCTCAGGTTCCTTCTCCTCACCGTCCTCAGCATTCACTTCATTCTCTTCTCCCTCCTTGGGAACAGATTCACTATAAAATAATGAGCAAAATGAATAAATGAATAAATAAACAAATAAATAAATGAATAAATAAACAAATGAATAAGGGCAAGTCCAAGATAACGCGCACGTTACGTATGGGACATTCAGAGACTTTTATGACCTGAAAAATAGTGTTAATGGCCTTTGATCATATTGAACTTCATCATGGTGATTGATATCTAGAAGAAGTATAATCATGTAAAAAATTGAGAAAAATGACCTTGGCAATTATATTCTAGAAGAGAAAATATGTGCCGTTACGTATGGGACCAGAAAAATTTTGTTTTTTTGAACATTTTTTTCAACCTCAAAACTCTCTGAAAGTATATCATTCTACAACTTGTAACTCACTGTGATGAAAGTCACAACACTCAAGATTATCACAGGTAAGTTTCATGTCATTAGGCAAAAAGCTCTAATTACAGGTTCTAATTAAAGACAGACATGACGTGTTACGTATGGGACAGTTACGTATGGGACAGTTTGTCCCCCATTCATTTAGTGTGTGAAGAACCATTTTTATGGGTATTTTGCATAATTACTGAAGTAAAATCAGTTGAAACTACTCAAATACTGATCCAGATTGTCAAGGAAACAATATTCCCCAAATATTCACCATCATAATCATATTCAATCATATTGTTATATTTTTATGACCAACCTGGGTATGCATGCCCTTTGTCCCCCATTCGTTTAGTGTGTGGAGAACCATATTTAGGGGTATTTTGCAAAATAATTTTGCAAAATACCCATAAACAAATTTTTGCATAATTATTGAGGTGGAATCAGTTGAAATTACTCAAATACTGATCCAGATTGACAAGGGAACAATATTCCCCAGATACTTACCATCATAATCACATTCAATCATATTCTATATTTATTATGACCAACCTGAGTATGTATGCCCTATTTTTATCAGGATAGTTACAGCTGAAAAATTGAATAGTTTAAAGTGTTTACTTCCATTGATGAAGGGCAGTTTGCCATTTAGTTTCAATAAAAAACAACTTGACACAAGAAATATTAAGTTCAATAAATAAGCAATACCTGCTGCGTGGAACCCCAGTGATCGAGTAGATTATGATGTCTGTCTAGCAGTCAGGTCATTGATTCGAGTCACACCTCAGTATGTATACCCATTAATTTTGTTGTGGCTACTAATGAAAACTGAATAAGGAGAATTTGTGTATCACTTGCAGTAAAAAAAAAAATCATTTTACTTTTTATTTTTCTATATATATCACAACCATTTCAAATTGGATCTCCATCACATAAACTTTGAATTCCTCTAGTCTTAGGATTTTATGCTCTTAAGTAATTCATATAATTGGTTTCCAATCATCTCTTTAAATGTTGAAAACTGAATCCCCATTTCTACAAAAAACTATATCATCCCTTTAATGCTGATTTTTCATTGTGTATTTTGCCATTTCCCCTTCCCCCTTTCTGAAAATTGTTCAGTCAAGTTCATGTATTGTTTCAAGTGTCTATAACTCAAAAAGTAGCTACAATGTGGGGATCTTTTCTTCAGGATGATTGACCATTTGTGTAATGAGAGACCTTCCCAGCTAGCTACATGCATTCACATGCAATATGTATGAGGACGTCCCATACGTAACGCATTTGTCCCATACGTAACATTATTTCAATGCCCAATAAAAAGTATTTCTCTTACTTTTTTTTTCTTTTTTCTCTGGTATTTAATTTCTCTAAACAATAAATTAGAACTTTCCAAAAGGGCATTAAAATAACCTTAGCAATTTCAGAAAAAACCTAAAAAAATGACCTCATTTTGTTACGTATGGGACATCTCATGATAGGACACGAGCTAATTTGCATAATCATTTGCATAATCCCTAAATTTTCATACCAAGTTAAACTGTGTGATGAACTTCTTATGTCCACATATTAATCAAATATCATTTGCTTTCCTTTGAATTAATATGAATTTTTATAAATGTCCCATACGTAACGCTGTGTTTCACATTTATGCAAATGAAGCCCTTGAAATTTGCATAAATGTACATAATATCATTTTTTCCTCCACGGAAATCAAAACTTCAACTCATAAGCTTCAAAATGATACCAAACATGTCAATATTGAGCAACGATGAAATTTTGCCTTCTGAGGGGACCTTATCTTGGACTTGCCCATAAATAAATAAATATCATCATCATCATCATCATCATCATCATTATAATCAAATAACAACAGAAAAAAGTGACGTTAAGGCTAATCGCAATATAAGGAAGTCCTCAGGATGGGCAGTTTTCTTCGTTATATGACAATTTTGTTATACCCAAAGAGTAAAGTATACCATATAAGCTGTATTATCACATAGAAGTATTTTCACAAATGAGGTCATGTACATTTTCGCGAGATGGTGCTTTTGTGAAATGATCAATTTTTTTATACCCAAGAGTGAGGTATACTGTATAAGCTGCTATTTTTGCATAAAAAAGATATTTTCACGAATGAGGAGGTCATGACATATTTTCGAGAGACGTTTTTGTTTTTGTGAATGAGAATTACAGATTTATATCACCTCCCTGGTTTTTCAACAATTTGACAGTGCATAACACATCTCATTCCAATGTGTGTGCACACTAGGTTGGAGAACTCAAAACAGGCAATCTGAAGTACTGTGTGTAAATAACAAAAAATAACGAAAATATCTTGCTGTACAGTATCTGACACAACTCTCCTACCTTAAAACAAGAAAAAAGAAAAGAAAAAGAAAACGCAATATATCGACACAAATGAGAAAAGAAATGACCGAATGAAACATTAAATTGAAACTGTTGTCACAATGTCAATCATTCAATTGAATTGTCTTTGAAACAATGTAGCATGACATTAATGTTCATTGCAAGATCTATGTAAAAGCACACAAAACAATATGATTTCTAGGAAAATTTGTTGGAAAGGATCTGGGATGACAGAAATTTACCTTGGTGCATTCTCGTTGGGTTCGCCATCTGTCTGTGGGGTCCATTCAGGGTTGCCGGCTGATTCGTCAGTGGCATTCGACGTGTTCAAATCCCTGTGGAATGCGAAGAGAAGTCACAATCAGTCCCTACTCACTGGAGATCAATGTTAGCAAGCCATCCACTAGCAACAGCATGGCCTATGCATAAATCTGAGTATCCTTGTTTTTCTGCTTTGTAACCTGTGCATTATTCTACAAAATAAAACTACAAACTACAGAGAGGTTATAAAGAATAGCGGCAATAGTGCCTTGTAACTTGAATTTATTGACTCAATATTCTGTGATATATTTACATTTAATGTCTTACTTTCTCCCTGTTACCCCCAGTCATTGTATAAAATAATCTTGCCATGGAAAATTATGTCACTACACTCCTGATAGTGTATCTAAAAAAAAATTGAATTCCATACCTTCAAGTACATATTCTTTTCTCTCTGAGATTTCTAACATATTGTACGTAACCCGCCTACAATTGTATCATTACCAATGGCAGTATACTTGTACCTACGGTCAATGCCAGTGGGTTGAGGGTTAAAAAAACACATTACACCCTATAGCGGATCATATGCATATCAATCTCACCTAGTCTTACACCTTTCAAGCTTACTACACTTCAATGCATTATTGCAATCTGGTCTCAACACACTATCTGGGAGCCCACAGGCAAGCAATCTGAGGGTATAATCCCTTCCAAGAATGACAACACAATAGCTACTCATGTCCAACCAAAGGAAAAGACTTTCACAATTGCTGCTCTCCAAAGCAGTCCAAGTAAGAGGTGTATCTGATAAAAAGGGAAAGGGATTAATCACCTAACAATGCTGCATGGCATAGAGTATTGGCAACAGATGGAGCGCACAGTAAACACCACAGCCACTGATATTTCAAATGGGCACACAAAAGAATTAAGCACGCAGAAGGCAGAAAAAGAGTCAACACAAACACTATGCGGGATAAACACTCCACTCTGAAAATTTGTTTGGGTCCTCCTTGGTCTGGGTATGATAAATTTGAGACAAAATTGGACAAAGTGACAGCACTCTCTTATATGATTCCAGCCCTAAAAGAACATTGGGGCCAACCTGCTCCAGGCAAATGTAAGGTGAACATATTTGGGTATTCGGTGTCTTAAGATTTACAGAAGATGAGACAACATAAAATACAGTGGAATCTTCAGTACATGAGTACATGAATGAAGAAGTCAAGAGTCAATATGCATGAGACTACATGTGTTTGACAACAGACAAAAATCAAAATGTGTTTGTTGTTGTTTTTTTATAAATGTCAGATTTCCTACAGGTAGAGGATTATCTCCCCATATCTCTCCTTCAAACTTCACTTACATGTATCATTTGTATGCAACCATCTTTGCACATTTTTGTTCTCAAAGCATTGATGATTTTAATAAGAGAATTGAAGATAACTCCCCATATTTCTTTTGCTCTTTTTTACATCACTCACATAGTTTAAGTATGTTCTACAAATCAATGGTGAAGACTGAACTATTTGAGCGAGTGAAACAGACGAGTTTTAATATCAATTTTCATATTGAGAATGACATCACCTTTATATCCAAAAGCTCAGAGAAAACCCAACATTTCATAGAATAATTTTGACAAAATTGAATCCCATACAAAAGATTACAAATATCTGTCTCTCTCTTCCATCTACTCTTTATGTCCAAAATCCCAGTTGAAATAAGTTGTGATTTATGATGCATACATGCCAGAAACATTGGGAATTTTGAGGACCTGCGTTGTCCCATGCAATGAGTATTCACCTGAATACTCAAGGGCACACCTTACATGTGGAAAGAGCTACCGCAGCAACACTACAGATATATCACACAGCTCTGTGCACACACAGGGATGCCAACTTTGTACACAGCTTTGCAGTAACTACAACTTTTGTATTGTAAAGGATGAAAAGGTATATTCTTGGTGGAAACACATGAAATCTACCTTTCCAGCAAAATACACGTACAGTGATACAATTTTGGGAAAACATTTTTCCATGAAACCTGCAGTATTTTGGGAAAATAAAACCCCACAAAACACTGCAGTATTTTAGGCAAAAAAAAAAGACACAAAACACTACAAGACAATAACAGTTGGCATCTCTGCACATGGCATGTAAAGATTCCACTGAATTTTATGCTCCACTCTCTTTGGCAGGTTTGTGGCCTTACTTGACATCATCCTTCACGTTGCCCCAGTTGTGCTGGCCACCGCCGTCCCTTTTCTCCTGGGCCTTGTATGAGCTGCTGGGAGACCAAGGCAGGAACGGTTCGGGTTGGATGCATGTGTGTTTGTGTGTGCGTTTGTGTGTGATGTTGGATACACACAATATGTACATGTAAGACAAGTAGTAGCGTACGTGTGGAGGGATGGGAGCAAGCAGGGGAAGGTATTGGAGTCATGCACAGAACAGGTAGAGAGGGGGGAGGGGAGGAAGCAAAAATAAAATAAGACTAAAAATAAACCCAATAAATCAGAGAATGGGACAATTAGCTGAATATCATTCTACATTTAAAAGCACAATAAACTGAAATAATGCAAAAATATAAGAACACACATGGGTACACTACAGCATAACTACATGTGGTATATACACGTATGCAAAGGGCAACTTGCAACACAAATAAAACAATTTTTCTTAACAATGTCATATACAATGGCAATAGAGTTTTTATTCATTCCCCTCCCAAGCAAACTACTATAGAAGTTGTAATAGCATAATATTTCTGTCCCAAAATGTTTGCAGATAATCTAAGTGAAAGCATTTCATGTCATGTAAACCTGCGGCAATAAAATCATTAGACAGAAATGACATGAATTTCAGAATAAAGGCATTCATGATTTAAAAACCCAAAAGTGATTGCATTGCACCCGAGAGAAAAAGAGTCATCAAATTGCTGATGCTCTCATCTTCAAATTCAAAGCATGAGAGCAGGATAAAAATACCACCAAGCAGCTTGGCAGAAGCTTTCTAATCTATCATGCTTCCACCCTGGTCATCAGCAATTATCGACACACACTAAAAAAGATCATTTTAGGACAAAATGCAGTTTCCATACGTCTGTCTCATACTTCCTTCACAATAACCTACAAATACACTCTCCCCTCCCCCTGGTGTATTTTTGGGTTTGGGAAATGTAGAGAACATATATCAAAAGCTTATCACAGCAAGATTACATAGGGGAAATAAGCAAATGATTTTGCAGAGCAGTAGGAATGGATGGCAAGTGGAAGAACACAATGTACATCAAGTATCTGAACCCATCCCTTCCCTTATTCACATTTATCATACAACAAACCTCTTGTCAGAGCCACTGTGTCTGTCAAACTCTCGTTTGTTTCCACGGAACTCGCGTCCACCACCACTGCCACCAAATCCCCCTCGGCCACCGCGACCTCCTCTTCCCCTTCCTCGACCCCTGGGCCTGTCGCCCTGGTCGCGGTATTCAGTGCGTGGGGGCCTCTCTCCCTGGTCCCGGTAGTCACGCTGGGGCCTGTCGCCGCCACTACTCCTGAACTCAGACGGAGCCTGGTTCTCCTGGTTCTCAAAGTGGTCCTGGCCTTCTACAGATCTCCTGTTGTCTCGGTTTCTTCTAAAGTTTGGTCTGTCCTGGTTTCCACCGCGACCTCCTCGTCCGCCGCCATCTCGTCTCCTTCCAGATTCTGTGCGATCATTTCTTTCTTGCCTAGAATCTGTTATAAAATATGCAGTACAGAGTGTGGTTTTAAATATTCATGGATTTTGAAAATATGTCCTCACATAAACTAGAACTTTCACGAGCCGATGTGGGCCATTTTTTTTCTGGAAGTGGATGTTACCATCGAAAAAAATCAGAAAAACACAAGACAGACATCAACAACACAGCCAGAATAGCGATCCCTATTTGCAGTTGGTGCATGGGCACCAGCTTTTTTTACGTGCTTTCACAACGTTTGCAAGCCATGTGAAGGCGTTCAGCTGAAGATCGCAGAGCACGCGTGCATTGTATAGAAATTGTACATTGTGCCGCAAGCTGAGCTACTACAGCGCATATCAGTGAAAACTGTGCTGGGTCTTGCCCTGGTCAATCTTGACCACTGCATTTGTCATTGGTCATATTTTTTATGACAGCGATAGTGTTTACAGATAATCTTGTCTATGTTTATATGAAACACTTGAAAATAATTTGCCCGATTTGTTTACAATGTGGTAAAACCCTAAAACTGCCGCAAATGGTGCATTTTACTCTCGTCTTTGTGTTGCTCTTCACATTTGTTATAGTGCTTGTAAAGATCTGTAAACTGTATTATGTAGATAACACAGCCTGCAAAAATCTTCAGTTTATTGAAGGAGGTACATGTAGACTTAACAAGAAGATCTTTAACCATAGAACCTGCTCACTGATTAACAGTAGCATTCGTCATTCAGCACTAGATGGCACTGTCGCGCACGTACATTGTTTTCTACGCACGCAGTGCTCGACTTCTGAGCCCATTCGCAACGATCGCTAGCTGTATAAGTTTATGACAGGGGTGCATTGATATCATTCTTTTCAAAAGTAATACGGCTGTATGGCAAACGTGTTTGAATCATAAGCCTGAACTACTTTTGCCTTCCTGTGTGCATAGGTTTGCATCTGCTACCTACCGCTAGTAGCCTGAGGAGGATGATCTGTTCAGCATGCTAATTCGAAATTTCGTGCTTATTTGTTTTGACCTTTGGAGTTTTTTGTACTTAATCGACATTGCGCAAAATATGGCAGTATCGAAACTTCACTTTTTTCAAAATGGAAATGTTTTCTGATTTTTTGAAAGAAAGATTTATCGACCTCGCGTAAGCGCATGTGGTAAGAACGGTACACGAAATGGACCTTGCAATGCCTGGTTTCAGTGAAATTGGCTACCTGATCACAGCCCAGGAGAGAGCTTCGCGGTTGCTGCTGCGGGAGTCACTATGAATGTTGTGTGATTTACAAGTGCCATTCCGTGTATACAGGCGCCGCGCACTGTCTCAGCACTAGCAAGCTCTCTACTTACGACGATGGGTGAATCGAAGCCATCACTACAATGGGAAAATCATAAACGCAAAAAGTTATTAAAATGCACAATTTTATCAAGAAAACAACAAAAAAAATTGGCCGATTCAAACACTATTCATGTCTAGATCTATATTACGTATCAATCTACATATATTTGATCTCATTTCATGGCTTGGTGTACATCTGATTTTCATATGATAAATGCTACAAACAGTTACAGCATGCATGTCCACTCATCTTTTCATAAAAACATTTTTTTCAGAGGTCTAATGTTACACATGGTTAAATACAATGTTGTAGATAGGACCCGTCTTCGGCACTAGATGGCGCTGCCGCGCACATACATCGTTTTCTACACACGCACGCAGTGCTCAACAAGCAACGATCGCTAGCTGTAGCAGGTATGACAGGGGTGCATTGATATCATTCTTTTCAGAAGTAATACGGCCGTATGTCAAACAACATGCTCGAATCACAAACCTGAACTACTTTTGCCTTCCTGTACGTGGTTTGCGTCTGCTACCTATCGCTAGAAGCCCAAGGAGGAGGATCTGATCAGCACGTTAAGTAGAAATTTCGCACTTATTTGCCATGACCTTTGGTGTATTGAGTACTTAATCCACATAGGGCAAAATATGGCAGGATCGATACCTCACTTTTTTCAAAATTGAAGTGTTTTCTGAATTTCTGAAAGGAAGATTTATCGCCCTCGAGCACCCGAAGGTGGTAAGAACGGTACACGAAATGGACCTTGCAATGCCTGTTTCAGTGAAATTGGCTACCGGATCGGAGCGCTTGGAGAGCTTCGCGGTTGCTGCCGCGGAGTCGCTATGGGAGTTGTGTGATTTACGACTGCCCGCGGACGCCGCACAGGCTGCGCGCTGGCTCAGCACTAGCGGGCTCTCTACTTACGATGATGGGCGAATCAAAGCCACCACTATCCCAATGGCAAAATCATGTACGCGAAGAGTTAGTAAAATGCGAGATTTTTTCAAGAAAACGAAAAAATTGACTGATTTAAACACTGTTCATGTCTATATTACATATTAATCTACGGATAATTGATCTCATATCATGGCTTGGTGTACATCTAGATTTCCGGTGGTGGTGGCTAAGATTGTAAGACTCGAGTCTACACTAGCTACAGTAATTTATCCCCTGGCTAGCTCTGCTCTGATTTTATGGATGCATGCAACACATCATATAATGTATGTGCTGGCTACAGACTACAGTTTCAGCTGAGTATTGTGACGACCATGGCCATGCAATGATGCTTTACAGCAATGATGCATTTACATTGTACCTCACAATGCCTCACCACCATTTGATTCATTCAAGGCCTATCAGTCCGGGAAACCCGCTCATGAGGACCGCCCCCGCTTACGAGGATGGTCCCTCCTCATGAGGACCTCCCCCCCGCCTCATGAGGCCCCCCGGGGAACGCCTCATGAGGCCCCCCATTCACTTCTTATTCATCTCACATCTGACGTATAAATTGTCGCAACTTTGCACGGTGATTTTTTGTTACACACACATGTCCACTATCCATGATGAAAAGAAGAAAAAATCCTGTCTGGAATGGCTGGCGCCCATCAAAACACGGGCGCCAGCGCGTTCGCACAATGCAAGACTGCCGCACCTAGCGGCCTGATCCGACTAAATATTTTCGATGCTTTTTTCTGCGGCTCTCACCTCTCCGCGCACGAATCAGCCTCATGAAGCTGAAGTCTGACATCTTTTTACACAAATTCGTAACGAGAAAAACTAAATCAGTACTAACCTGATCTTGTCCATATATTCCAAATTACTATTCCACACTGATAGAGTAGGTGGGTAGATGACATACTCCAGTTTGTTAGCAAAATAATCACTTTGTAGGTATGACGAGTTCACTTTCTTCGTCAATTCCGCCCACGATTCCGCCGCCCGCTTACCGTTTGGGCGCTTTCTCTGGAATCATCCCGCGACGCGACGTACGTCGCATCACATCACGCGTCCAACACATGTACCAGTCTGGTATGTGCTGGATGCGTGATGTGATGCGACGTACGTCGCGTCGCGGGATGATTCCAGAAAAAGCGCCCAAACGGCGGAATCGTGGGCGGAATTGACGAAGAAAGTGAACTCGTCATACCTACAAAGTGATTGTTTTGTTAACAAACTGGAGTATGTCATCTACCCACCTACTCTATCAGTGTGGAATAGTAATTTGGAATATATGGACAAGATCAGGTTAGTACTGATTTAATTTTTCTCGTTACGAATTTGTGTAAAAAGATGTCAGACTTCAGCTTCACGAGGCTGATTCGTGCGCGGAGAGGCGAGAGCCGCAGAAAAAAGCATCAAAAATATTTAGTCGGATCAGGCCGCTAGGTGCGGCAGTCTTGCATTGTGCGAACGCGCTGGCGCCCGTGTTTTGATGGGCGCTCTGCATCGGTTGATTAAAACTCGATTTTTGAAAAAAAAAACAGACAGGATTTTTTCTTCTTTTCATCATGGATAGCGGACATATGTGTGTAACAAAAAATCACCGTGCAAAGTTGCGACAATTTATACGTCAGATGTGAGATGAATATAAAGAAGTGAATGGGGGGCCTCATGAGGCATTCCCCGGGGGGCCTCATGAGGCGGGGGGAGGTCCTCATGAGGAGGGACCATCCTCGTACGCGGGGGCGGTCCTCATGAGCGGGTTTCCCGGACTGCTATTGTTACAAACTCTCGCTGCACACATGTTCTACTAAATATCACAGTTTACATAACAAAACATCATATCAGTCGTCCTACAGGCTCTACTCCATTGTGCTCAAGGTCACAAGGATGACCAGCTACGGTAGCACTAGCAGCTGGGAGTTCCGTCTTCACTCGACATGATTTCACGTGTATTCGGTGACCTTACTGCCCTACATGCATGTGTCGTATGAGCAAGTGAAGGACCATGATGAAAAACGTGGATGACGAATTACAATACGCAAAACGTGGGTAACAGCACAGGCAGTCCCTATAGTTTCACTGCTCATATTCTTCAAATACTGATTACATGAGCTTCCAAGACACACAATAAGAATGCTGAAATCTTAATATTGCTTAAATGAGGCAAATAAATTATGTTTCATACCGTCTCTTCTTGTTTTTTGTTCTGGTTCAGGTGCTTTTTTGGCAGACGCCTGCTCAGGTTTCTTGTGCTGCTTAGCATGTTTGCTGCTCTTCTCCTTCTTCTCCTTCTGGTGTTGCTCGTTTTCGGCAAATATATCTTGAGGATCTGATACAGAATCAAACCCCAAAAGGAATCGATCACTTACACCTATAGTGTAAGTGACATCCATGGTGAAAATATCCTTCGAAATATGAAGGATGATGAAGATATTTTACGCTATAAGACGCGCTGTCTTCCTGAAATCCCCGTCATTAAAAATGGCGTTATATCAAGCGTGTACTAAAATGAATGGGGAGCACGTACGCACATTTCGCTAATGTTTACATCGGAATCTACCTTTGGCGATACGTTCACGGTGCATGTACGTAGCATGCAGTCGCATTCTCAAACGGGTGCGCTGATAGCGCAGGTAGGTATGGAGGGTATGTGTTGTCGCAGCTAACATCCACAACGCACGGGTTTCGCGAGCCCGGCTGGCCGAATTCCTGATACGCTGCTGGTACGTGCACACGGCGAGCATACTGTAGAAATCGAAGGTGTTACCCCCTATACGCGTACGCACGGACTGTAGCATTTATTTCGATGAACATTCACATTTTATCGTATTTATCATAAAATACAAAGATTTTACTTAGCACTGCTTATTTGACGTGCTTTACAAACTACCTACTTCATTATCAATTTATCACTACGGGCTTTCATGTAACATCAATTGATAATCTCTTTTAATGTTTTATGTTATTTATTTGGCTATCCCTCCATGGATTATTTCCCCTAAACACTGTCCATAGATTAGTCGAATTTAAAGGTGACATTTTAATACAAAATTGCGCGCGAGTTTTGCGCCAGGTCAGACAGCTGTTCTGTGACTGTTACAGGCATCTGTAACAAATTCCGCATGATGATGTTCAATATGTAGTCTCAGTGTATCACAGAGTCATATTAGATAGTAACTTTCACAATTTAGGGCCTATCATCCTACCCGTGTCAGAAAAACAAAGACAATTTAATGCGACTTGCCAAAGCGGCAAGTCGATCGTCAGGGCTTCTCATTAGGCCTACTAGTACTAGTACCTTATTTGGAAAGTACATGAATATGTACAAAAATAGGGATCTCCTTGTAAAATGAGTTATTGTGCAAGGATCCAAGTTAGAGAAATTCATGAAATTTTTGGACCTTTTTAACTAAAAAATTAGAAAATATGAGATAAGCACTTATTTTGGAGCTTTATCTTCATGAAAACCGAGATCCATACGCATCTACCAAGGGTCTGGTCTGGAGGGAGTTTGAGTTTTTTAGGGGGTCCCTTTAAAGAGCTATCTGCACTTTATGGATCGCCCGCGTGTTCGTCCACACCACAGTACCCTGTAAGCGCGCGTTGAAGACATTTCCCACAGTTCCTTGCAACTGAGGTCATACGGCGCCAAATTTGTAGTCGGCTGTTGTGCAAGCGCGCGATATCAGAGCTGTGTTGTGTGTTGTGTGCTATGTGATACCTATGTGCGGCGGGGCGCGGCGGCACAATAGGATACGGTTGTTGGTTGTTTCTGCTGTGACGTGTTGTGTATGAGACCCCAATTCTAATCTGTGTTGTATTAACGACCTTAGTCAACATGGCCGGTATTTTGACGAATTCTCCTCAGAAAATAATGCCAAATACCATTATTCAGTCTCCGGTTCGTCCCATTCAACTGAAGCCGACGCCACTGAGTCCCGTGAGTCCTGGATTTGGTGATTTCTATCCATGGAAGTGGTCTGACAGCGCAAGAGACATCGAGCTAAGCCCGTCGAGTTCGTGCGGAGGCTCGCCGGGAGTTGATCGAGGGATGTGTAGGGGGCGGCCAAGGGCGGAGATGATTGCAGAATTGAGAAAGGCGGGAAGTGAGTCAGACGGTGCGATAAGATGCAGAATTTGCTCACGTATATTTCCCAGAGAGAAATCATTGCAGGCTCATCTACGAACTCACACAGGTAAATAAATGGACTGATATCTCCTGTAACCTGCCCACATACACAAGGCCCAAAATTAGACTTCTAAACGTTAACAGTCAGTATTTACACAACAGTGCATATATTAAGCTACTCGAGTAAAGTGTTTTAATACTGTAACAAGGCTGCGTTCACATAGAAGTAATTCGGTATTCGCTATTCGCTATTTGCTGTTCGGGCACCGAGTACACCATCACCCGCACCGTCAACTCACCATTCTATGCAGTGAGGATTTCTTCCCCTGTCCTACATCCCAGCAAATCTTATTAACAATTTTTTTGAATATAAACTGCATCATAATGTCAGTCTACATGCTTATTTTTGCTAAAGGGCAAATCCAGACCAAAATTGTCATTATTTCATAAACAAGAGACGGTATACGCTGCAAGAAAATCGAACAAGCTCAATTCCCACTTTGCTATACTATTCGCAGCTATTCGGTACTTTCGAATAGTGCCCTCTTATGTGAACCGGTGTGAGGAAATCCTATCGTTTGAGTCAATCTATTCGCGTGCCCTCGAAAACGAGCCCCAAATACCCGAATAGTATACTTCTATGTGAACGCAGCCTTAGAGAGTACCGGTAACGCACCCATGCCATGATTGGTACCGGGTAGCTAATGGTGCAGCGCCATGATTGGTACAGCCTAGTATTTATATTATTAGTAAATTCTTTGGCACACTGAAGCTAATGAATATTCATAATTCATAGCCTTGTTTTTCTAGATTCTAACATATATACATCTAGTTAGACCTCGCTATTTTATATCTTGCTAACGTTAGAGAGCAGTCTGGTCAAACATTCACAAGACCTGAACAGTTACCTGCATTTTCTGCAAGACATTTGATAACAATCTACTTAACTGTTAGATTCCCTTGGGGGCTTTGGCCTTATTAGGCTAATATTAAACCTTGTAATGACAAATTGTTTTAATGAGTTAAACTAAATCAATGAGATACTGATAGTAACATGATAGGCCTAGGCTGTAGGCCCCTGCCCTAACACCTAACCTTACGGTACTGCTTTTTTTTTTTTTTTCATTCAGATTACCTTTTTAATACCATGACCCAGGCTACTAGTAACAATAGACTAGATGCTACTTTTAATATTGCTAGAGTGTTTACAATCCCGTGATGATGATCTGCTTGGTATTTTATTTCAGGAGAGCGCCCATACAAGTGTGACTACCCAAACTGCGGTCGGGCATTTGTCCAAAGTGGTCAGCTGAAGACACACCAGAGACTTCACACAGGGGAAAAGCCATTTGCTTGCTCAGTACCAGGTAAATGATCACTGACACTGTGAACTGATAATGTGAGTCTATCATAAATAACAAGTGAAACAAAAATGCCGGCATGGATTAAATATACTAAACTACAATGTATACAAATTGTACTTGCTTCTCATCAAGTACGTTCAGCAACTGGATATACAGCTGTAAGGATTATGCTTCCTCATGTCAATATCAGTACAGTGCACTTCTGTTATATAAATCAAGACACGATCTTGTAGATTACATTTGTACGATGTGGGTGTCACACATGCCAAATTTCGCTGCTATAGCACCACTTATGTCCAAGATCTTGGGGGGGGGGGCTGATAAGGGCCAAATGTGGCTCCTAAAGGAATAGTGGATCCTTGTAAGCAAGCAAGCAAGCAAGCAAGCAAAAAAAAAAAAGATAACAATAGGCAAGCATAAAGTCACCTCCTAGGGACTAATGAGGTCAGTAATAAACATGTTTTGCAAAGTTGCAACACAAGAGGGTCATCCCCCCTCATGGATCATTTTGTTTTCTTAAATCACTCTGATGCTTCGGATGCAGGCTGCCAGACAAGATTCACTCACGCAAACAGACACTGCGCAGAACATCCGTATGCCAGTCTACGCCGCGAGACGACACAAGTGTCTGTAAATGAAGTCACCCGTTCAGATGAGAACAGCCAAGAGGTTGCTTCATGGCTGCAGAAGTAAGTTTGTCTCTTTTTGGCAAAGTTGGTGTACACTTCCCCCTCCACAGGCACCAAACAGACAAACTTCAAATCACAGGAATCATTCTACACATTGTGTGTTTTCCTCATCAAAATTGCAAAGTGATTGTCTCAAAATTAGATATGAAGACCTGAATATAAGAATGACCCAAGTCCAATTTTTGGCCAAATTCAGTTTGACATGGGAAATTGTAGCTTATGCATGGACTCATCTTGTGTATAAATGATAAATCCTAATTACCCCCGGAAGTGCCTGAAATGAATGAGTTAAATCTTATATTAATGTAAGAATCAAGGACTTGGGTCATTCTTACATTCATATTATAGCACCCTCTGTCATCCTTCTTTCATCTCTATAGCAGAATATCATGTATATGAATCAAAGAACAACCCAAGTCCATATGATTCAAAGAACGACCCAAGTCCATCACACAAAATGGTCTCTCCACAATTAATGGAAATGTTAATTGTCATAATAATATATGTTCTACTTTGTATATATACAATGGTGCCTTCCTATCATAGTTGAATAAAATATTATTGGACAAATAAAAAAGATATGAAGTTTTTTTACGTTTACTCGAAATGGTCTTCCATGGACTTGGGTCGTTCTTATATTCAGATACTCATATGTCTTCCTTTTTCCTTTTTCATGTAAGTTTCCAAACCTGACAAAATGTAACAGATAGGAATTGAAGTTCTAATCATGGTGACCAATCTAAAAAGTGCCCTCCTAAAGACACTGACTTCTGATAGTTTGTGTTTAAGTACTTGATAAAGTATATATTAGTAGAAGGCATGGGTGTACTTCCCCACACGATGGAGATAGTCCACATCATTGCATGGACTTTAAGGTCTCCTGTGAATGTGGGGTAAATTGTGAAGTCCGGAGAGAAAAAAACAAACAAACAAACAAACCAAACTGCAATGATGAAATGTACCTCTTACATGTATATGATTTTCTTTCCTTTCACCTTGTTTGATAATAGTGATAATAATGTTCCTCTTATGAAAATGCTGTAAATCCATGGTAGCTTTTCAGTGTTAACATAATCTTTCCAGAGGACACTATCACTGTTGCATCCCAGCACTGCATGTGACATTTTTTTCCTTTTTTCCTGGGTCAACAGTAGCATAGTGAATCAAACATCTTCAAGACTGTGTGTGCCCATTGGGATTTTGAACACATGAACCTCTGATCTACCAAATTTCCCTGATTCTGCAGGAAGCTCCCTAAAAATGTATATCTTTTCATGTCTTGACAAAAATTATTCATCATTTCCCTGATTTGGGAAACATTATGATTGAGATACATGGGGCACATACTGTCATGTATTTCTCTAATACTGTAAAAGTAGAAGTTTTTGTGCGAGTTATTTTTAACACTTTGCATGGTAGGATAATTCTATCTTATTTTCTATTCTGTGGAATTCAAATATAAAGTAGTATTACCAATAACAAGATAACATTTTGATGTGTTTTTATTTTGCGCTAGTGTCATATCGCCCTAAATGTGGGAAAATCTTCCAGTTTTACAGTAGCTCTCTGGAGACTGAAACCTGCCTGGTTTTAATATGTTAAGTCTGGTGGCACTGAATCTCCTTTGTAAGGGCAAACAGCCTCACGCACTACTGTAAAAGTGCATATTTTCGCGCAACTAATTTTTTGCGCTTGGCCGAGTAAGAAGAGTTTCACATGTTTTGATTCCGCGGAATCAAGACATCAACTACTGGAACATATGACATGCAAAAATGTTTGCATGCTTTTATTTTCGCGATAACTTTTGGTTGCGCAAAATGCACGAAAATTTCCCCTTTTACATTAAGCCACAGTCTTTAAACATAGTAACGTTTATGACTGTGTTTATTGAAACCTAACCCAGGTACGCCGACAGTCAACAGAAGCCAAGAGGCGGAGCCGGATCCACCAGCACCACGCCGACCTCGAGCCGCGGCTCACGGAAGAGATTACGCGCCATGAGCGGCAGCACCTCGCCCGGAGAGGAGGAGGGCGGCAGCGGAGAGACCCCCAAGAGGCGAAGACCGTCGGTACGGCGATTGCTCGAGGAACAGCAGGAGAAGATGATGGGGGCCATAGCGCTGATTGAGCTGGCTCAGAATTCTATGGCTCTGCCGCCTGTTCCAAAAGACAGCTAGACTGCCGTGGGTACTATCTTTTGGCAGAACATTGCTCCCTCTATCTTATTATGGGGAAGATTTTCCTTAGAGGAAAGGTTCACTTTGAATGAAAGCAGATGCAGCGGAGGGGGGAAACATTGACCAAAAGTTTTGTGAACTTTTGAGTGAAGTTAGATTAATATTTTTTGAAATGCTGTGAGCATGTAACTTTCAGTCATTTGATAGAGTGTCTTGATGGTATCATGGAGATAGCTGTCGTAGTCAGAGGTGGCAGTGGCATTGTGTGCCTAGTATCCTTTGGTGTGTACATATTATGCTCACAATTGTTGCATTCCTCAAAAAAAAACAAAAAAAAATCATAGCTTTTGTCATTAGTCAATAGAGAGCCCTCTTCCAGAAACAATACCACCACCACCTGACCAAGATGGCTGTAGACCTAAATGGCCCAACAGAACACTCTGTTTGATGACCTACTAATGATCGGACTGTCATCACATCTCCTAGCTGTCTGGTCATCATGTTTTGTTGAATGTTTTCTCTGCTCTGCTGCAACTGCTTTCATTCAGAACAACTTGGACAGTGTCGGGCCTAACCTCCTTACAAGGAGGACATTAGCACATCCTGTAAAGAGCGCTGCAGTAAGGAAGATGTCCCGATGCTTCATCCTAGCCAGATGGGAGAGTTTGCATTTTTAGGGGCAAGTAGGAGTCTATGAAAGGCGCTCTGCAAATCATGACAAGATGCAGAAAACTAGCATAGGTTTCCACTCTTTTGTAGGTTGAAAGCAGTCTACGCTTTTGTTCGAGACTTCTCCCTGCATATTTCTTCCAGTGTCATCCTTTTTTTCTTATACACTTGTGTTTTTTATTGTGTTCTCTGTTTGCCAGC
The DNA here is from genome assembly GCF_040938485.1 of Diadema antillarum. Lineage (NCBI taxonomy): Eukaryota > Metazoa > Echinodermata > Echinoidea > Diadematoida > Diadematidae > Diadema > Diadema antillarum. The sequence continues at coordinate 726,047 of NW_027272165.1, read as the reverse complement.
ATTTTTGTTTCTTGTAAACTGTCCTGTCCTGTGATTTTGACTCTCTGTAAATATTCAAATAGATTATATTGGTATCTCTAAATAACTCTGTGAATATGTCTGCGTTTATCAGTGTATGTATGATTTTATGTGTCACAGACAATAGTTATAGCTACACATTGTATGTGGTATGCATGTGAAAGCAAGATATTTTTTTTTTATTTCTATTTAATGGGTACTGTTATGGATAGTTATGTCCCTTTTTAAATCCATGGGGAGAAAAATGATGAAATGTTAACATTGTTTGATTAACAGAGCAGTTCTCTTGTGCATTTTACTGACGATAAGAACAGCAGATTGATAATCTGAGTTGTTGGACCAAATTATCAGTCACAGAAATGTTCCAAGGTATTGTACAAGGCCTCTTTTTGCTCAAATACTGCATTATATATCATCTATTTCGCGAGTCTAAATTTTCACGAAATGGGAAATCCCGACGATTTCGCGAGTGGTTGAATTCGCGATTGTGGAGTCCTGTACTGAACGGAGAAATGTACATGCATACGTCACATTCACATCGGGATCAGAGTGAATATTTTCGTGTGTCTTTAATTTTGTGAATAGCACCCAACTCATGAAATTTGTGAAAATAAAAACCTTGCAAATTATGTGGCGTATACAGTATGCTATTTTGAATGAGGGACCAACTACGACTACAGTAAAGCTGATGTGATCAGATGCAGCAACTGGTCTGGTGTTGAGAAAGCAGGGATCCCACTCATATGGATGCACAGTGTAAAGACAGGTCTTGTGAAGCTAGTCTTTACACAGGAACAGCTTTATGGATGGGCCTAGAGCAATAATTCTACTCTTCGTCAATAAAGACTTGAAGAGTTTAAAACAAACCACCATACGTGAATGTAAAGGTAAACAAATGTAAATCCAGAAAGCATGGAGAATGATATCTGCCCTAACATATCCCAAGAACAAGCTGAGGGAATTATGAAATTCTCATGAAATGGAAACAAAAAATGAATTCTTGCATATTTTTCTCTTTATATTTTCTTGATACTGTATTGTCATATTGATCTGGTATCAAAAATTGTTGTAAGAGATCCCATCTAAAGACAATGCCACATGAAAATCTAGAACAGGTCAGATTTAGTTCCTCAATCTTTCTCAAACTTCTCATAAATAAGACAATCAGCTCTGTGTACATTGCAGCATGTAAGATACAACAGATCATCTAAAGCTCCATGTATTACTGCTCATCATAACCGAACTTGCAATTTAACATTACTGCTTGCATAAAGATGTAGCTATTATATTAAATCTTGGTTGCATGTAGATACTTGACTGTAGCCACAGATAAAGAATGGTTACTTATCAAATGCTCAGAAAGTGAACAAAAAATAGGTACATTGGACTCCCATTATAATGAAGTCATCTGGACCAGCAGTTTCCTTTCGTTATATCGAAATTTCGTTACAGCTGAACAAATAAACAATAAATAACATAGTTTGTTTGTTTATGAATGTTTATTTCGATGTAACCAGAATTTTGTTGTAACCATGTTCACTGTAACGGGATTACACTGTACTTGTATAGATTTCGAGTAGCTAAGCTTTTTACTTCCATAGTTCTGACCTGCATATTTCTGCAACTGCAATGCTGATTGAAAAGTACTTGGTCTTTGATACTCCATTGGCAAAGGTAATGTCTGTTAAGGTCCACAGGATGCTGTATAGCATCATAGACTAGATCACTGGAGCTCCGTTTTCAATCTGTAAAACTCATCTACCAGACTTAAAGCAGAAAGGAATTAAATCACACAGTGTTCAGTTACAACCATATATATGAAAGTCAATGCAAATGATGCACAGGGGTGGTATTCTGAACACGTTTTATCTCTGTTGTAACTTGTGTTGTAACTTGTGTTGTAAGTCTGTGAGTTATAACACCGCTAAAACAGTTGTAAATCGGTATTCTGAAAACTGTTTTAACGGTGTTGTAAGTCATGATAACCACGCCCATCGCAATAATCACATCCAATAGGAAATATTGTTAGAAGTAGCATCTAAGACATTTCAACCAATAAGATTGCTCCCTTGGGCAAATGCGCCTTGCTTAACTCTGCGCGTTTTAACAAGCGCTCATTCTCTGGCGTGCGCACAAATAGGACATTGGTATGCGCAGGTAAAGAGAGCCAGAGATAAAATAAATTTACAACAGAAGCTTGATTATTATGCCTTCTTACCGGTTTTGACGTATAGTTGGTGCAGTAGGGGATTTGCAAAGCTATCTCAGATTGAGTCTTCTTATTTGAAATTTTGTTTAAAAAATAAGAAGACATAAGAGGAATCCAAATTTCATGGTTTATGGGGAACTAGACGCTTCTAAATTAAGTTAAGCCCTTGCAATGCCATGTTATTATTATCATTATTATTGTTGTTGTTGTTGTTGTCACTATCTTCACAAGACATCTCTTGGAGATCATTATCACGTCAAGTTCCATCATGGAACCTTATAGACTTCTAATACTTTTCTCAGGATTCGCGCCATCCCCAGCAATAAATATTTTTGAAACACCCAAAGGTACTGATGATGAATTCTTATTGGTGAAGATAGTGAAATCATATTAAAAATATTTAATATTTTGAAAGATATTTTTGAAATGAATAGCGCTTAAAACAAGTTACTGCCGACGGTGCCGGTAACCTTTGTGTTCATGTGTTTGTGTTTTTATCTGTGTGCATAATTATGCTACGCGTACAGTACTTGCAATTTTACTGTTACCAAATTTTGTATTGTGGAATGAGTTTAAATTTTGTCAAACTGCTATATCATTTGCCTTTCTGTACATACATTGTTTTTAGTTTTTGTATATCTTTTTTATTTTGAACTCGCATACCACAATACTGAGTTGATGAATAATCTCACTATCTAACATAAGTTAAAACGAAAGTTACAACGGAGTTATAACACCTTCCACCCTGTTTTATCTCAGAAGCATAAATTTGCACGGGGCATGACTTACAACAGAAGATAAAACAGTTTTCAGAATACCGTGTAATCTAATGGGTGTTCAGGTTTGCGCCCACTGTTACGCGCGTGCGCATACCCTAAGACAATGGTATGCGCAGGCAAAGAGTGCGCAAGATAAAACACAAGTTACAACACAAGTTACAACAGAAGTTACAACAGAGATAAAACGGTGTTCAGAATACCGATTTGTTACAACAGACTTACAACAGAGATAAAACGGTCTCAGAATACCACCCCAGGGCAGTAGGGGATCGGTGAGAATTGGATGCGCTGGTTTAACTTTGGAACTGTTAAACCCACAAGTGCAGCAAGTGGGTTTCAGAATGTTCCAAAATTAAACGAGGGCATCCAATTCTCACTGATCCACGAAATAGGCCTGTGCATCATTTGTTTTATAAAATGGGCCCGTATATTCTTGAAATTCAACTTTCTCCCTATCATGCGTCCGGTACACCTACCACACTATGCAAGACGTGAGCCATGCGTTCTGATTTACCAGATGCATGGCTCAGTGTGAATCAGTAAAAATCAATGCATGATAATTGGACAATCAGATTGCAGAGATTCTGAAACCTAATTTAAAATAGAACAAAAAGTGTCTTTGGTGTGGAACTTATGATGACAGGATTTTTGTTTCATTACAGTAGACTATTGTAAAAAGGAACACATGCTCCTGGCATTCCTCAAAGTTAAAAGGTTTCTTTGCGTTTTGTTTCCCAGACCTTGGCATAAGAAGTTTGATCTGACTGAATTTGCTGGGACCAAGGAGTTTGTTACAATGAGCTTTTACTGTATTATTGTGATATACACTGTAACTTTTGCTGTATTTCCTGCTGTGTGGTACACAAAATATGGCTTGAGCTTGCATTTTGTGATAGTTTGTCAAAGTAGTACGAGCACTAGGGAATAACTGCTTCAGTTCATGATGCTATGCTCAATGGGATACCCTTTTAATAAGTACCTTTTTAGCAGTGTATACTGTACCTTGAATCCCCTACTTTGATTAACAAGTATGCAGAATTTGTACTTTTTATATTTATTACAAAAGCAGTACTTGTATCAAATGTAAACCATTGCGATTGCTTGGGAGTGATCTTTTACCTGTGGTAAGATATATATTTTAACAAAAATATTTGCCATGAGGACTATTTTTGGGGGCGAATTTGCTTAGAAAATAAGCATTTGTACGGCTTTTTGTACCAAAATGAGATGTCAAATAAATTATAGCGCACATCGCAAAAGTAATTTGTGCTTTCAGATCACAGTCAGGTGTTGCGACAGTTGTTGACTATGTGTGTTTGAATGCTCTATGTATCGAATGTCATCCACCTGCTAACCTTTGGGTGCAGAGATGTGAGCGTTTGTGAGATGATGGGATGCCATGGTGATATCGTACACTGGTGACCAGTGGTAACTGATGTACTCATTCTTCTCAGACAATTTGCATTGATAACGTTGGTGATTAAATACTAGTACATTGTAGTACCAAACAAAGCAGGCACGAACATGGCAAGGATCAGGGCTAGTATATTGTACAAACAGTCAACCTTGCCTCAGTCAAATCTATTTTGACTGAAGTAAAAGATTTAAGAAAATTCGACTTGTGAGGGATTAAAAGCAATAGAATATACAGTGTAAAAGAGAAGAGGACTTGAAAAGGCCTTCGACTTGGGCTATTGTTCGACTTGTGCAAGGTTGACTTTGGCAAGGTTGACTGTAGTACCACACAAAACAGGCATAATCACGGCTTAGGTCACAGCTACAAGTACATGTATATTGAACATACATTGCCCTAGGTATGTCTGATTGGTGATGATGATTATAACCATAGTTATGATGACCACACAGAAAATAACAATGATGGTGATGATTAATTTGTAACTTGTAGTGATGACAGAGCTGCGAACTGGTATGTTTTGATGATATCTAACATTGTATGTTCTTTGTTGAATATAAGTAGATGTCACTGTGTTTTTTGAGGTGAAAAATGATTTCCTGAAATCTTAAATGTACTTTTTTTTCAATATTTAAACCAAGATATGTCTTCTACTTTCAAAAAGTTTATATCTCTGTACAACTGTATATATATATATATATATATATATATATATATATATATATATATATATATATATATATATATACACACACACAAGAAGAATGAGTCTCAAATATGCCATCTGCAAATATAACAAGGTTTTTATCTGCAGATAAAAACCTTGTTGGATCTGCAGACGGCGTATTTAAGACTCATTCTTCTTATAGTTATAACATTTGAAGTCCAACACATGGAAAATTCACAAATACATATATATATTTTTCTTTCTTTCTTTCTTCTTCTTTTTTAATCTAGAATGAAGAAACAAACTGGTAATGCATTTTTGGCCAATAAAGCGCGGGTTTATTCGACTCAAATTTTCAGCATCCTACGCCAAATAAACTCGTGCTTTACTAGCCAAAAATACATTACCAATTTGTTTCTTCATTTCCCCGTGGAGCCAATTACAATACAGGTATACATTTTACTGTTTTTTCAACTGCACAGGTTGGCAGCCCTGTGATGATTGTGGTGACAATTACGATGATGATGATGATGATGATGATGATGATGATGATGATGATGATGATCATCATCATCATCATCATCATCATCATCATCATCATCATCATGATAATTACGATGATGGTGATAGTGATGGTGACAGTGCAATTTAGAAATTACATAATGCTTGAAAGCGACTTTATACATTGTATGTGTATATGAAAACAGAACTGGCACTGCCAAAAAGAAGCCAACCAGACGAGACAATTAACAACAACTGATCAACAACACATCTTCCATTGTGCATACCATAACACACATACCTGACACATCATCACATCACTTACTGTAAAAGTGGAAATTTTCACACATTTCGTGCAACTTGCCCTTGCGCATAAATAAAAGCAAGCAAGTTTTTTTCTTTCTTTATAATTACAAAACTATGCTACTTCATATTTTGATTCCACAGAATTAAAAGCTTGTTAATGGGCAACTCAGTTTACCCAGTTGAGCTTGGAAAATTAGAATGCCCTGATGATGAGTTGTAACATGGACAGTAAGACTTTATGAAACTAATACACAAATCACTTTGAAAACAAACATGAACAGTATTAACACATATTCACAACTCATTTCCATGCAAACATTTCACATCTTGCACAATGCACAATGCACTTTTTCCCCTCATTCTTCCCTCCCTTTCTCCTTATCGCCACTCAGTGAGTGGTGACTTATATGTTATATTCTTACAATGTTGCATTGTTTAGACAATCATTTCTGAGGCCATTGTCCTCGTCACACGCTTGCTTATGACGATGATCTCCTGAATTTCTGTACATCAAGAATTGTTTAATTTGTCTTTGAGCAAGAGATATACTGTAACTTATGTTTGCATAAATGTATGCACAAAATAGTTTGTTTATTTTCATTTTGCATTGTGTCAGGGGAAAAAAGTTGAATATTTGAATTAATCATTTACATGTATTTGTTTTAACTGTCAGATTCAAATTATACTGTGCTCAATTAGTTTGTTCAATTGACTTTGTATTTCATTTATGTATGAAAAAGAAATTCAGAAATAAAATCAAAATCAAAATCAAATCAAATCAAATAAAAAATAACAATTTCCTTGCTACATCAAGGAAAGTTTTAAATAACTACCACCTCTCCAACTATGAAATTTTGGGAATGTCAAAAGAGGCCTGAGCTTTCGATCCTAGCAGAATCTTTGTTAGGGGCAAAATGACAAACAGGCAGAGACAGCAATCACACAAGGACTGCACACAACAAGAACAGTCTGGGAGGGCTAGGGACACAGAACAAGGAAAACAAAAGGGGAGGGTTGGAGGTCATGGGCAAGGAGCCCAACAGGTAAAGGGAGGGGGATTAGAGCAGGAGGGTGAACAGACAAAAGGCAGAGGAGGGTCAGTGATGATCACAAGGACCATGGGGGCAACCTTTGAAGGATAAGGATGAATAGGGAGGCAACATGGAACAAGATGAGGAACAACAGAGGGATAAAGAAAGGAAAATAGTGAAATAGCAACAGCAGGGGGGGGGGGGGGGGAGGGAGCTGACCAGGCAATGAGCCCTGGTGTACCAAGAAGAGGCAACAAAATGAAAATGAGAGTCAACCAAAAAATCAAGTTCTTAAACATATCAGTATATATATATATATATATATATATATATATATATATATTATATATGTTTATATATTTATATACAAGTATAAGAAAAATACACGTACAATGTATATATATATATATATATTTTTTTTTTTTTTTGCTAGAATATTGTAATAATTTTGTCCCACGAGAAAGAATGAGCGTTATACATGTCAAGCCATATGGTGATACATGTGTTACAGAGATGACTGATAACAAAGGACTATGTTCCCTATAAAATCTCTTTGCTGCTTACCTATAAGATAACCATGTTTGAAGATTTCACTGGCCAGAATTTACAAAGCTAGTTTACACCTAGTCCATGGATTTCTGTATACGCCATATATTTAGCGAGTCTAAATTTTCACAAATCGGGACTTCCCGACGATTTTGCGAGTGGTCAAATTCGCGATTGTGGAGTACTGAACTGAACAGAGAAATGTGCATACCAATACGTCAAATTCATATCAAGATGACAGTCAATTTTTTCATGTGTCTTTAATTTCACGAATAGCACTTGACTTGCGAAAATAAAAACCTCGCGAAATATTTGGCGTATACAGTATATATGCACAGTCCAATTGGGTGAATGCATATCACAAATCACGAATAAAACCAACAAACATTCATTAATGCAGACACGCTGACACCTTCACACACAAGCTGTGCCTACTCGGATTGACTTTAAAAGACCCATGATATCCTGATTATAAGACAGGTGTTGTATCAACTCAGTGGTTTATATGTGTGCATGGTGTTTAACTCTTTGTATCCACTAGACTATCGAGCTTCCGCCCAACAGTCAGTGCTGGTTCTTATCCCTTATAGCAGCGGGTATATTGTGTAGACATGTATATATTACAATTAATGAGTGCAAGTTGTTTTTACTGCAATTAATCAACAAATTGCCTTTCATTGATGAAAATAAGCACCGTCTTTTTTTCTCTTTTTTTATCATGGCTACTACTTAAACAATGAATAATCTGTGCTTATTTACAACAATGAATGACAATTTTTTTCAATTAGCTGCAATAAAAGAATAAAACTTGACAAAAAAATCAATACAGGAAGATATGTCTGTGTTAATACTTTTCTTTAATAGAGCAGATATAGACCATGGTTTTAAACTACCGGTACCCTTGTAAATTGGACCACTGTGCTTGCGAGGGCCGTATCACATCAAATTTCACTCAAACTTGCACCAACAATTTGCTTTCACCGCATTCTTGCCATAGGAATCTCACCTTTCTGTACACTCTCCTTCACTTCTAAATGATCTGACAAGGAAACCAATGAGAAGCCAAGATAAACACATCACTTTTTTTTTTGCACGTTTGTTTTGTATTTCAGTTTTCAATGGAAAAACAAAACAAATACGAAGAAAAAAAAAGTTTCTTGCCAACACAAAATATCATTCAGGTTCAAAGACAGCTAGAAAGATAAAATGTCACTCTTTGGTACAAATTATGTTATAAATATAAGAGCATAATGTGTGGTCACCTCTATCTGGCGTGGGCGTCGGTCAGGTAAGAGCTCGGTCAGTGGGGTAGCATGGCCCTTGGAATGGGTAAAAAGGTGGGCATATACATACAGCGCCCTCTATTGATCCATGAGTCATATATACACTGGTCAAGTCTCCAACTTTTTTTTTGTCTCGTTTTATTTCTTTTCTTTGTTTTTACAGGCTTTACAAAGAGCTGTATCTAGAATGTGGTATCATCGTTTCATACATATGTACAAGATATATACTTCCACCATTTGCTTGACGGCGCAAGCGCAGAGTTTCTACAATGTATATTGCTTGTTTTTGGCTACAGATTCATTGCATCACGCCTTGTCCGAAATGGAGATTGAAAAAACAAAAATGGAAAGTTTGGATGTGACACTGGCATCCTGACAGTATTTTGTCCTTTGTTACCCACAGCTTTTAGCTTTGCATCATATTGGTAAGATATGCACTGCTCTTTTTATCAGTGAATTTTGTGTTCAAAAATTGAGAGACATTTTTGCTTCGTGGGCGTTAAACCCGCTCCCTAGCTTGTGAATTTACTCCCTGATTCACCATGAGAAATAAGCTCTAGAAGACAAAAGAACATTCTCAAAATACCTCCCATCCACGGCCCATCGAGGTTCAGTTCAACTGGTGTTGCTTTTTTACTTCCAGTCTGTGCCAAGGGTATTGTCAAAACATGGAACTTTGGGTTTCTCATCTCGTTTTCTCTCCACTGTCAAGCGTAGAAGCCCTCAATAACAAGTCATCTATATCTTAGTAGACACTACTAGCAGGCAGCACAGCTTCAATACATTTCCAGATCAAATTGCCTCACCATTGTGCACTACAGAATATGTGGAAACTTAAAAGGACATATTCCAACTTCACCTTCACTTCTTTGTATGTTCTTTGAATGTTCTCAGTATCTTCCAGCCTCCCTAAATAACTGCAATTCTTCTTTCATGTCAATGTTTCTGCAAAAGATTTGACCAAAATAAGCTGTCAATTGAAGATAGACTGAGCACATGATGGTTGCTTAAATATTAGATTTTTTACTATCATTACTTTTTAAATGGTTATATGCATCATTTTCCATGTATCCGCTTTTATCTCAGGTGATTTCCAAAATTACTCTTCTACATACCGCATCAAAAGGGTATTAAACAGCCTTTAACAGAATGGGACCAATTTAAATCTATCTTAAAACAACAAATCACAATAACTTTCCCCAACCAATAAGTTAAGTTGCCTTGTGATGGGCTGATTATATCTACTAACAGCAAATTCCCCTATAATTCTTCATGAGGGCTTCTACCTTTTCAGCAGTGGACAGGAAAACAATACAGAGTGAGTCTGAGAGGACCAGTTCACATTCTGATTAAAATTTGGTTGAAAATTTCATGTCCGCACTTATTGAAGCAGTCAGACTCTTGATCGCAACTTCCTCCTCAGTGACCGCAAATCAACAACTGGTTAAATCTCACTGTTGCCATGGTAACTGGAATACTGGAATACATACGAACCGCAGGCCCTAGGACAGATGACTGTTACATCAAATGTGGCACATTTCTCGGAAATCCCATGCCATAAATCGTTACCAGAGGAATGCACCCTTGCATATCAACATAAACACTTAGAGTAGATCCCCAAAATATGACAAATATATGCCATTTCCCAGATATATGCCATTTCCCAGGACTAGTACATTTGACAATTTCATTCTGTATCATTGAGCAATTTCAAGCAAGTACCTCATTGCAACCGGTGTCCTTACCTAACTGCACACACTTTCATATTTAGATAGACAATATATATGTATATATTTATATATATATAATATCTATAATATATTTATAATTTCTGCTATTTTCATTGCAAATAAATCTACAATTTCTGTCGCCATGAAATGTACATCAATTTACATTGCTGCCCTTAGCCCTGGCACATTAGAAGCTTATATACAGTCTCAAATTGATCGTCCTATTGTATCCTGAAGTCGATAATCATGTGCTACTTGTATTTACACCAGCTTGTCATGCAACAAAACTTTAATTCTACCACGGTTGTACGAGCTCTAACCTGCATCCGATTCTGTTGACGAAAAGTGGCTTGACACTTGCCAGGGAGAAACGCCTGCGGATGCCGCATGCGACACGCCCGAGCACGAAAACGACAACACTCTCACACAGATGCCATTGAAAGGGGTGAACCACAAGTCATTACAAATTACAATCGATACAAAAACACAGATCCAGCTTGATTTCTTTCCGTCGCCATTTATAAAATTGACCAGACCGTGAGTACCTGATCTTTATTGCTGGCAGAGCGTAGCAAGAAGTAAACAAACATGAAAGCAGTCAACAAAACCCACACTCGGCTGTTTGATGTAACTTGCCTTCTAAACTGCATCTTTTGAAGAAACCTCACCATCAATTGCATTTGCCAGCCAGCTGTGCCAAGGTACCCTGGTTTATTGTACGTAGTGCCTAATTCACACTGCTTCTTATAAATATCAGCAAGATTACTGTACACAAATGGTCTGTATTCACCGGGATATTAACAATAGTCCTGTGCACCAATGCTTTGTTTAAATACAATTTTCTGTATGCAAAACACACCCACGATACCATTTTTAACCCGTTGAGGATGAGTTCCGAGTATACTCGGGCAAGTATCTATGGAAAATGCGTGCTGAAGCAAAATCAGCCCGTCCTCAATGGGTTAAGAGTATGCGGATGGTGCAAAGGGAAATTTCTACATTCATTAAAATCCTTGTACGTTTGGAATATGAATACAGGCTGCAGTAATCATTCCTTTCCTTTATTGTTTCACTGCTGCCACCACAGGAATACAGTAAGCCATGGCATACTTTTACGGTTTATAGAAAGAAAGTTTTTCTGTAAAATTTCAGCAAGTGAGAAGCTGATGAGGATATTTCGTCTTTTTTGTTTTGTTTTTACACTGAATACTAATAATAGAAGAGATCTCGAGGGTAAATTGTACAGTAAAAGATTGCAAGACAAAAAGACAAAATATATTTCACTAGCTGGCTCCTAGTTTCAAATACACTATGTGACTCAGTTTGTGTGCAATGTAAACATCTTTACACTACATTAAAAAAAATAAACACACACGCATTTCCTAGAATAATATTCTTTTGTAATTGTCAAATGACCTATAAACAATACATACAATGTATACTAGCTGTTGTTTGAAGCCAAAAAAACAAAAGCAAAGTAACAGCCAAGTGAATTTACAAAAATGTAACGATGCAAACAAAACAGAGTCTTATGCTTACAGCACTTATCATGCAAAGTGATATGTAACATAAAAAAAAAAAAAAATCATTTCTAGTTTGCCTAGAAATACAATGGCAACTACAGAGAAAAACATAGGAATATGCTGGTAAGATAGGGACACACACTGCACTGTGTGCAATGTCTAACGGAAGTACACTGTACGATTTAATCATTCTCATAAATGGAGTCCCCAGTTACATATCACCTGCATTTTCTGAGAACTCCACTGATTACAATCATAATTTCCTGTATACTTTAAGATTATGTGATTCAAGGTACAGTTAACAATTAAGATTAGTAATGGGGCAAAGTTTACATGTAGGGCTTCAATACTGACCATACCAGCAGCACTTGTACTCAAATGTTACAAACATCAGATGGTATACATGTAGTTGTTGTTGGTGGTGTTGTTGGTTTTTTTTCTCTCTCTCTCTTTGCCACACTTTTGCTTGTAATTTTATTTGTAAAGGTAATTGTTCAGGTCAACATGTTTGCAAATCTTAACATCAATTCACATATTTTAATCAAACAAACCTTACTATTTTCTCTGGGAGTCACAACAGGCTGCAATCTGGATTAAAAGTTACTAGAGACCTTTAAAAATTTTTTGAATCAGTTACTACAGTTACTTTGTATTGTTTTGTTAAATAATCAATCAATAAAATAGAACAAAATAGATGAATTAATAAAGCATTTGTTCAGGTTCTTCCAAGAAGCAGGAGCAATATTAGATTTTCCATTTTGTACGGATTTAATGCAGATTTTGGCACAAAGTCAAACACCTGATTTAAAGACCCCGGTAGCGTGGGGATGCCATAGAGTGGAAGGCTGGCCCGGCTCAGATGTATTTGAGAATCCCCACAACAAACTGTGTACACCTTCATCACTGATCTGTATGTAAGTACACACACAACCGACGAATCTCCACTGGAGTCGATCGTTACTGATAAGCGTAATATGCTTCGATGCACATATGCCCCGATGGGTGGTATTTGTGGTTTTCAAATGTACTCCAGTGGGCAGCGAATGAAGATTGATTCGGATTCCACTGGAACGCCCATGAATCCAATGCTACTAAATCTTTAACCCTTAAAGTCCCAGGAACCACACTTCAGTGGTTTTGTGATAGATCTTTTGAAATAAAAGTCTGTGGAGGTTTTTGATCCATTTCATTGAAGATTGCATGTTAAAACCAGAAATGATGTAACTGTTCTTAACAGTGACTGATAAAGACAAGTCTCATCAAAAGAACACCCCAAATAAAAAGTGACTTGGTATGAAAGTAGATTATGATTTCTTTTAAAATAAATCACCTAAAAATTAATGTTCTCTTTGTGTGGAAGGTTAAAACGCAATTACAGCAAATTCTTCATTCATGTGTTCAACCTCTGGAAACAGGAATAAAGAAAGCGTTTGATCACAATCTGAATAGCTAAAAGCCTCAACTTTAAATTTGTCTCACTGCACAGGATTACCATCAAAATAAACACAGCTGTACAGTATAACAGAACAAAGCAAAACAAAACGTGATTTTCATACATTGCCTCAATTTCCACTTTAAAGGCGCATAGTCCCGGTAGTGTAGGGGGCGCTGTTGAATGATACTGCCGATCACTGTTAGCATTGATACGAAGATTGCCGAAGTTGAGCTGTCATCAAGAGTAAAGCTTGGTGTTGCTAGGTAACATTGCCTTTGTTGTCTTCTCTGCGCATCACGCAGTCTGTAGTAATGCCAGGGTCCGTGCATATGTGCTTCTTAGTATGACATCACAAAAGAAGTTTGCTAAATCTCTCATCCCCCTCAGTCGAATCATGAGCCGAACTGTGATCGGACTATTGACTACAGTGGATCAGACTTCTTCGCACTCGGGGAAATGGGTCATAGTGTATGCGCTAAAGAGGAGTCAATAGCGTAGGTCTATATAGGAAGCTTGTGCCGTGCACCCGCGTACGCATTTGACTAAACCACCGGGACCATGTGCCTTTAAAGGACGAACTTGAGCTGTCGTTCGTACATTTCCCAAGACAACTTCAATGACTCAACTACAAATGAAATAGTTGTTTGCTGCAATCACACACAAATTCAGCCATGAGTACTATGCAATATCTTTGGAACTGACGGTTGGGGTATAATGTACTGCAGCCTCCTTTCTTCCTCCCCTCCACTTTGCACATAAAAAAAGAGCTATTGCATCAATGAGAGACAAGCTGCTAATTGCCTTCTTTGTAAGATTGCTTCTCCCACATACATTCATAGACAGAGAGGTGATGTTGAATGAGATAACTAGTAGACAGTCTCATGGAAGAAACATTGTACTGTGGTTTCTTTGTGCAGTGGACAGAATTTATGCCTTCCTTCAGCCTTGGGGTTGTAGACACTGGTTTAATTCTCCCTATCGCATATAAATGTAAACATTTAGTCGCCAGTGGTCGGGTCCATACACTAGCTGTACCCTACATGCGAATAAATGAGCCAATTTTACGCACCCACATGCAACATGCAGAGCGTAGAGGTCAAGCGGAGTCACACTTTTGAGGTTCACGTGTGCACTTCTGATAATGTGGAGTTACTGTGCAGCACACACAGATAGAGTGTATATGCAGTAATCACATCCAATTTTCTCCATTTTATCATCATTAAAACTTTGTCACTTCACAACAGAAATGCATTTTCAGATGCTTACAGTTGATATTATATTTCCCCAATACAAAAGAGTTGCTAAGGAAACCTACAAAACAATTGCAGTTTTGAGACAGAGATATAGTGCTCTATGTTTTTCGTGTATGATCAAATAGAGCTCGCGCTGTGTACCAGTACAGCATTGTCGACTCATTGTTATGAAAGTTAAATAGTGCTGCCGCCATTTGAGTTTTTACAATTATATGCGATAACGAGAAATGGGCAAACACACATAAAACATGATACAGTTTGGACTTTCCTAGCATGCTTATTTCTCATCTAGCCATTACAATAAAGCCTTGCACACACAAAAACAAAAGGTAATTCAGTGCAGTAGATTAAAGTTCCAATCTTGAGATAAGTCCATAAGTAAAGGATGCTATATCCATTCCAGTATCTTTCACTTTTCCATGTGTAAAAAAAAAAGAGAAAGAAGAACAAATATTTGCCAGAAGGGGAAACAGCTTTTAGAGGTTGATGCTGTACCAAAATTTAAAAGCAATTGCAGCACTCACTACATCTACCATTTGGAGTACTATAAAACCACATCTCAAGATGAAATTTAGATTTAGAATGTACATTTTCATTCATCAATGAAATCACCCGTATTTCAAAACAGCAAATGAAGAGCCTAGTACAGATAATGGTTAAACTAAACAAGTTTGTCATCACTAATAGTAAGGTACATTGTATGTACATGCTTGTGGGAATTTTTCAAATTCCTGCATAGGAGAATCAGATACATCTTGGCAAATTTTCTCTTTTTTTTTCTTTTTTGAAAAGGAAATAACGGAATTTAGGAAATATATACAAAGTAGTCACTAGTACTAGAAGAGAAACTTGGTACTTTTGAAGTACAGTATAGATAGCCCTTTTACACTTCTCTTTCTCTCTCGACCTCTCTCTCGACCTCTCTCTCATACTCTTAGTACGCTGTTTCTCTACAATATCTTTTCTTTAGTAATTTTACACATCACAATGCTTAAATGTGCATGAAAATGCTACATACTTGATAAGAAAAGAGCTGCAAAAATGAAGTTTGCCTCAATTCACAAACTTGGTATAACGTATCCCACAGTGTATGAATGATTACTGGTCACAGTGAAGACAGTTTAATGATGTCAGTACATACCAAAGTCATCATTTTCCATGTCTAGTCTTATCATACAGCCTCAATACATTCTGCAGAGTTGTTATAGCGCCATCACGAGCCGACTGGGGGACACTGATAGCGCGCAGTTGAGGATTCTCACACCATACTAGAGGGGTGGAAAGGTTGGTTTACGCCAATCACAGTCACTATGTATTGAGGGGATACAATCAAATAGGGCCCAGTACAGATTCATTATTCAAATGCAGGGGCAGCCCTGCCGCATGAATATGCGAACACTGAACCTTCAATGACTGATAATTTGATGCAGTTATGTCTTCAGCACTGAGGGAAAAGAGGACAATGGTACAACTGGCGAAGGATGCAAGGTTTAGAAGAATTCATTCCTTACATCTTCCATCTATACTTTTAAATCTCCCACTCCTCCTACAGATATACAATTGCAGCTGAAAAACTGCTGGTGTGAAGAGAAGGTGCATTAGAGTTGCAAATTTGCTGTAGACACGTCATGCCTTTCTTCTTCAGTCAGTGGTGAGGGGACCTATAACTTGTTTGATGTAGGGTCTACTCTAAAGTAAGTCTCATAATTAAGATTTGAATAGCTCAGCAAGCTATAGCCTTTAAATATGAAGCTGTCTCAGTGTTGTTAAGGATGCAGTCATGGTGTCTGCTTGACTGTAGAATTAATCAAATGAAGACTGTCAGTCATTTATCTATGGTTTTCTTTGGCTTCAAAGCAGGGGAAATTAACTTTTTTCTCGTAATAGCACGAGCCTCCCGAAACACCAGATCCCATAAAAACCCAGCGCATATATTCAATCCAATATCAGCACAATCAGGGACACTGACGGGATTTAAGAAGTCTGAGGTTCACAGTTGGCTGGGGTCTGGATTTTCCCAGCGCACCATCGGTCTTGAAGCCAGTGTAGTCAGGTTTTGAGATACTTGGGGCTGACTTCATGGCAACCTTTGTTTGGATATCCTCATCAGAATGACTAACATGTGGAGAAGAACTGGATATAAATGGGTGGAAAGAATCTCGCATCTCTCGGATACCAACATGAATTCTGTAAATCAAACAGTGGGAAATAACATACGATCAGGAGAAAATGCACACTCACACGCATACACACACACAAAGCAATGATCAAATGATAGGTGTTGTCATCAACAACAACTAAAAATCACTGTGAGATGTAACACATGACTCAATGAGGGGGGTGGGGGTATGGTATACACTACACCAATCTGGAGAAATATCTAGCTACTCTTGTAGGTGTTGCACAGTTGACTTCTTGCGAGAGAGAGAGAGAGAGACAGCGTTGTGACACAGTCTCCGGGGTGGTGAGAGTTTTAGAGAGCTGCAGCGGGGTGTGCCCCTAGGGTGGGCACCTCCACCATTTCGCTCAGTGACTGCGGTCCAGGGCGTCCAGGAACTTCAGATCGATCAGGAACGGGACCAGCTTGTGTCTGTAGGGGGGTACCGAAAAGAAGGATACATGACAATTTCAAAATGTCGGTGAGATTCCACAGAAAGGGTTTGCAAGAACTCATGTCATCCCTTGTCATTTATGTCAGTACCTTTAGCAAGCTATAGTTCATGTTTCTTCAGATCTATTTTACATGGCCACTGAAGAAGCATTTCAGAGCTTATGAGCAAGTTATTATGTATCTTTGAACGGACACTAAAGTTTTAAGAACTACTCAATAGCCGTGATCACACTGGCAAAAGATCAAGATGTTTATTAAGATTGTAAAGTTTTGCCAGTGTGACCGCAAACTTCCCTCGAAACGTCACACGAAACTTCCCACTCAAACTTGGGATATTTCCCCATCCCCACCAAACTTCTCGATCGTTTGCCAGTGTGACCGCGGCTAAGGAAGATAAAATGTCTTGCCCATGGCACAACCGTCACTGCCGGCAAATTTGAGCCAGGGATCTTGCAGTTTAGAGTCTCCAGCATTATCCAATGAATCACAATGGCTCCTCCATATTGCATTGGATGTCAGTGAGTTTTCATGGGAGTGGGAGTGCAAGAGTCAAATAGGTTCTGCTGTAAATCAAACATCATACGTTTAGGGTTGCATGGTTAATCTCTTTTCCTTCTGTCACTGCTCTGACATTTATCAAACAATGACTGCTGCCCTAATAAAATAACTAGGTGACAGTTTCAAGTTCTGATTGGCCAGTTGCCTTGCTAAATACTTCTCCCCCCTCAAAAAAAACAACAACAACAAAATATCCAGCACCCAAGTCTAATCTGGTAGTGATGAAAGCAAAGAAAAACTCCTCTGATATAAGGTCATTTCAAAAGAAATAAAGGAAGCTAATTACCTCAACTACAAAATAATCTGTATGAGCTTTTCTTATTCCAATGTAAATTCTTCTCATTCACCAAGTCGCAGTACAAGATCAATAATTAGTTGAATCAAAATCCTGGAAAAAAAAAAGACTGGGACTTCGCAACAGTGAGTTTGTTTCCAATTTTTGATTCAACTAATTATTGACCTATTCTTATTCCAGCTATTAAGACTGAGAACATTAAAATAAAACACACAAAAAAATCTTTATTCACTAAGTGCTTAAGGATATCTATGAGACAACTTTAGTATCTGTAGTAGAAGTCAATTAGGTAACAAATTATCAATTGAAAAGTGACAATTTCAGAGACCCTGCAGTTTCAGTAGGCAACTGAAACTGCGTATAGGAGGTTATGTGGCCATAATAAATGCTAGTAGATGAATTCATAACAAAACATAATATTCGAGTAGTTGAATTCATAACAAAAACATAACACTGACAAATGAAAATCATTACGTGAAACCATGCCATATGTACCAGGTGCGTATGCCAATGAATTACAAAATGTACGAAATTCCATTTCCAATATTTTCCATAACAAGACTCATCCCTGAACATTGTTACATTGTTATTGTGAAACAAATAGAGCAAACTTAAAGTTTGCCCACAGCCATATAGTGTAAATGAAGGAGTCAAAAAGTATGACAAAGTATGACAAAGTGTTAACAGAGGATAAAGTTATATTAATCCAGTGATCCCCCTTTAGTGATACAACGTCAGTAGAAAGCTGTGTTAGTCAAACAAAGAGATAAAGATGACAGCACTGTACTATGTTGGATAGAATGGGATTAAAAGACTCTTCTGGACATAATTATGACTTGGAAATGAAAGACACTGAGACATAGAAGCACCAGTCTCCCACACTACAGTGGGGTTTGTGGCTGATGGAAGTAAAAGTTAGTGATACTACACGGCCTTGTGGCACTAATAACAGGGGCGGATCCAGGAATTCCGTAAAGGGGAGGCACCTTTACAAAATCAAAGGGAGGGTGCACGCCCCCCCCCCATTTTTTCTTTTTATTTCCTTTGTTTTAGCAAAAAATAAAGAGCCCGGTGCGCCCCCCTCTGGACCCGCCACTGAATAAGCTATATGACTCGAGCGTAGGCAGTTACACCTTTGGATGAGCACTAGAGAGATAAAGAAAGAGAGAGATGTAAATATGATCGGGTTAGTTGCACCTCAGATATTCATAGACACCATCACCAGGGATTGATATACAAATAATGAATGTTTATGAGTGCAATGGACAGAATATTCATTAGGTGAAATTTGAAAATCAATGATCCATTCAATGAGGCGCAGCCGAGTTAAATTGATTAAACATTTCATCTTTCACCGAATGAAATATTCTGTCCATTTCGAGAACAAAAAACATTTTATTATTTGTTTTATATAACGCCCAAAATAGATCCTTGTCATTTGATGTTTTATTAATTTAGAAACAAGAGAGAATCTGCGATCGCGAGAGTGCTCACTAAGCTTTTTACGCCCAGCGCGCTGTCGCATACACACACTGCAAACACAAGTGTTTTACACGTGTAGTGTACCGGGCTCTCAGCGTGTGCAATGGAGCAAATCGTATGAATCCAAAATTGCACGGTAAATGGAGGCACAATTGCACGGATAATGACGTCATAGTGATATGGGTCGAATGATCAGTGTCAAACAACCAATCAAATGACAAGGATCTCTTCAGGCATTACATAATAACTGATGACTAACAAAGTCACACAGACACAGAATCAGAATCACAGCTGGAAACAAATCAGAGTTGAAATCTACTAGGCCCTCTTGAAGCCACCATTAACTAGTCCCTCAAACACTTCAAGAAAGCTGAAATGCAAAGATTGGAATAGTACATCCTTCTGTTATCAAAAAAGATAGATAGAAAGATAGGTAGATAGGTTGGTAGGTAGATAGATAGATAAGTACATTTCTCCTTATATTTCTTGATTTTTATTTTAATACCGAAGCAAAGGTTTGTATAGAGGGCTATAAGAATGAAAGCTCTGTTCTAAAATGTGAATTTGCAATGCTCGAATGTATTCACCCCACCCAGCTATTTATCTGTTTCCTACCAGATTCTCAAATTTCCAAACAGTCTGTGCATAAACCACTGGGTTCCGATACGCATTTGGGTTGAACTATTTAAATCACGCTTTCAGAGACCTGCACTTGATTTCACGATTGGATTTGTCGAATCTTTGTCGGGTCAAAAAAATTTTCAGTTGGTATTGGTTGTTTGTTTGTTTGTTTGTTTGTTTGTTTGTTTGTTTGATTGATTGATTGATTGATTGATTGTTTGTTTGTTTGTTTGTTTGTTTGTTTGTTTGTTTGTTTGTTTGTTGTTGTTGTTATTGTTGTTGATGCCTGAACATATCAGTCTAGTAACCCTGTGGACTTGAGGGTACCGTTTCATGAAAGTTGCCAGCACTGACAAGTTGTCAGTCTCTGACAATAACCATAGTAACAGTCAGTGACCAGAGCATCTCGGCCAATCAAAACCAAGGATTTTGCTGAAATTGTCAGAGACTGACAACTTGTCGGTGCTGACTAAATTGATGAAACACCCCCGGGGTAATCAATGTGCACTCTTTGCCACAGCTGTACTTTCTCCCCACTGCACAATAATGGCTCTTCCAACAAAAACTATGCACAGGTTTTAAGAAGGAGATGGTGTTGTTACACATGATGTTATTGCATCTTTTGAAATTGGTTGAAGATGCAATCCTGAACAAAACCTTTTCATGGAATGTCATAAACTTTCATTTTCCATTTGATGAGAGATAATGGTAATACTAGAGACAAGTCACGTCATGGAATGGTTGGTGTGAGAAGCGACTGGTATCATGACTTTGTGGAATGTCGTACACCGAGATGAATGGTATACAGTTGATGACTGGAAGGTGATGGGAAACAGTAAGAGGAGCACAAACCATGTGAGAGAATGCAATGATAGAGGGCTCTCTTCTGGCTACAGGTACCACCTTACCATTGAGGATGTGGAGAGGAGTGGGGGGGGGGGGAGGAATGAGATACCAGTAGATAAACAACAGCCCCTAGAAACTGCGGACAGGTACCACTCACCAGCATAAATGGGCCATGATGGTGTTGGATGGGAATGTATTTTTCTGTACTACTCTGCAACTCTTACCATGGACTTTACTACAACATTTTGTTTTTCTCTGCACGGTTTTAAAACTTATCCTTAATTACTCAAAGCCATTTCATTAGTCTATGAAGGCTGTCTGTCTATGGAATTATTCCCTAGTAACTTTATAGCAATATACTCCATCCACCCTTTTCGTTTTTGTTTGTTTATTTATTTTGTTTGGCAAAGCATATTGTGCCTGTGTGATATTATCCATTGACTAGGACAAATCCACAAGGGATGAACAACAATTTCCTATCTTCTAATTCTCTGGAGGGTGTGTGAAACACAAAACATGTCATCTGTTTGAATGCTGGTCTTTTATGTGCATGTGATTGCTGTTCCATACACTGTAGCCCTCAAATTTGAGTGTGCCTGACTTTACGACAGGCAGTTTATCAATATGTCTCAATCTCTAAACAGACCTCATTGATTATTTGACAAAAAAAAAAAAAGTTCTACAGGTTTCCTTCGATATGATTTAGAAAATATGCACCTTCATATCTATCTGCATCGGTTGAAAATATTCTTTCTTTCTTTCTTTCTTTCTTTCTTTCTTTCTTTCTTTCTTTCTTTCTTTCTTTCTTTCTTTCTTTCTTTCTTTCTTTCTTTCTCTTTCTTTCTTTCTTTCTTTCTTTCTTTCTTTCTTTCTTTCTTTCTTTCTTTCTTTCTTTCTTTCTTTCTTTCTTTCTTTCTTTCTTTCTTTCTTTCTTTCTTTCTTTCTTTCTTTCTTTCTTTCTTTCTTTCTTTCTTTCTTTCTTTCTTTCTTTCTTTCTTTCTTTCTTTCTTTCTTTCTTTCTTTCTTTCTTTCTTTCTTTCTTTCTTTCTTTCTTTCTTTCTTTCTTTCTTTCTTTCTATTCTCTCTCTCTTTCATGGAGTAAGGGGAAATGAAAAGGACAACCATCCCAGGGTATGATACCAGTTGAGTGAAGTGGCCAAAGCCAGCCCCTTGCACTACTAGGTTTCTAAGCACTTGCTACTATTTGATGATACCATAATCAGATTATTCTAATGATCAGAAATAGAACATGGTTAGACTATATGTAATTCAAATGTGACCCGCTACAACAAAAGGATCCGAAGGTCGGGATGGACGATTTTCTGAAAACAATGTGACATTATTCCCTTTAATATGCACGACCAATCAGTAACCAAGGTGCCACGCACTGACCAATAAGATCACTTCCTCTTTGCTAGGGGCGTGGTCTATCTGCAGCGCTAAATCCAAATCTTCGGACACGTTTCTGTTCCATTGAAAGTGGGAAAATCATGGCCCCCCAAAATGCTAATTTCTTGCCTATCCTTTGATCATTTAGCTTCGAAATTTGGCCAGATGATACATTAGACTACAAAATTATGCCTCCAAAAAATAAATCTGATCCTTTTGACCGATTTTGATGATCTGACTTCAAACTCAATTTTCTCAGCTCAGCCGTCAGCAACTTTAGGAACCTTTTGTTGTGGCAGGTCATGAGAATGAAACACAACTTCAGGAATGTAACATGAAATAAGTTCAAAGGCATTAGCTTGAGAATTTCCCAAACTGAAGGCTACAAATACCTTTGTGGTTTGCCATGACACAAGAAAACTTTTTATTTAATGTAGAAAATTATTACAAAAACACAAACTTTGAAGAAATATCAGAATCAGAAGAAAAGAAAAATGTGAAAAGAGTGATGACCCAAGTCACCGAAGTCCAAGTTAATGCAGAAACCTTGTGTCTAGACCAAAGAGAAAATTTATTAATTTAGAAAGGAAATGGAATTGACAGCTGAAAACCCACAACAGTTCAAGAGGGAGAGAAGGGAGAGAGAAAGTGACAGTGTGAGGAAAATATATAACAAAAGAGAGAGAGAGAAAAAAAAAAAAACCTTTTTCTCCTCGAAATTATTCTCCGGACGATCCAGGGCATTCAAATACTTTTTGGTAAACAGTACGGGCAGAAGTTTGTGCCTGTAATTGAAAAACAATACATGTATAGCAAATACAGTGAATATAGGCAAAATAACACACTGAATGCACAAATACAAGGTATGAAATACTAGCAGCAAACACAAAGTGAAAAAAAGGCATTTCATTCACATGGTAAAAACAGTGTACATGTACGTCTCATACCAAATACACTTATATCTTTTGTACCCTTTCGCAAGTTCATCGACATTTAGGAAATTAAGAGCTTATATTAGATATTGTCTCCTGTAACACAAATTCTATGTATATTGTAGTCCAAGATGGGAAATTGCTAACTTTTCTTCTGAAAAGGTACAAAACATTTCTCATTCTGTCACTGTAGTTCTTCATCAGGAATTCAACCAATTGAATAATTGTTTTTAAAGTCTCAATTCGCAAAATAGTATACTGAAAAAATACATGCCATATACAGCATTTCATGGGGAAAATAATTCATGAAACAGGACTTTCAGACAATTTTGCTAGAGGTTAACGAAGTGACAAAGGACAACAAAGATGAAATAAAAATGGAGAATAAACACTCTTGAATTACAAAGCAAATATGATGATCTCCCATTCTGAAGGTGAGATACATCAAATCTGTGTTATGGGAAGCATTACATTTGGGTGATTATCAATTTTCACAAACATCAATCAGCAATAATGCCCCTCTGGATCTAAATAGCATACACTCGACCTGAACGTATGATTCCATTAAAACCATTTTAGCTCTGAAATGAAATGGTGTATGTTGAGTTTTAAATAAATGCCATTCGGCTCTGAAACAACGCAGCTAAAATGCATCAACACCCTTGCGACCCTCATCAAGGGATTTTTTCATTTGGACGTACCTGATTGGTAGAAATAGGAGTATGAGGAGAGGGAAGACCATTTTGAGGTAGGGCCAGGGGGCGAACCCAAAGCCACACAGCAGTCCTAGCTGGATCACTTGGACTGCGGTGAAGAGGTGCATCTTGCGTTGGGGTACCCTCCTCACATAGTGATTGGGAGGGTAGGCAGCCTGGAGAGAAATGTGACATAGAGATTTGACCGGTTGATACATGGCCACTGACTTTCAAGTCAAAAGAGCTTGAGAAATTCCTTTTTCTAAATAGGCATGGTGAGTAAATGGATTTTCCTGCAATGCTGGCAACATGTGAAAAATTATAATTGGATTCAAATTATGAGATTACTACCTCATACATTAAGGCAACGAACACATCAATCTTTTGTTGTTGTTGTTGTTGTTGTTGTGCAGTTATTCCTCTCCTTTGAGAGAGTCTCTCCTTCCCCTCCCCCACAACAATACAAAGAGATTACAAGGACAAAAGTCAAAATAACCATTCTAAAGACACAATATGAAGAACTTGGGGGCCTGCTATGACAGAAAAATAAACAACATTGCATTCTTTTTTTGGACATTCATATCTATATTTTTCTCTCTGGAACACTCTTTCAATTTTAATCGATTTTCAGACTCAACAGAAACATTTTAAAAGAATCTGAAGTCTTGTATATTTACATCTTGTTTTGGTTAAACATCTGTTAGATTTGTTTATGCCTGTATATGTCTACCTCTCTCTTTTCCTTTTCACTTTTATATGTAACTGTATGTAATTCACTCTGTATGTCCCTCTGTGCCTCAGAATACACATAGGTCACTAGATCAGCGGCACATAATAAATGCTGTTTCTATCCTTATCATTATCATTATTGATATAGGCAAACAGGACAGAAGACAAAAAAAAGAATAATACAAAAGAAAAAAGATTTTCGTAAATTACAAATTTCTATTAGAAGACAAACCTGCAGCCCCTATACTATGCGTGTTTGAGCTGGATGCAAATCACACTGGGGCAGCGGGAGCAACCTACCTGCTCTGTGATGAGAAGCACGATGCGCTCAAAGAGCTGGTTGCCATCCAGGGCCGTGTAGGCGATGTAGAGGAAGAGGCCATAGAGCACGGCGGTGGGGATGTACTGGAGGGGGAGGGGTAGCATGAGCACCGACAGACCAATCAGGATGTGAGACAGCAGCAGGGTGAGGCGTGTCTCTCGCACCCTCACGATACTAATGGGAAAAAGACAATGGCAAAGATTATCACAAAACCTGCATTAGAAGGTTCACATCAAATTGGGACAAGGGATAGACTGTATTTTGCAAACCGTTTACAATCAAATGTTCCTTGATGTTACTGTTTTCAACTGAGGATACTTGATCGCAAAACAAGTTAAGCATCATTTCTTAACATTCTAAAGTATGTCCATCATCAGATAGAGCAACATAAAACCTTCCCAGTGATACCTCACTTCTGACAAAACAAGGAATGTTCTTGAAGTTATGATTGGAAAAAAATCACCTATTTTCATTACTTTCTTTGTTTTCTTTAATTGTAAACATCTCAAAATTAACAAGAATGGAGTTAACTTGTTTATGATCAAACTCTTCAAATATAGGAAGCGTGATTCCTGAAAGTTGACAAGTCTTGAGCAAAGCAACAAATGAATGGTCCTGAGAGCATGAAAGACTGAAATGAAATTTGCATAGATGAGTGATCATGAACAGAACACAAAGACTGGAAGGCAAATATACAGTTACAACAATAAAGAGAGAGACCATTGGAGCAATCTACACAAAAATTGAACCATAAATGTATTTACCAACTGACCACGCCACAAACAGCAGACAAAAAGAAGTACAGATGGGCAATAAATACCTCCACAAATATATGACTTAACTTTGTACTTTATATACAGCAGCACAAACCCCGATTGCATAAACTCAACGTGGGTAAGTACAAAATATTTTATCAGCATCTTTAAAAAAAAACAACACCACAATATCAAAATCTGAATATTCTGAGCACAAAAGTAGCTTAATGAGTGTATGCAGGCGTAAAGGTCATTGAACTCACATGTGGTAGACATGTCCTTGATCAACTCTCTCCTCCACATCGGCTAGGGCTCGGACATGGAGGGGTGAGTGGGGAAGAGCTGCATGCACCCAGGGTAGACCCAGGATAGATACCACACAGTTGACCAGTGCCACCACAAACAGGTCCAGGTGGTAGGCCGTGCCCTTCTTCAACCTGTGGGCCAAGTGATAGATGCAGAGCAGCAACATCATTAGTGGCTGCCACCTTGTCACAATCTTAGACTTAAACCTTCTTAATATGACATTGAATATATAACACAGACTTCAATAATAGCCACATGAGAAATTTGCACAGGTTTTGACAAATCTTTATTGACTCAAGCAATCATGTAAAATATTTTCAGGAAGCTATAATTATTTTCATCTCCTGATAGGTTTTTTGCCAGGTCAAAACACACAGATGAGCTTATCTTGCATACGGTGCCACTGTGGTATGTATCCCATGTCAACAATTACTGCACATTTGAGAGATACGCAAAGTACTTTGTGTAGGACTAGTAGGAAAAATATGGCATAAGTGTAATAAAACAGGCAACAAGGTAATGACTTTATTGCAACTAATTGACAAATTGCCCTTCAGGGATATAAATAAATACTGATTATAATTATTCAATGTTTAGAGTTACAGCCATAATAAAAATCAAGGACTTACATAGAATAAGTCCCATCAAAATGAGTGGGATTTGAACCCATGACCTCCTGATCGCTATACAGGTGTCATATCCACTGACTACCAAACTTCCACTCGATGGCGAATGATGGTTCTTATCCCTTACATCAGCTTGTACTCTGATGTATACAAACCAATGATATTTGCATTGAGTTGTTTTTGCTGCAACTGATTGATAAACAAGTAATCACGGCTATTCTCCAAACACTGAATAGGCGGTGCTCATTAACACCTATCACTACCAACACTATTCGCGATGCTTTGACAGTGAAAACGCCGTCCTAACACCGTGATTTAGTCGTCCTTTGGTTGTGCTTCCGTCGTGAAAAAGTCGTGGTTTTATTGTGATATCGCTGTGCAATCAATGAGGTAGGTAATGAGGTAGCCCCTTTGTCATGTTAATAGATCTTTGTTCGCCCTCTTTAGAAAATGTAACAATCGGAACAAAAGCAGAGTTCTGGCGAGGGCGTCTTGATCGGACTTTCAAAAGCTATTGTGTTAGCGCAGCAAGCCGTCCGCAAATTTCTATAGTCGCGCGGATCAGATTACTACCACGGCTTAATACTGTTAGGACATTGTTTAAATTCCCTCAGTTCATCGCGCTTGCCGCCCGAGCCGACGATAATCGCTTCTACTGCGAAGCGAGGACGAAAAAAACCAATGTAAACTGTAAGCTAAATTGATCAGTCTCTGTAGGTCTATCCTTGGTAAATCAAACATGTCGATCGCTAATTTTCCGTTGCAAGTCACATGGTCAAATATGCAACATCCTATATTAATGATTTAAATTTCACGTAAAACAAACGATACATACATACCTTAGCTGAAAGACGCTAATAGTATCGCAATCTCTCGCCGACTTTCACCTCAGTGCTCGGGGAACGCTAGCCCCGCCCGGAGACCACGCCGCTGCACTGCACGTTGGGGCTGGTCGCAGTTAGGTGAACGCAATTAATGCAATGACAACGCCAAGCACGAACTCGGTAAAATAGGACACCTTACCTCAATCAAATAAACATCCGTATCTTCTTCTATTTAGGCCTAATCTGCATCGATTTCCACTCCACACTTACCTGCAATAGTTTGTAATCCGTTCCTGTCGCCGTAACGAAAATGTCACAGATAACGGACTCCATAATATAGGACTTTCCGAATATTCGTCTTATCAAGGTCATGATGATAATTGGCATGATAAATGTGGAAGTAAAGCGAGAATAATCAACAGATAAATTATAGGCCTACATGTAGCGTTCTCTTTTTTTAATCTTTGTTATTATTGTGATTATTATTTCTTTCTTTTTTTTGGTCATGGAGGGTACGTGTATTTAAAATTCAGTAAACAACTAATTTCTCCCCGTACCTGATGGCGGAATTGGAATGACTCTATCGCAAAGTTCTCTCTCAAGTAAATTAATTCACTGAACAACCACGCCACCCACTTTTCAGCGAACTCATTGCATTATTGCATAAACTATTCACGTGCGTCGTCAATAGTTCGCGAATGTCGTTATTATTTCGGCGAGAATATCAAACAAAAAAAATTTTGCTCGTAAATCGGTTGGGTCGGGTTGACCGCGGTTTGAAAATTGATTTTAAAACGATGATTTTCTCTCTTTTATCGAATGGTATAGACAAAGAGCAACAGGTGAGGTATGTTACTGTTATACTAAGTAACTTGTACTTGAAGTCATATTGGACCTGTTTTATGCAGTTTTGATTTTCGTGGGTTTGCAAATGTGGGCTAATACCTTTAAAGCCTCGTCAATTATGCGGAAGACCTTCACAAGTTACGTCAGATGTTCGCGAGATGTTCGTGAAGCTCCCCAAACAGGTCCCGAAACTTTCGGGAATGTCTGCGTTTGTTTCGCGAAATCTGCGAGGTTTTCCGATTTCAAGTACAATGTAACTGCAAACTGTTTGCGTAACATTTGAGACATTCTCATGAACGTTTAGGGCATGTTGGGGGGGGGGGGGAAGGGGGTGTACATGACCTATACATTTTCTATAAAGCAAAATCGTAGCATAGGTACCTACATCTAAACACCAAACAAATACTAACAACTATGATTATACTAGGCCTAAAAGAAGAAATTGAAGACAAGCAAAGAGGAAAAAGGAGATTACGGGAAAAAAAAAATTAAACTCAAGACAGCTCAAACCTCTCCTTGGGTACATTTTCGCCCATGATTAATGACTAATATGCGTTGTTTGCATTTCCGTCTTGTGTATACGTATAATGCTGTACATTAGTAACGATACACACGACATTCGCACATACGTCGTGAGAACTTCGCAAAAAATGCGTGAAACTGGTTTTCAGCTTCATTGTCGAACACTATTCGAAGAAGAACTTTTCCGAATGATGAATTTTGTAATTCGCATTCTTAGCAAATCGTTCGCGTGCTCCGTGAAATCACACCTTAAAGGGATAGTACAATTAGTGGAGATGAGAATTGGGCTTTAAACTTTTTGCGAGAAAGCAAGAAGATACTTATGATATATACTGAGTAGTACAGAATATACTATTTTGAGAGGAATTCAAAGATCATTTGATGAAAATCGGGTTTGGAATGACTGAAACATCCAAAAACAGTAAAACGAAGTGCTCGTAATAAAGTGCTGGTCCCACACTTTATTAGAATTGTTCTGTTTGGGGGATATCTCAGCCATTTCAAAACAAATTTTCATCAAAATGACGTTGAATTCCTCAAAGAATTATATGTTCTTTCATATTTCATAAGAGGTTTCTCATTATCTCACAAAAAATGTTAGAAACCTGAAAATAGGTCCTAAACAAAACTATACGGCCCTTTCAGCGATGCTAGAGGCGCTACACGTCTTTTGTATTTACTTTCGACTTCCGACATGGAGTCTGTATAGGCTTATCTTTACGTTCTCTCAGTTACAGCTCGTTATTCCGGAGGTTCGTTATTCCGAATGTTCGTTATTCCGAAAATGTGATGAGGTTTGTTATTCTGCTGGTTCCTTAACCCGAGAATGAAATAAGGTTCGTTACCCCGAAAGTTCGTCTATTCGAGAATGACACAAAGCTCGTTATTCCGAAGGTTCGTTACGGACCCTATATCATTTCGGATCAACATTTCTTCGAAATTCCGAACCCTATTTCTTTTTCGGATTAACGAACCTTCGGAATAACGAAACCTATTTCATTGTCGGATATAAACGAGCCTTGTGCCTTGTGAATAATGCCACAAATATTCGGATTAACCGTTACTGAAAGAAGCCTTTTTCATTTCCGGTTTGACGAACCTCTAGGTATAGGGCATTATTGTGTGTTTCGGATTGACGAACCATCGGAATAACGAACAGCACCATTTTCTCTCATGACTCGATGGAATATTCGTTTCTTTGTCAGGCACAAAAGAAAGATATCTAGAGAGAGAGAGAGAGAGAGAGAGAGAGAGAGAGAGAGAAACACACACAAAAGAATGAGAGTTCTTGGTATAAGTACGTGTTCTTCTAATACTAGTGTACAACAAAATGTAATGCATTCTCTACTTCAAGCCACAACTTCTCGAATACTGAGTATAACTTCGATGCATTTCCCACGCCCCTCAGACAGAGTTCATGAACTTGCGGCGTGTCTTGTTTATGTTTTGTTTGGTACTTAAAAAATGCGCGCATATACTATACGCTGATTGTTTATTCTTTCTTCGAAGTGTGGGATGTACTGGCCGACATGTTAATGGGCGTCAATAGCCGGGTTCACAAGTACACCAATTAGCAGGATAAAAATCTTACGAGATTTGCATCGCGATCGTCATCCCGAGTTTTTTGCACGTGTGGACAGAAAAAAACCCGAAAATTAGCGGGATAAGCATCGCGATGCTAATCCCAAGAAATCTTGCGCAATCAACCTCGATAAACTTCTTACACACTGAAAGACGCACACGGGGGTCACAAGGTGACAGAGAAATCACGATTTTATAGCCATGCACTAGTGAGTATTTTTCTTACATTTCAGATTTTTTTTTAAAAGAGGAAATATTGTGCACATAATAAAACCCATAAAATAGGTGTGCAGCAGATCGTTGAATCTAGAAAAAAAAAAGAATCAAACAGATGCAACCTTTTATGGTAATTGGTAACACTGTCCAGCTTACATACGTTCCTGCTCTCCTCGACTGCGTCCTCCTCCCCTCCACGTGTTAACATAGCATACACCCCCTCCACACACCCACACACACAACACACACACGTAATTAAAATTCATAATGGGTATAGTGCCTACACCTGTTTCATGATCTTCGGACACTATTCAACACGAATGCATGATTGATTGCCCTCCCCCCTCCCCTAACATCTTTACGTGGACGAATTGCCGCCGTAAAATGTTGTTCCTCAAACTATACGGATAATAACCCACGTAGAGAGCATTTAAAAGAGAACAAGTACACGTGTATATAGCAAGGTATTTTCGACAGGTCGCATCAGTCGGTCACTGATTACAACCATTCATCGGGGCCAACCTCGATTTGTAAAGCCTAACGTTTTCTTTTTATTTTCATTTCATTACAAACGGTATACAAACTGTTGGGTTTTTTTTTACATAAAAACGAATGTGCTCCCTTCCCCGTCGTAGGCTGTCTTTAACAATGACCCGGATATTCGTTAACTCCTTGAGACCGAAAGCTTTTGAGCTCGTTATCAAAAGGTGGGGAGCGGCTTTGGATGTTGAGGTGCGCTTGCATGACCGAGCTTCGCCGATTAAATGCCAAACGCAACCCTATGTATACGCGCCAATGGTTCAATGAGGGGTGGAAAAGATCCACCTCCCTGGTACGATGTAGAAGGCATCATGAGGATGTAATGCAATTCGCCGTCAGAAAATGATGAAGAGTTATTGTTGATCATCACCAAATCCTCGAAGTGTATTCACAGCAATGTCACATTTCTAAATTCAATAACCTTTAATATCTAAAAGCAGTTTGTAACAATCGATTTGGTCAAACGTGAGATCGTAAGAATTTTGCATTGTCATGTTATGTTCAAAATGAATCTTCAGATTGTTCAGCACCCATAAAACTCTTTGCAAACACACACATTACTAGTATACTGCAGGTGCTCTAAGCAATATTGTCATAAACCATTACGTAAACAAGACCTCGTGGCTGGCACACTGATTGCTTTGTGCTTCAACTCGATAAACCAACAATTCAAGACAAAGAAGGCATTTCGATTGTGTCCTTTATTATTTACAGCTTCGATTTATTGTTTCATCAGTAAATCAACTGGAGAGGATAATTATTTACAGTGGATTTAATTGTTATGAAATGTGTGAAATTGTTATGAAATGTAATTATTGTCGGAAAAAAAATGAAACTGACAGGTCTATGTGGTTATTCTATTGATCCATATTATGTTGCATGTCTTTCGGGCACAAACGGAGAAAGAAAATAGTTTCCCCATCTTTTGCATAAACCGAGCAATTTAGCGCTGTAACCGGGACGGTCTTAACTGCCGGTTTTGGAAGCAGTTTCCCGATTTTGAATGTCGCCTCCTGAATCTTTGAGTGAATTTCCACTGTTGCCCAATCCCCCTCTGTAACGACCACCTTCGCCACCCGCCCTTCGAGAATCATGTAAGTGTCCGGGCTGATTGTATTTTGGAGTTTACAATCTGTGTGGTATAAACAAATCATGGGCAAAACAGTTACAGTGATAATTAACTTTTATGGTACGTGAAGTTGTCTGCATACAGGTAACATTTTCTCAAAGGTGTTCAAATTATTGGACGCGTCCTGTAACGGTGCTGTTGAACCCAAGTCACACTGCATAATACAATGTACTAATAACCAACAGTTATTACGGACACTGGACAAAATTTCCTTTAGTTTCATGTAAGGACTGCTAATTTCGCCCATTTTTTTCTCAGAAGGCATTTGATATATTAGGACGGTATCATGAACGTGCTATTCTTGAAACATCAAATTGGGGACAACATGTATACGAAATGGACTGTGTCGTGTGTGCCTTATTTTTTATGACAGTGTAACATTTAGCATATACTAGTAATCTATGAGGATTCATAGTCACAGCAAGGGAGAGAGAACCCTATAATAACGTAAAATCTGTAGGCGGAGGATGCAGTGATAATTTGCTGTATTTATCATCGCTATAAACGACAGACCAGGGATCGATCCCTCCCTGGTCTGATGCGGCGAGACTGCGAGCCTCATTCACTCTAGAGCCTTTTGGCAAGGTCTCGTGACTGGAAAAAAAAAAGAGACTAACTGCGAGAGAACGGGTTAACGCGATCACTCATGCACCCGTTTTTCGCAGTGCCTCAGCCACGAGGCCTTGTCAAAAGGCTAGAGCAGTAATGAGGCTCGCAGTCTCGCCTCCTCTCTCGGTTCACGTTACAGCAGCGTGTAACTTTCCACCTATGTAGATTACACAGGCTACAGAAGGAGAGGGAGACTTGTCCAATATTAAAATTTCTCAATACGCAGACGCATCTAAATTCCCTTTTGTGGCACTGGCATGCCATGAGATGATTCAGTTTCGCTAAAATTGTTTGTGGCTCTGCCCATATAACTTGGTCTAATGTGGGCCAAACATGGGCTTATTGTTGAGAAGGTTAAAACGGAGAATATGATCTTTTTTATATACCATTCGAGGAGCGAAATTGTTCTTCAATGTTTCCATCTGCCAATAGCCTTTCAAATGTTGCAAGTTCTTGAATCTAGATATAAGTGACGCATAAGAAACAGGAAACGAACGACAAAGGTCATTTTGAAGTATGATACTGCAATCGCTTTCCTCATAGACGGATACATCGATCATTTTTATTTATAACAAAATTCTCGTTAGCGAAAATTGTTGAGGTCACTGTTGACTTTTATAAATGCCATAATTACGTTATAATAATGGATACTTGAATTTACTGTTTTCATAGGTGTCTCACTTGTATATGACATTACCTTTTTTTTATCATAGGCCCTACCAAGATAATTGGTTTTAGATACAGTTTGACTGACAAAAAAGACGAATGTTTTTATACGAATGAATGGTAGAATATGATATTATTTGCAGAGATAATTGCGTCATTGCTTGAAAAATATGAAGACAGTTGCGATATAGCCTTATAATGCAGATGTTATTTAGTTATCTATAGTTTTCAATTTGTGGACAGTCTTTGCAATTAATACAAACTGAAATGTTAATATAGAATGAAGTACACGGTCCGAAAAGTACTGCTCGACGTGGACAATATTAATTTGCTCTTGATTCATTTCGATAGACAACTACTGAGTATAGGACAGCCCTTTCCAGCATCATGCGAATAAGGAAACTCTGTCTTACTCTATACGCCTCAACTGATGTCGCTTCTGGATGCGTCCTATTCAGGATTCGTCTTTTGAGGAATGACATGAATCTCTCAAAAGAATACATCCATGAATTCACCAGAGGGCCACATTTCGCTATTGTTTGTGGAAGATGGTGGATTAGATGAGTGCACAGGGTCTGTGAAACATTATTTCGATATAGAAATGAAAAGAAAAGAATGAACGAACTTGGCACATACCAAGGTAAATAAAGGAAAATTAGTACGTGATGAAGGAAACACTTTTATACACACCATGTCCCTCCATTTGGCGTTCCGAGAGAGAGACTAATTTTCAGTAATCCTCGCGGGCCTATTCAATAATTCCCCTGTCATTTTCTTTAAACGCAGTCGGAGAAGAGTGAATGTTGTTTGCACTGCATGATGACTTTCTCTAGAGCAATCGTCCCTATACGTTATGTACATTAATTACTTCGCCTTGTTGCACCATAAAGTAGGCCCATGGTTACACGAATCAATAAACATCTGGCGGGGGGGGGGGGTATATATAGGAACTGCCATAATCTTTATAACGATTGAATATTTCCGTTTTAAAATAAACAAATATCGCAAAACCTCATACATATTGGTATACGAGAATGAATAGATAAAGATTAATCAAGACAATAATCCAGTCATGAATGAAAGGCGATTATGAAAACAACATTTGTTGGATATGAACTTCTAAGTTCTATACATCTTGCCTGTATACAGAGGGGAAAATCTCTCTCCATGAGGGAAAGCGCTTCGTGGGTTCGTTCTTCAAGCTTGTCGAATTCCTTCCCTTCTGGTGGGTTATATGCCAGTAAATCGCTAAGGACGTCCAGGAACATGAAGAGTGTTTTTTCATGTTTGTTTCCGAGACATCCTTTCACTGCGTACTTAAGTATACCTAATGTAATGAGCTGTAAAGAAACAACGCCTCAAAATAACTGTATAGTTATGATGATAATACATGTGATGAATTGTCGAGAACATAATATAAAATATTAATCATCATCTGTTTTGTTTTTTGTCTTTTCAAAATTATAATCACACCGCTCTGGTATACCAACTGTGATGTATTACGTAGCATGCCAAGGCTGAATTTGTTCGATAAACGGGTTGCATTAATTAATACCATAACGATACAGTGAAGTTAAACGTTGTCTGCAAATAGTTACACGATTGTGCATTCTTCGAAGAAGTAAAATCAGAAGTGACCGAAAATACTGGTACCGACTGTAACAGTGAAACAAGAGTGACTTGGGCCGACTTATTCAATTTGTGTGTACTATATATATATATATATGTGTGTGTGTGTGTGTGTGTGTTATCTTGAAATCACGAAGAACTGATTTAAAGGTTTTTACAAGTTCTGTCCGATATATCTATTAACATTTTACAGACATCAACACTTGATGTTTGAAATATAGCATCACCTCTCGCACTTTTGAACATTGCTTCCAACTTTGTCTTTGATGTTGGTTAGGCAACCATTTTTATGATAATATTATTGTTAACACTTAGATAGTTATAGATATATTAGCAATTCATTATAAAGTGAAGGTGCAAACACTATACCTAGAACTGTCCCATGCACACCTATTAATTATCATTATATACTAACCTCTTTCCAGTCGTGGCACGTCATATATGGTGTGTTAGTGAATATTGCTTGTTTCGGCCTCCAGTGATGGTGTTTGGGCACGAACACTTGCAGCAGACGTTCGTCTGCGCATCGAAGTTGGGTTTTTGACAGCGACACGTTTTGTGCAGAGAACGGTCGCCCAAATTCGTTTTCCCCAATTTGCGTGGACATATTTATGTCTTTTCCAGTTAAAACTTTGAATATTTTCTTGGCGACGACCTAAGAAGGAATTGGAACAACAAATGCAAAACAGGGCTGGAGCTATGACCTAGAAGTAAAATAGTGACGGACATAGATTTGTACCAGAACGACAGAGAATATTTCTATATAGCAGAAAAGGACTTGAAACAGCGTCTGAAAATCATATGAGTCTAATACTAATTTCCTTGATTTTGTTTCTTGTCTCATTCAAGTCAAAGCAGCGGGTGTGCTATCCAATGCATGTCATGAACTCATTACCGATCATTAAGAAACCACGCGGATAAAAGCGGGAGGGAGTAAGACTTGTTCCGCGTGACTTTTTTTTTTTTTACTTAAGCCAATCCTCTCACCTTTTCATAGATTGAACACAAAAGAGTTCGGAGATACCGATGAGGCAAAAGCGAAGTGGTAATTAGAGAGGAGATTAGCTATAAGAGTATTATGAACTGCACGAATTTGTGACGCGGATCTATGAAACCATTGAAAACTTGGACGTTCAACTCCCCTGCTGATGGCTCTAATTGAAAGGAATGCGGACGGGAGGATAAAACAGTATGCATGATGAAACGTTCAATACTAAAGAGATTTGCAGGATGGTTAAACCACGACAGTATCGAGTGTAATTTGTTCTGATGGTATCTTATAGTTATTACAAAAACTCCAAGACGTTCTGGATTTTGACAATGAAGTTCAGTCATTCATAATTAGAAACATGGGTTAGATTATGTGCCGGTATAGGTTATTATTATCATTATGGCCGAGTTACACACAATTGCAATACATAAATTTAAGGTAATTCTATCAAACTATCATTCATAGACTCAAAGAGGACTGGTGACACGAGGCCGCAAAAGTACCTGGATCGTATGCATAGCTTCAACTGGATATTCCATATAGGAATACCAGTGAAGCTTGCTGATGATCTCCACGCCTTTCTTCCCCACTTCGGTGGCCCGTTTCTGTCGTTTAGCTGGAGGGAGAGCCTCAACCTCCGCTCCAAGGGCGAGTTGTCCCATCCGAGATCTAATTTCGGGCCGTTCACGAATCTCGCCCTTCCGAAGTGGGGAGTTAGGCGGAAGGAAGCGCCGACTTCCGGTATAGAGGGTTTTATGGTATCCCTTGCTGTAAGTACCTGCATTTGGCAAGGGCGCATAACATGTGCAGTTAGTGTTCATTCTCGAGTCAACTCTACGTAATTTTCCTTTAATTCCGTATTTGTTCTTCTCGTCAATTGAACATTTTTTGGTGTTAAACATCATTAACAAAAAATGTTAAGGAACGTTTCTCATTTCAAATGAGTAAACTTACTAAAGCCCACCGCGGTAAATTTATCTTTCATACACACTAAGCAACGAACTTCATTTTTTCTTATAGAAATCGTGACGCCCGTGTACTAGCAGAAGGCAAAGACCGTACATTGCGAAGTGAGTTAAATGAATGAAGCAGAATTGACTACGACATCATAGTTAGTGCTACCGATGGTCATTAATCTTGTTTTATATTTTCATCATGAATCATTTTGTTCTGCGATATCAACATGTAGGGAAATGAAAAATCCAAGTTCAGTTTCTCAGTTTTCGTCTCCAACCGGGGTATTCTGTATATCGCAATAGATCTGTATAACACATAGTGAAACATAGAAACTGACCCTTTATTTGACAGTGGTGGCAAGCCCCGTGAATCGATCCAGGTCCCGCTGAATATGTGAATTTGCATAGCCCTTGGTTGTCGAAGCAACCAAGGGCTATGCATGCTTTCAGATTGAATTTTGTCCCCGTACATGAATCCATCGTTGGTACGCCCTGCTCTAATTGGGCCAGTTCCGTAATCAGTGGTTCCAGGAACGTATTAAGATGTTTGGGTGCCTTGGGCCCTTCAAGAATTTTATTTATTGTTATTATATTTTTATAGATTCATTTCACGTGTTTCAAATGAGCATAGTGTAGTGATCATGTATATTTTACAGAGGGAAGGAACAAAGAGGCATAATGTAAGGGAGAGAGGAGAATGCAGTATGAGGATAGATGAAGAGAGAGGGAGAGGGAGAGAGAAAAACAGAGAATAAATGTCATGTAAGTCAAAATATTGTCATTATATTATTTTTCTACTCAGTTCTGCGTAAAATCGCATCGAAATGTTGTTTTTAATGCATTTATGCCGAGTTCCACTCATATTTACATTTTTTATATAAATACGTTATCATTATGTATACAGTCATCGTCGTCGAAGAAACCCACCATTGTATTCATTGTAAACTGTTATCGACTGTCATAGACATCGCATTAATAACTACCTTTACAAAATTAATGTAGGTTTATCTGATGCACACGTTGAGAGACTGTAGGCTAAAGACATTCTAAATTTGTCTTTCGGTATCTATATGAGCGTTAACCATAAAATGGTTAACTCGCGGAGTGTAGGATCTTGAATTTGTTACCGATTTCTCATTACAATTCTGATGAAGTGTTTGCATTCTCTTTGTGGAATTTCACACAGAAATTTAGCCTATATGGTCTATTTTAAGCATAGTAAAAAAAAAAAATTGTTTTTAGCATACCTGGAATTAGGGTACTGAGCATCAGCATTCCAATCCTGTCCCGAAGATATGGTGGCAAATTCATACACCTGTGTAAATCGTGCAAACATATCTTATTTGCCTTGAAAATGTCGAGACTTTGCTTGGAATTTACGAATTAAGAAAAAAAAAACCTACTTGTTTTTTGTTTGTTTTAAATTAAAAGCAGTCATGAGAAAATGGTGTATCTTACTGACTGCTTTAGCAATTAAAACCACGGGTCAGAAATGAGGGTGCTGTTCGTTATTCCGAAGGGTCGTTAATCCGAAACACGAAAATTCCCTATCACAGGTTCGTTAATCCGAAAATGAAAAAGGATTCGTTAATCCGAAAATTTGTGGCGATATTCCGAAGGTTCGTTATTCCGAAGATTGGTTAATCCGAAAATGAAATTCGGAACAATGAACCTTCGGAATAACAAATCTTAGGAATAAAGAGCTTTCGGAATAACGAACCTTCGGTAAAACGAGCTGTAATCAGAAATGATACGCCAAGTAGCCTATAGTGCACAATAATGATTGGGATCACTGTGACACTTTAAGTGTAAAACTGTGTGCTGTGCATCTAGTCGCTAATTCATGTAGCTATATGGACTTTTCGAAAGCATTTTCATAATACACACACACACACACACAAAATGGAACATGGAAGTAAGACAATGTGAAAACATGTTCCGTGTATAGTTGAGAATACGCTTTTCACTATAAACTGTAAATTAAATTGCATTACAGTCAAACACCACAGGAGTGACTTTTGTATAGTTACCATGTACCACTTAAACAAGCATAAGTCGCATTGCCCACAGTTCTATTGGCAGGTGAGTGGGACTAAAGAACACACATATTCCCGAAGAGAGTTAGGAGATTTCAGATTTAGCGCATTCTCTTAAAATTCAGTCGTTTATACTGTCCATCAGATGTATATCAGGGCTTCATCGGCGAAGTTTTCCAGACGTAATACATTTTGCAGGTTGATTATGCACATAACCCCATATGTTGGTTCTTTACTATGCAGCAGCAGTCCTGTCTTTTCCGTATAACTATAACAGCAGTGCTTTCCATGCTCGCTATCAGTTAACAAAGGGAAGCTTTAATAAAGCGACCTATTCAATTGACCTATGGCATTGAAAGTTACCATCAGCAATGAAGAGACTTCGAGATGAAATAGCTTGCCAAGTTCACAATAATCCGCTAATTCTTTTAACAGACCACTATAGTGAGAATACAGATCACTGGATCGAAGCAGCGAATAGTTCAAGCGATTCTGAAACACACGCTGAAAGCAGAAGCGGCGCCTTTTCATGTTCACCCAGTTTACAAAGTAAGTCGCTGAAGACGTTCGGCAGGGACGATGTGGCAACGCCCTTATTACAAATCTGGGGTTTGGACTATGCAAACAAGTGAAACATTATAGGTGTAAACGTGTTCATATTTTATATCAAAAGCTTCATTTTGTGACTTCCGCTATTGTATAGGTTAGACTGAAGCTTAGAACCACTGTCCTTAACTTATCTATGTAAAAGTTAAAGAAAAGAAATCGATGCAACTTTCGAGTGATTTTGTGTTTGTGTGTGTGTGTGTGTGTGTGTGTGTGTGTGCCGAGCAGAAAAGTAAGCGTGTTTAGATAATTATGATTAGCATTTACAATACAAAAATCTAACATTGAGTATTAACCTACTTGATTAAAACGGGTGTCATTGAGTAGGAAATGTGCAAGTGGTTAAATGGGTCAAACCCATCCACGCACAACGCCAACGCCAGGTTACGTTTGTCTCCTGCCAGTGGTCCGCCGGCGTGAAACAAATCATCCCATATTGACCCTCGCAGATCGTGTTTGCTGAGGAGATCTGATAAACTTTTAATCTAACAGATATGAAAGTGGAAAATGAAATAAATACTTGTCACTCATGTGCGTTCTTAGTCACGTTTTGTCCATCCAAATGAAATATTGTACTTACGGGCTTAGAACAGTCCGTATAGGTATGCCAGACGGGTTAAAGGCCAATATGGTTATTAGAAAAGAACACGTTTACTATAGAAAGCGTGTATATAACGCGTTTTTTTTCTAAGTGAAAAGAACTCTAGTATGACGGATTTTCAAAAGTGTTTGGCTACCGACAGTTATAACCCAATACAGTCGAGCTGTTATACTATG
This sequence comes from Diadema antillarum, assembly GCF_040938485.1. NCBI lineage: Eukaryota > Metazoa > Echinodermata > Echinoidea > Diadematoida > Diadematidae > Diadema > Diadema antillarum. The sequence goes on along the minus strand of NW_027272165.1, from coordinate 685,257 downwards.
AGACAATATCAACGAGCTTCCAGTATGAACCGAGCTAATGATGGCAGAGCGTAAAGTTATATCGCTCGCATGAAGAACTATACACAACTTGTGTGATCGTTCTACTGCCTCTCCCTTCAATTTTCAAGTACACTGTATTGACAAATTTCTTCATTTCAGAAACAAATTCTACTTGACCCTAATCGGCGATAACTTTTCAAAGTCTTAACGAATGAAAATGATGTGAAGTATAATATATTTACCATAAACCATCTTTGAAGTCTGGGTATAAGAGGAAGGTAATAGAAACGCTTCTTCGGTGTCTTGCCATCCAGTTTGTATCTGCCTTTCCCACAAATAGGACAGGCGTCCATGTCCGCCCGGGAACCTATGAAGTAACATCGTAGGAAATACAAGCCCACGACAACCCTCCCGTTTTATCAAGAAATTATAATCGATTCTAAATTTATTTCACACACTGTCATGCAGGCTTCCATAGACTTATGATTTAAATCAACTGTTAAAACTCTTCGTACAGGAGTCGGCGATATTACGCACAAACTGATCCTTCTTGAGTCTACTTTAATTTATTTAAAAATTACCCGTATTATTTGGATTAATATCTATTCGGTCCATAACTGTCTAAGGGGGCACGTTTTTCGTTCATATAGATGTAAAGACAGTTACAAGCCAAAACCATGCGGTGGGGGGGGGGGGGGGGGGGGGCGCCCATCACTACAAACAATCTCCGGCGCTGCAATAATGCCCTGTAATGATGTCGAATGCATTGTGTGAATTCCTGTGCATCATTAGATTCACAACATGCAAAGTTAAACATTCACATACAACTCATAAAGGCTTCTAAAGGGGAAGTTTCGCGTGTTATTGTGTCACTACGACACTTGTAATTGAAATTGATTCGGGCACTTTTGGGAAGATAGTACATTGAGTCAGGGTATTAACGCAAGTACAGTGTATGTCACGTGTTATACTTCAAGATGAATACATTCGTGCGCCTTTAAGGCTTCTTGTGACCCTGCATCGCAAAACAAACAAAAAGTCGCTAGACATGGATTTTTAGTTAACAACAGATTCTAAAAGGGCAGACTCTAAGCTTTAAAATGATGTATAAATCAATTCAAATGGACACACCTAACCCATCTAAATAATGGATAGAAAGCGCTCATTCAGGAAAAGTGCGAACCGAGAAAAGAGGCTTTGAAGTTCAGGGTCTATATCAGACTGTCTATTCAAGCGTTTAATCTTTACCAAAGTGTCCTAGCTGTGCGATGAATGGGACAAAAATGGGAGCAGCAACAATGAAGGGATTATCAGACTGAATTTAAATTGAGCACGCTTTTCTAAAACATTCTGTCCATTATTTATGCCAACTCTCAAAGCAGGAGTGTTTTCCTTTCAAAAGTTATCAGACTTGAGAAAGTGAAGGGGTTATCAAGAAATGAAAAGGGGCCTCTAAGACAAACCTGATCTCACTACTCTCCAAAAAAGAGTTGTAGAAAAACTACTGTACATGCTCTTTCACATTCATTTTATGATCCCAAACTCAAGAATTATAGAAGAAGCATAGCTCTTTCAGGAAATATGGAAAAATCAAAATTGACTTGGTTGACCCTTTTCACCTTTCTTGAGTCATCACGTGAAATCAAGGGGTGCGACATCTTAATCGTTTTGTGGTGCACGGTCGTATTTTTTCTTTTCTTTTTCGGCAATATGCGTTTAAATTCACTGGGTTCATTCCATATACTATTGCAACATTGCATGCTGCGTCCACGTTATTAAAGAAAACATTTACTATGGGCTATTAGGCCTATGAGAGGAAACTAACGTTAAAGGCCCACGTTCAGCTGTTTCTTTTCGTAAACAAACATTGAACCCCATATTTACCAAGGAAGGCTGTGCATTCATCCTCACAAACGTGGAATATCTCCATGGGTCCTATAAAGTCACTGGCTATGTTTCGAAGTGCCCGATAGTTTCCCGGAAGTGTGTTGTCAGACGGCAGTATTTCTTGCATAAAGTGCAAAACCTCGTCGATCGCTGCCTGACTAACCTGATAGACAAACCGAAATGAAGAAATCATGGGGCCTGCATGAAATTCTCCTATGTATAAAACTAAAACTTTGAATGCTGTCATACAGCTGCAGTGTTCAACTTTTTGAACAATGTTACATAAGTGAGACTCTTCGCTGTAAAATGGAGCAATTTCAAGTTAACTGTAGCGCATATATATATATATATATATATATATTTAAGTTAACTGTAGCGCATAATACATCAAGTATGTGTCACACACACACAAAAAAAAAACTAAAATGGCATTAGACTAAAACGCTTCATCCTGGCGAGGAAAGCGCATGATACATAGAAACAAGACACCAAACAGGTCAGTCATTCGCATTCTTCATCAGCGACCAGGATGTGATGTGATGTTAGATTAAAACCCGTTTCTGAAGCAGACATACACACAAAGGCATACGTCTGTCCCTGGTCGGACCAGGTAGTGACAATATATATATATATATATATATATATATATATATATATATATATATATATATATATATATATATATACATATATTTATTTATATATCACTACCGTGGTGTCTCTATATGCGCTTTATTTTTAAGGGAGAGGGATGAAGAAGAAAGAGGAATGTAGTGTAAGAAAATGTGTACCAAAAATTAATGCAAAACCAAACACATTTAGGATACTTTTTATACCAGAAATGTCTTGAGAGGTTTCATTATAGATTGTGGAATAGAATTTCACCCGTGTTTATTACAAATGTATCCGACATAGGCCTGCATTAATTTTAACATGATATCGAATGAAAAGCCTGAATATGAAAATATATAAAGAAGTGAAAACATACCCCAGGGTTTCTGCCGAAAAGTCCGAGAATACGAGAAGACACTTGGAATTGAGTGTAAATACATCCACTGTACAACGGTCTGTGGCGATCGAAGTCATGGCTTCTGACTCTTTTTTGTTGGTCGCTGCCACCATCTTGATATTTCTTGTGTACCGACATATTTGCGAGGGATTTGTATTTGCACTTTGGTTGGGTTGATATTTACTTTTACTAATTTCTCCTTTTTCTAATGATTTGCGAGAGTTAAAGACCTGTCAGGGGGGGGGGGGGGAATGAGTGTTGGACGTGTGGACTGTTGTTGTATTATGTAGGCCTATAGGGTTGGTCACTTCGGAATGTCACTTCCACGGAGCTTGCGTATCTCCCTGGGCACAAACATCCCTTCGCGTACAGAGATGACGCACAACACGTCATGAATGGCAGTGCGCATTGATGGACAGAGAGACTATGTATTCTCCAAACGTTTGTGGAGGCAAGCTTAAGATACATGTAGCTATACATTTGTATTTAGATTTCATTATCAGAATGCCGGCATGCAATGAACATTTATTATTGTTATAATTTGTTCATTTTTTTTAATGCAGTGCAGCGATGCTATGTGTAGTAAAATTAAATGTGCAATTCCCAAGTAGAACAGAAAAGATCAAGAGTACCTGGAATATTTCCGGTGTATTAAAGGTATAAGATGCTAAGCTGGTAATACCGCAGGATAATGACAGTGCAAAAACTAATATCTATGCTTTGACACTTAACTGTGTGGTGCTGCTCAACGTTCCAGGTAATTTTAACTGTCAACTCTGAAGATACGAAGAAAAATACTTCGAGGAAAAGGTGATTGTCGGATCTTCGTTTTCTGCTGCAGACCACGTGAGTTCTTAAAAAGAATAGCGTTCGCTGGATCAAACCATTATAAAAAAAAAAAAATGGCGCGCTTCACAGCATTGTGTTTTTTCGCACATGTAAAGTCACACAGAACAAAACGGACACTGAATTTGGAACAGAGTACGGTGAACAGTGGTATTTTCGTGTGGTATTATTATGTAACAAAATGCCTCAACTCAACAAAATATTAGAAGCTGATTTTCATCGTTTACTGCTATTTACATGTGTACACGGATGAAGATATAATATAGCTTTCTTTTTGGTTTCGTTTTTGCGTATGCAAGACATAGGCCCTTCGTAGCGCTTCAGGAGAAGAGAGAGAAGAACAAGGGAAGGGGGGGGGCGGTGTGATGTGAGTACTTATTGGACACTGAGGCTGAACAGAAGGAACATCCACTTCTTTTTCACCGCAAGCTCAATGAGGCGTCCCGGATGTACGCTGCAAGACGTCACCATTGTCCCTGCTGTCTTTTTAGTAACACTAATTGTTTGGCTTCTCAGCATCGCATCAGAAATCGGCATGAACAAGGACAAAGCATTTTATTCTTTTTCCCGCTGAAGCACCGGGACGATTAAGGTGGCACATGAAGACAATAGGATGAACAGGCCTGAACGTCAAGAGAGAGGAAGAGAGAGAATCCTCGTGGAGTGACAGCTAATGAACGCTGTATACCTTGTCGCTCAATCAAACTATAGTACACTCGGGCGGGAAAATTTATAGTGATCATGGTAAATATAGGTTAAAAGGCACATTGATGCATTGCCATGCAACATGGGCCGCAGTGGATTTGGTCAACGCGCTTACAGAATCTATAGGTATACTGAAAATTTCCTGCATAGCACTTTGCATATCTTACACATCAATATATCTGTATAAAAAGGGATTATTTGATAAGGGTCACCTCATTCAGCGGCGAAGGGCTCAGCAGTATAATTTACCCTTTTGATGAATGGTATCACTAATAGTAATAAAACAAACAAACGAAAGATCCAGTCTTTAATCAAATACTAAGGTGATTGTGGAAACACGTGAAGAGACCTTTGTCTTGAACTTGCTCGTGATGTTTTCTGCCATTGTCTGAGATGCAATATAGTGTACATCACAAAACGAGTCCAATGGCTGATCAATATGGTTGAAATATGCACTCGTATAAAGACAAGGATAAAGGTATGAGTAATAATAATAATAATATACAATTTTTCAACGGACATAACACTGACTGTTTCTTTGTATACGCATTAAAGCAAACTGATCAGAGCGCCGCTATACATTAAACAGCAGCAAAAATAGTCCGATGGTTTTGAATATCATTTGAAACTAAGAAAGCTCTGTGCGTCATAATACAACAGACCTAGACGTTGTGGTAGTGTGTAGCCTATATACCTGAAAGAAAAAAAAGAGTCCAGTTTCGGTTTTGGAAATCCGATTTCATTCTTAGCACTTTATCTGTCTTTCTTCCATTAAAAAATCCTTGTGAGATAGGCAATTATAATTTCTTGGATATCATTTTATTTCTAGTTTTTGTTTGTTTGTTTGTTTGTTTGTTTGTTTGTTTGTTTGTTGTTGTTGTGTGTTGTTGTTTTTTTTTTTTTGGGGGGGGGGGGTGTGGTGGATGATAACAACAATGGTAGCTGAAATAAACATAGCTAAAAAAAAAAGAAGTAATTTCATTGGTCACGGTATGATTGACTAAACACGGCCAAGTATAAGCTCTCCAAGCAAGCAATTTACAAAGTTTTGCGAGTGTGAGAGCAAACTTAATGATAACTCGCAGTTCTTCCAACTCAAGCGAGAAATTTTATAGTCCGCAACTAAAAGATCGCTAAGTTTATCGGGGCAACCATTCTATTCACTGCATGATCGCCCCTTCCCCCCCCCCCCAGAAGTGCTTTATTGGAATATTCGTGTAGGTCCAAATGCTCATTAACGATATTATAATTATACACCAAGAAGAGTAATATAAAGTGTTGACTCAATGTAGTTACGAGTCTCTCTTTCTTATCCTCATGTTCAACAGATATGTGAATAAACATTATATTGTATTCAAATTTTACGTGCTTATTTTGTCATATAGTGCGGCAAAGCACAGAGTGGTGACATCTTCGCTCTAAGCTTGCTACAATATTGAAAGAGAACGACCCCCCCCGCACACACACACACTCACACACACGAAACAAAGAAAACACGGCTAAAACAGAAATAAAATGAGCTCGGAGATTAAGGCATCCGCCAATGAGAATCAACAACCGCTCCTGCTGCGACTTGTTCGTTAATTACCAATAGCGTCGTAGCATTCGAAACGCAGAGATTAACAGCAATTACGGCGTCAGCCAATGAGAATCATACGACTGGTTCCCATTGTTCGCGAGAAACCAATTGCGTCGTCGAAATGTTTCGGGCGCGTGTTCTTTAAAAGCTGGTGTAATCCACCATAATCATCATTTTCCTCGGCGCTTTTCCTGCTTAATCATCCCTCTTGATCATCGCTTAATCATCAACCCTTGACAACGTTCTCTCACTGTATACGATGGCTTCGTACTATGGATTTGTGGAGGCGGTGGAGACCCTGAACGGCATGTCCACCCCGCACCAGCCTGCCACTAGAGACGGAGGGAGGGGTGTACCGACACCCCATCTTCATCGCTGCAAGATGTCTGTGGAGAGAAAGGCATACGTGGTATGAAGCATTTATGTACCACTTCATAATTAAACTGTTTGACTACCCGTTGTCGACATTGTTTGATGTTAAGTTGTTGTTGAATTACAAGGCATACTTTTCTTCTTCATGTTCATTAATTATCACAGTATTTCTTTCCTCTGTTTCCATTGACCTCAATCATTGCGTCTTTAACATGTCTCTTTTGATACTGTAACTGAATTTGCTATGTTCTTTTCATACTCCTTGTTCTTTCAGAAGATGATACGCGACCTCCTGAGGAGCTTGAATATCACCAGCCTAACAGATCGACGCCTTCACGGGATGATCACAAGTCTCATGGAGTGGAACGACCTCGAGAAGAGTCGCGAGGTCTACGACCAGGTCCGCAGAGATGTCAGGAATGCAATCTACAACACCAAGCAGCGTAGGAAGCCAAGGTGAGAATTTAATATTCACGCAATGTATTTTTTGGGAAGAGTTGATGGGAGATTTTTTTTTTTTTATCAAGTATATGGCAATACATGTAGGCCTACCGTAATATTTATGTGTACTTGATTCCTATGCATGTAATCTGTTCGGAAATCTTAAAAACAGATCGCAATGTATGTTTCCCTGTGTTGGCATTGAGTGTTTGCAATCTTGCTCACATGCTAACGTAAACAGTACTAAATATTTTGTCTTGTGTAGACTATAGTCCCAGTATATACTATTTACGCATTACACAAACTATATGCAGTTATGTTGATGATCTCACAAAGGTGACTGTTTCTCTCCTTTCATAATCTGTGATCTAACAGGACCCCTGTGTTGCATGAACTCCAGCCCGTCCGGCGAGAGGTTAGTGAAACAACGCTGCCAGTGCCAGATCCAACTGCGGCAACACCAGACCCAGAGCCAGTGTCAGCGCCAACGCCAGCCCGGCCTGCGTCGCTCGAGGAGAGGACGCTGAGCTCGGGAAGCGCCAAGAAGCCTTCGAACGTCCGAGTCGATCGTCGACCAAGAGGCAGGCGAGAAGTGAGACTTCCAGCTAGGTTTCGCTGAAATGTTGAAATGTCGTCGTAATGCACTTGATAATGCACTTGATGTAAATAAATGTAAATAAAGTGTAAACTGTAAATTTGCTCTTGGAAACGGTCTCAGTGTTTCATTCATTTCGTATGCTGAGGTATTCGTGTAACAAGCGATTTGAGAGGGTTCGTTTGTTTTCCACTTGTAGTTGGTATGAATTCTGGTCTTCATGTGTGTCTGTAGCCTTACGATCTTGTTCGTTCTCTTGTATTCTCTTTGCCTTTTCCTGCTTCCCCCCATTTTTTTTGAACTCCCTCACCTTTCCTTCTATAGGCTTTTTTATGTACCTCTTTCTTCTACACTCCACCGATCCTTCTCTTACTTTCTCAATGCTTTTTGATTTTTTTACTTCTCACTTCACTCTTTTATTCGTTCTAATTTGTGTAATTCTCTCTTCCTCTATAACCCCTCTCTCTCCCCCCTCTCTCTTTTTCTTTTCATATATATATATATATATATATACGTGGTGGTGTGATAATCCAATCAAAATTAAAACTGAAACCAGTGAAGTTCATGCTGTATTCATCAACAATTTATTTCCGCACACTAGTTTTTCCCTAGTAGTATCGTCACTTGAGACTGAGCAAATCACTATTTGTTTGCAGAAATAAGCTGTTGGTGATTGCACGGCATAACCTTGGTTTCATCTTTGTTTTTATGGTATATATATATATATATATATATATATACATAATATATATACATATATTATATATCATATACATGTATATATACATATATCATATTTTTATATAATATATATATAAGGGATATGTATAGACATCATATGACATATAATACATATAATTCATATAACCTATATGTGCGTGTGTGTGTGTGTGTGAATATTTAAACAAAGAACGTGATTTACGATACAATATGGTCAATCAGCGAAACTGATATATTATTGAAGTGTGGGTGTAGATCGTAATGTTAATAAGGACAAAAATGAAAAACTTGAATGAAAAGTGTCAGAATTGGCGAATAAAATAAATCATTTTCAGTGGCGGATCCAGAGGGGGCGCAACCGGCGCACGCCCCCCCCTTTAATTTTCGTTAAAAACAAAGAAAATAAAAAGAAATGAAATGAAACCCGGAAGTGGCACCAGAAATATTAGTCACGCCCCCCCCCCTTTTCAGAATTCCTGGATCCGCCCCTGATTTTAAAAAAGGTAATGAAAATGATCATGACAAGGATTATCAGTAAATACTTTTTTTGTTGTTGTCATGGATAACATGCATAACATGTTATAAACGGAGGGGTGCAATAAATACTTGCTGTCTGAAGACTCAAGTACTAAATAAGAAGCGAGCTTTAGATCTTCGGTGCGAATGTTTAACGAGCAACGACGACGCTATACACAAGAGGCTGGATCTTCATGCACATTATTTGCGCGCGCCAGTAAGCTGTTTTGATGACTACGGAGTATTGTAGCTTAGTTTGCAAGCATAAACCAGTGTCGGTCGTTGTCGAGTTGTTCGGAAACGATATTCTCTGCACTGCATCCTATTAATGTAGCTGAGCAGCTACAGTCCACGGTCGAAGTGACATTGCTAGTGTGCACTTAACGCTTTTTGGCGACCGACAAAGGTTTTTGCTCTGAAATTACGTCCCGGGACGTTGTGTCGTGTCAGCGTTGGCAACGTAGGTCTGAAGCTCGACATTAGGCATCTGTAACACAGGTTGTGGATTCGAGTTACATAGAGCTGCATTTGGTATAATACAGCTCTATGATTCGTTACGAATCTTGGCGCTCGCGAAATTCGCGAAACTCACGTGCACGCGAAAATTCCTCGTTTTACAGTACAGTGATTTCTCCACGCACGCGCGCACACACAGGCGGCGAGCGGTAGGATTGCTCCAGATTCACGAAGATTTTTCCCCCCAATGTATTGACAGGATGACTGTGGCAATACCGTTTTGGAAATAATTACTAGTACCTCATTTTTGTACCAAGGGCGATAGCATTGTACCTTCAGGCTTTCTGGCTGGCGGCTTTCGATACGGATGCAGTTAGGGTTTGTATAGTTCTGGGTGAGGCAAGGATTTAGCTTTCAACATTTTGGGAGATATTCAGAAACCACTCGATGAGATTTCATAGAGCACGCAATTCTAAGGGGTATCAAAAGTTTATTTGATGACAGTTGGTTTTGAAATGGCTCAGATATCCAAAAACAATGTGAACAAAAGGAGACCCTAATAAAGTTGTGGCCTGTCAACTGCCTTTTATCATCACTTTTTGAATATCACAGCCATTTGAAAACCAATTTTCATCAAATAAACATTGAATCCTTCTTAAAATTGCGTGCTCTTTCATATTTCATAAGGGGTTTCTCGTTATCTCACTTAGGAATATTCAAATCATAATCCCTCACCTCAACCAGCACTGGCCAGTCCCTTTAAATGTTGAAAATAAGGGTCATATACTAATGCAACATGTATAAAATGAAGTAAACGGATGACGCAACATGCACCCACTATAAAACTGTCCCGTATGCCATGTCACTATAATCAGTAAGTTTCCTTGTTTCGTTTTTGTTCGCAAATGGACCAGTAGGGTCCGTTTCTTGTGAGTCTTATGAGAGATAGTTAGCTTTAAAAAACAACAACAACAAGAAAATGTAAAAGCAACAACTTACATTCTTTTCCGCATCTTACGGAGCTGAATGTTATCCTTACTCATTTCCGAACGTGAAAGCAAAACAGCAAGAAAATGTAAAAGGAACAACTGACATTGTTTCCGCATCTTACGGAGCTGAATGTTATCCTTACTCATTTCCGAACGTGAAGGCAAACATCCGCTACTAACTGACTCTGAGTCGTTTGATACCGTTAACCATTTCCAAATGTCAAAGCAACAAGCTGTTATTTATTTTAGCATCGTACGGAGCAGAATATTATACCGGTATTCATTTCAAAATTTAAAAACAAACATCCGACACTGATTGAGCCGAATGTTATTGCTGTCCACTTCCGAAAGTGAAATTAATTCGTCTGACAATTATTTTAGCATCGTACTGAGCCAAATATTACTGTTTTTCATTTTTGAACGTCAAGGCAGACATCAGACATTTGCTTTACTATCAAACGCGGCTGAATGTCAATGTTATTCACTTACGAAATATCCAACATTTATTTTAGCATCGTATGGAGCAGAATATTACTGCTATTTACTTCCGGCATTTATTTTCATGTATTTTAGCATCTTCCTGAGCCGAATGTGATTGCAAGTAACTTTCGAAAGTATAAAAGCAAAAATCCGACATTTATTTAATCATCGTACAGAGTTGAATATTCAAGTATTGTTATTCATTTCCAAACGTCAAAGGGATCATTCAACATTTACTTTAGCATCTTCCGGAGCTGAATGTTAATGCTATTTTACTTTCGAACGTAAAAGCAAACATCCGGCATTTATTTCAGCATCTTCTGGAGCCGAATGTTATCCTTATTCATTTCAGAACGCAAAATCAAATATCTGACATCAATTTTAGCACCGTACGGTGCTGACTCACGGTTACCGTCATTCATTTCCAAAAATATAAGCAAACATCCGACATTAATTTTAGTATCATACGGAGTCGAACATTACCGTTATTCATTTCCAAAATCAAAAGCAAACATTTGACATTTACGGCATCTTACGGAGCCAATTGTTACGGCTGTCCATTTCCAAGGAAAACGCAAACATTTGACTTTCTTTGGTTGCCCGACGTGCATTTTTGATGGCCCCGGGCCGCCAAGCCACCGTTTGTGTCGAGCCCTGCATATGGGATACTTTTCTGAGAGTTATGTAAAGTATATTTGAGATGCATGTACAACTCCATGAAACGGGAGTCTTATGAAGCACTTTTGCCATAGGCCAACTAATGAGACGCTTCTGAGAAAGGACTCGAAAGCCTGACATTGTTCTGCCCATTTTGTTCTGCAGACTTTTGTTTGGTAACTTCATGAAACGAACCCGAGAATCACTGCACAGTGGACAGAAAATGTCCGGTACTCCGTTATAATAAATCTCATCCCACGTGCCGTCACACATTCACTGACATGCAAGCAGGCCGTGCCCTCTGCTAGATATGGATCTACACTTGTGATCGATACGAGATATAGATATGATAAGGTGTACTACTACTAGTACTGCATAATGCAGTGTACTTCATAGTTCGAGAACGCACTTAGTATATGCTATCTGTAAAAGTGATAATTTTTGTGGGAAAAAAAAAGGCACATGGATATTTTTGCTCGCATTGTTCCTGTTCGTGATGTCGTGATTCCACGGGATTAAAAACACGCGAGACTCTTTCCCCGGCTAAGCGCGAGAAATTACAGTACCAGTAGTCGCGCGAAAATATCCCCTTTTGGGTTGGGTTTTAATACAGAGAGAGTATCAAACACAACGTGTGCCCCAAGCGCGCGCCCCCACTTATCTTGTCCCTTCGCGCTTCCCGCCCGCAAGCAGGTCAGTGTTCCCATCAGGCCGCCCTGCCTGCTAGAGATTGGTACTGAGTATCCATTGCGCCCAGAAGGCGCACGATGCACAAGAATTAGTAGTCCTAGCAGGGAGGTTAATCTCTTTGGGTGGAAGAGCTAGAGAGACACCTCCAATGTACTACTGTACTAGTATGTCAAGTGTGCTTTTGATCTGAAGAAACCATTGACGGCACGCGCTACCGTTTGCATGATATTTCACACGTACGTACACACAACGATCTCTGAGGGAGTGGCTTACATTGTGTAGAGGATTACGACATGAGACGTGAATGTGATTAGCAACGGATTTTCAAACTTAGCGATGTGAAGAAGAACCGTGCTCTTATCGTACTTTGGTAGTGAATTAGTAGTGAAAAAGTCGTGGTTTTGGGGAGCGAGTGCGACGGACAATAGCCAACGTATCAATAGGCGGATTATCGCCATGAATAGCAAGTGTCTTTTGTTCGATTTTCACGCTGCATAACAAAAGAGTCGCTCCAGCCGGCGACGGGGCAAGGCAGGATGTCGGTGATTGTTCTGACCGAAAAGCACGACTTTTTCACGACTAAACAACTACTAATCCACGGCAATTTCACGTCGATTCCAGCACATTTTCACAACTCGTTCACCACCAAAGCATAACGCAATCACGGCAAAACCACGGAGACAGTATGTAAGTGCAAAAGCACGACTTTTGCACGACTAATTCACAACAAAATCACAAGTAAAGGACGGCGTTTTCACTGTCAAAGCATCGCGAATAGTGTTGGTAGTGTATGATGAAGGGCAAGTTGTCAATCAGCTGCAACAAAATACAACTCAGCGCAGAAATCATTGATTGGAATGGAACTGACTTGTTTGCCGGGTTGTTGACGAGGGCGCTAGTAATGTTCTGGTCCATGAAGAAGAGGAGAGAGAGGCAGAACCCTAGCCCCATGGAGCCGGCTACCATCCCTATGCTGACTCCCTTGAACTCGGTCAGCTTCATTACATCTTCGTCATGGTACGGAAACAAGTCCGCTGCAAAGGAAAGGGACAGTCACTCTCATCATCATACCGTCAAAGGGAAATTTTTTGTGCCAGTATTTGCCTTTGTTTGCTCTTGGAAGGGTGAGATGAAATTTGTGCAGTTTTAATTCTGTGAAATCGAAGCACAAAATAGTATTACATACAGGGTATAACAAGCCCCCCCCCCCCCCCAAAAAAAAAAAAATGTATGCTTCTATTTTTGCGCTAGTTTCCTGTAGCACAAAATGCGTTAAAAAAAAAGTCTAACTTTTACAGTATCACCCAGGACAGTACAGGAACAACATTGTCAGAATGAAAGCTTTCCCTATGATACACTCTTGTGCCCTGTTTCAACAATGAATGCTGCAAATGATGTATCCTCAGACATTAATTCAAAAATTATAAATAGAGTTCTCATAGGCAGAAAAAAAGGCATGCTTCTGATGCCTGGTAGGTGTGATAGCCTACCTATCTCCAGAATGTGGCTACAGCATCTCTGAAAGGTACACCGACTCCCCCTCCTCCTTAGTATGATTCTTATCACTATCATTATAATTATCGCTGATATGATTATCATTACAGGGATGCCAACATTCACCTATTAAAATCTAGGAGGTAATCAGGGATATACGTCTGTGTTACAAGCATCTCATGGGCAAAAATAATTCTCCAATCAGGAAAACTTAAACTTTCTCTTGACAAGACATGACAAGATTTCAAAGTTTTCAGGCAGCCTGTTGTAGAATCAAAAAGATTTGGCAACTCTGTCATTATATCATCATTATCATTATGACTACTGTTATCATTGTTATTGTTCAAAAAAAGACAAGAGGGGGGTCTGTAAGATGGCATGATGTGAGTTATGTTCTGGCAGCCTTTCAAACTTCCCTCCCAGGGTGGTGGACTCACATTCGGTGTTCCTGAAGATGTAGGATCCAACGAAGGACATGATGAGGACGGCTACCGGAAGAGCGTAGTCAGCCAGCGCCTCTCGCTTGCTGGCGTCTAGGAAGGGACTGTAAGGAAGGAATCACACGAGGGCAGCACACAGGATTACATCTCGTGTGTAATGTAGATCATATATGGGACAGTCAGAGTGACGCTGCTACTGGGTAAACTGACAAAAAGGTGGGAGATCATCCGTGAGTGGACCGGAACGAACCAGACAGAATCCCAGGGAGAGGTGGAGGACAGAGACAGATGGAGGAGAGTGGTGGCCATGTCTTCACTGGTGTCCGGGTGACATCACCAAAGTCATGGCATTGGCATGGCGAGGTGTGGCAATATTTCTGATAATGACCCAAACTCAAGAATACCCTCAGGGTAGACTACTTGTTTCACTGCCCCCATGATCTGACCCATTCATACCAAATCCAATAGAGCTAATTCAAGAGATGATTTATACAGACACTTTGATTCTATCTGTCCATGTATTTTCATTGTAAGGTCATTGGCTGCATCGGGGGTGATGTTCATCCCAGAAGGAACTAAATAAGGTGATACCAATCTAGCCACTGATCATTCCATATTCTCATCACTGCTGAGGCTTTCTAAATTGAACGCTTCCACCTCGTTTTTTCTTTCCCAACAACAATGTTTAGGATGTCCTTAAAGTTCCTACCAGTGTGGGTTGTTGTTGTTGTTGTTGTTGTTGTTGTTGTTGTTGTTTTAAAGGGATAAGAAAAGAAGAGAGAAAAATGGGAACCTATTAAAGATAATTTGCCCAAAATATATCCCCAGTGTGGGATATCCAAACTGAAACCCTGCATGGACTGACTTGCTTTTCAGGGGAATTTTTACCAATCATGTCGTAAGCCTCTGAAATCTTAACTCTCAGTTGGGATTTCTATCTACGATTGTATATCAACCCCTGCCTCCCTCTCAAAAAAGAAAGGAAAAAAAAATGAAAAATCAATCTACTTTGAAGTTTTGTTTTTAGAAAAAAATTAAAACCAAGCTTTGAGTTGCACACATAGAAAAAAAAAGACATTTCTAATGATAAAACTAAACCAAAATCTTGGTGACGCAAAGGTCTTGTAAGACTGCTAAAAATCACTTAGCCCTTGACCATCACATACACACACATCCCCTTTTTAAAAGTGAAGCATGCAGCTTCTGAGGTTACAAGTACTTTTGAGCCTTGATGACCTAAACAAAGCTCTCTCACATACAAATATCAATAAGGCTATTTCAGACATTTTCTACACCGGGCTCATCTTCTGAAACAATCTATCCAGTAATATGAAAAACTCCAATGCCTCGATGCAATTTTGAAACAATTTCAGGTGCAATTTCTTGAAAGAGCAAACTGCTTTCTCCATACTTTTTCAATATAAACCCCCTAACCGTGTCTCTGTCCCTTTCTATGTACTCTGTTTTACATATCATTCAAATTTTTCTTCCGTTTGCTTCCTTTTTTAGGCTGAGTCCCGAGTATCATGTAGTGTTGTAAACAACTTTGAGATGTTGTTTTTCTAACACGCCTATTAAGCCTTTATTGGTCTCCCAGAGTTATCACCATATCCCTATTTCAAGCTCTAGAATGTGATGGTACTTGTTTTGAAGAACAAATAACATGAAGAAGAATGGCATTATTTGTGTCATGACATCAGAAATGTCTTAAACTGCTTCCCTCACATCATCTTTTTGCTTGTGTTTGGATTTATTTCAACTTGTTCCCAAAAGAAGTATTAAAGTGCTTTAATAGGAGAAAGCTACCAAGAGGCAAAAATCCCCTCTAAACGACAATGCGATGAGGAAACGGCGACTTGCCCAGGGGCACAGCCACTGCTTCCAGCGGACTCGGACCAGGGACCTCAAGGTACAGCTATGGTGGTGTTATGATCCACCAATTAAGAGAGGCACATTGTACCCACCTCTTTGTGAAGTTGTAGAGAGTGACCCCCAGCCAGAGGGTGCCCAGCATGAGGAGAAGGTAGAGGATGCTGGAATCCCTGTGGCACTCGCCTGCCAGGAGGACCTCTGCTGTAGTATTGCTGATGAGGGAGGCGGATGGGGAGGCTGAGGGAAAGATGGTGGTGGGGATGCTGGTGGTAAAGTTGGTGGGGGTGGTGATATTGCTGTCGTTGTAGGCGGAGGAGGCGAGGACGGTGGTGGCGGCGGTGGAAGCCATCGCCGCAACTGCAGGGCTGACAGACCCTGTGCATTCTGCTGCGTGGTAGTGCTTGTTGAACTCTGTAGGATGTCAACACATGTACAATGTAGCACCAATCAAGCTCAACTGTGGTAGTTGTAATTTCATGTACATGTATCTAAAAGGTCACATATTTTGTTGTTGTTGTTGTTGTTGTTGCTTCCAGAAATATACCATCATGACCTTTGAGTGACTTTTAGGCTAGCTCTATTTCTCAGTAGTTAAAGAAAGCATGATCTTGTTACCACACTAATCTCTATCTCTTCAAGCATAGACCTTTAGAGGCATAAAACTGGGCAGGGCTAATCTTTCACCTCAATATAATCTCAATATGAGCATGAGTAGAAGAATTAACCCATTGAGGACGAGTCCTGAGTATAATTGGGCAGGCGTCTATGGGAAATGCCTGTTGTAGCAAATCAGTCTGTCCTCAATGGGTTAATTTAGTCTTTCTAAAGGTCCTATACAAGATTAACAAATATTCATTAGCCCCACGTCAATTTCATTACTCGAGATTAAAGGAAGTTGTTAAAAATGCATCCACACTCATTTTCCTCAAAGATATCTAAAATGAGTGGATGATACCTTTAGTCAATGACAAAAATATACACATTCAAACTTGTGAATTGACATAGAAATCTCACAAGAAATCATACAAACTTTAGATATGATTTCCTCTGACTTCAAGAAGGATTCTAATTTTTGAGGTACAAAAGGGACCAGAGACTGGTGCCACCTCCAAAAGTCAAGGAATTCTGAAGGTCATGGGAGAAATTAAATGGCATTTGATTTTTATCATTATCTTATTGATTTTTTTTCTTCATGGTTAGCGAACGGTCAAGGATTTTTACAGTTAATTGCAGAGTGAAGGACTTCTGAGATTTTCTTTTGTTGTTGTTGTTGTTTTGATTCACTGACTCTTCAAAGCTTTCAGCAGCCCTACTGGAGAGGGCCCAGGGATGCACTAACCTGACAAGCTGCATGTTTAATCATATAAAAAGAAAAGAAAAAACAGACAAAGACAAAGAAGGGTAGTTTCTTTTTGGAGTCTTACCAAACGCCAAGTCTTTGAAAGCATCTACACAGAATGCTATTGACACAAAGAGCGAAAATATCTCCTCCGTGGACCTGCACAATAAAAATAAACCAAAACAGAAACAAGTTCAAAGACACAGTGTCAAAACAAACAGATAGAAGAGAGAGTATTAATATAGTTAATACATAATATTGTTAAAACTGAAAGAAGAGGAAAGATGAAATAGCATTCTCAATTCAAATTTTTGATAATAGGAAGAAATTTGTCAACTATTATTATCACAAGGGATATGTTCTATTCTTCTTGGCTGAGTAATTACCAGGCACATCTCTTCAGTACTGTAAGTGGTATGATCATCTTTACAACTGTTTTGACATTACTATAAAGGTATGTGAGAAATAGGCCTCTCTTCTGCAGAAACCACCTGTTTTGTTTTTGTCTGTTTTTTTTTTAATACTGATCACACTTGATATCAGCAGTTTATGGACCCAAGAACCAAATACTCACATCAGAACAGAAAAAGTGGCTTTCACTTTAATACGAACAATACATGAGTTCCTGTTCTTCAGCGACAAACAAAAAGATAATTATAATCTTATTCTCTTTGTTTTGCTTTTTTCTTAATCTGACATCATGAAGACATACAACTATAAACTACTATCAACACCCAGGGGAAAAAAAATCTACTTGATACAATAAACTGTGGCATGAGCGCATCACAGGGAAAACATATAAAAACAAACACCTGTTCAAACTATATCAATTAGTCCTCTTAAAAATGTGTTATGTGCTCCTGGCAAAGAAAAAAATACAAAAACAGCTGCCTCTGCTTGAGGACACATGTGCACACTAAAAGACATGAGACAGTTGTACCAATACAGACAGAAAACAAAAGACACACACATGCACACACACACACACACACACACACACACACAAAAAAAACACTTCTCCAAGGGACGGATGAACCGGTTGGATTCTGGGGATTGACAAGCCGGCGTACCTGGTGGACCACTTCATGAGCTTGCTTGCGTCAGCGAAGGAGTAGATGAGGAGGAAGAGAGAGTTCCAGATGCCCACCAGGGCGTACATGGAGAAGAAATCCAGGTTGAGGTCCTCGCAGATGGTGTACAGGACTGGAGGAAAGAAGGAATGATGAAGAAACAAAATAATGAACGCTGCGCTTGCAATCAGAAGGGTAACAATGTTTCATCAGAACATACTTTATTCATGAATGCTTTTAGCATGTGTACACACACAGCACACCCTCACACACACACACACAGTGTGTGTACTCATACTGGTTAGTAAAGAAGAGTCAGAGATATGTACACCCACACAATCATTGAACAATGTCTTTGTGTTCATGTGGGCAACAATGTCCATGTGGACCTAACTTGCATACACAATGCATGTACACACATTATACATCCATACAGTTCAGTAGAAGTCGTGAAGTAACATCTAAAAAATAAAAGTATGAATAATGGTTGCAATGAAATCCTTTTCATGACCAAAAAAAAAAAAAAAAATCCTCCATTTTCTTAAAGGCACCTGGAAGATGTTCTAGAAACTTTTATGTTTCAAACAAGTAATACCACATGTACAAAGAGTATAGTAGGCTGCTTTTCAACAAGTTTGGCACATAGGAAGTCACCATCCACAGCTGACGAAC
Source organism: Diadema antillarum (assembly GCF_040938485.1). Lineage (NCBI taxonomy): Eukaryota > Metazoa > Echinodermata > Echinoidea > Diadematoida > Diadematidae > Diadema > Diadema antillarum. Next base: position 666,428 of record NW_027272165.1, on the reverse strand, counting down.
AACTGCAAATTCAAGAAGGGCCAGTAAAGGGTATCAGTAGCTTCTTTACCTCTTGTATAACTAGTTACATTATGTGAGGGAAAAGAAGAGACCTACAACAGAAAACTTTAAAGGGATGGTACAGTATTCGTGGAGATGAAAATTGGGCTGTAACTTTTTTGCGAGATACCAAGAACACACATATGAAATAGTACAGAGCATACCATTTTAAGAGGAATTCAAAGTTCATTTGATGAAAATCAGGTTTTGAATAGCTGATACATCCAAAAACAAAGTAAAACAAAACGATCGTAATAAAAGGTAGGTCCCACACACTTTATTAGGATCACTCTCTTTTGGATATTTCAGCCATTTCAAAACCAATTTTCATCAAATAAACGTTGAAATCCTCATGGAATGACCTGCTTTTTTATATTTCATAGGAGGTTTCTCACCATCTCACCAAAAAAAAAAAAAGATGATAAAAACCTGCAGTTAAGTCTCTGCCAAAACTATACGATCCCTTTAAATTTCACTCATTTTGAGATCAGAAGATGCTATAAGTGTGAGGGAAGGGGCTTTGAAGTGCAATGTAAAACAGGAAGGAAACAAAAAGAATCATTGGTATTAAATTCAGAGAGATAAAAGCTACAGTATGTAAAGAAACAAGAGGAGGGGCTTTCAGAGAAATGGGACGTGGATTTGAGAGGAAACAAGATCCACACTTTTGAGATCCAGGTATGAAGGAGACGGGCTTTACACCCTGAACAGTTGTATGTTCAATGATCTCTTCCCTGACGGCTGTTCTCCTATGCCTGATATCCTGGGGGCATGTGGGATGTATTCAAACATCATGGACCCTCAGCTACTGAGTACGGGTTTACAGAGCAGCCAGCACACTGAACATTTCTTGCTGTGCTAGAGGATCGATTACTGGGTATCGTTTTGAGGTGCACACAGAACTCACACAGAGTAGCTAGTGTGTAGTGCAGCAAATGATCTTGAGCACACAATCTAATAAACATACAGTGTAGCATAGGAATGGTTGATACAAAGTCTTGGTTTATTCACTGACATTAGGGGATATGATTAGTATTCCCTTTTACAGCCTTAAAATCATGACAACATGCCATGAAGGATAAGGAGTCCCTACCAAGGGTAAAAACAGTTGTGAAAATGATCAGCATACAAACCATGATATCTCATCATACCACAAAATTGGTTTTTAAGAAATGGCTTTGACTGTTTTATGTCCAGCATGAATTATTGATAGAATATGATAAAGCACATATACACACCGAAGACAGCACCATAGAAAAGGCAAGAAAGGAATTATACGAAAAGAGACATACGTACTGAAGTTCAACAAAATCTGATCTTTTCATTTCTGTCCCAATTGAATGCAGAGAGAATTTTCAGTGTAGAGTGCAAACAGACAGTATGGGAGGGGGGGGGGGCAAGAGAGGGAGAGAGCGGGCAAGAGAGGGAGAGAGCGGGAGAAGGGGAGAGAGGGAGAGGGAAACAGAGAGACAGAAAAAGAGAGCGAGAGTGGGAAGCAGTGAGGCAGAGCGGGCTTCGTACGATGACTGCATAAAAAGCTAGTTGAGCATGGTCCATTAGGCATGACAGAGCGGCAAATTGTAGCCAGGCCTGCCCCGGCAAGCCCCCGCTTTCCCAGGGTCCGGGGGTGTGCTATTTTTGGGGGAGGCTGCTTTTATATCGGGAATTATGCAGACGGCCGGATCGCGGCGCACAGGTGAATCAGCAATGCTCCGCGGCTTCTTGAGATACATTTTCACATCACAACATAGGCCAATGAGCAGCCACTGTGCACATAAGCAATGCGTGGAAAATACTTTCTGCGTCTCAGCTCTTAATCTGTCTTTGATTTCTTTGGTGCTGGAATAGCGCGATTCCATCATCTCTCCTTCTTCCAATTCTTCATGTTCAACTACCTTAAAGCCTCAATATAGTTTTCATGCTGGCAGAGAAGCATTTCATTTCTGCAACAAAATTGGCTCAGTCCTACTCTCCATGGCTGACTACACAAAGTCTCTGGCTCTAGCGATCAAATTGGTTCGGCAGAGATCAAAATGATCTTTGAAAGTACTGGAGATTATGTTCAAGAATGTCACACTGATGCAATTCAAGTGTATCGGATTTTGAGTTTCATTGTCAGATACAAAATGTTTGCATCTTTTTGTTCTAAATTTCCTGCAGCATATAAAACATGACTAAGGATGTAACAACAGGTCTTTCAGGTCTGTTCACGGGGTATAGTATATGAGTGGTATACGAGTGGTGAAAAAGATACTATTGGCCCTTGTATGTGGCGTTATATCACTTAGAGAACAGGGTTAAAAGGGGATTAAAAGACAAAGCCTCTATTCAAACATGGCTTATCAAAGACAGGAAATACCTTTTAGTAGCTTTGCAGTTTGTGCAAGACAAATCCTGGCCAATAGAATTACTAATAACTGAGCAATTTACTGTTATTGCGATAAACAAGCTAGAAATATTCCTCTCAGGTGCACGGCTATATACAGTGTACATTCAAGGAATTTTTCTTTTTACAATCATGCCCAAAGGAACAATAAAAGATGGGGTAAATAACTCAACCTAGTTTAGGTGTCTCAGAAGAAATGGCAAGAAGGCTCATCTCTTTGTCGAGATAATTGATCATTTTCTCATTATTCGATGCTCCTTGAGACTTTGTGGCAGGCTAAACTAGTCTTGCCCCCAAGCACATTCTATCCCTAACATATATTCTTGCACTGCATGCACACGATTCATGCAAACCAATCTGGCTCCTTACACGATTTAATCAGGGCTGGAAATGTCGGGCTTCTTGGGAAGCAATTATGTTCATTAGTCTTGCCTCCTTTTCTGAGCCCCTTTCCTTCCCATGCACAAAATGAGCATACAAACTACAGCACAAACACTAAAACATGTTGGTATGGAAGGGGATACCATATTTACTGCTCTCACAGGAGAGGATTAGGCACACGAGCAAGATGTCAGTGCCCTGGCACAATTGCTTCTATGAATTCAGCTAAAATGAGTGAAAGGTCGATGTCCTTAAGATCTTCTCAATACACAAACAATCTAAAATTTTTACATCATTATCTCATTGTATGTCTGTTGCAGACTTGGCAGTTATGGTCCTCTTGTCTCAGCAATTTTTTAAAGAAATCACCTGAATTCTGAAAATGTTTCTTCTTAAGAAAGGATACCTGACAATGTAAAAAAAAAGAAGTTTGTTTGACGACCAAAAACCACGAGAAGAACCACTTAATGTGAATTTCTGCTCTATAGAGGCAGAGCTCCTCCCTAGGAGTGGCAACATCGTCAAAGGCTAATCTGCACCCAAGCATCTAAAAGAGTGCCCAATGACAAGGCAGGTTGAAAAATCCGGTACATAGTGGCCAGCACACCTCATGAAGACACTGCAGTAAGAACAGTATGGTATGGTTTATAGATAAGATGTTAAACCCTCACGTACCTCTATCCCTGGGCAGGGGTGTATCCAGGATTTTTTCTGGGGGGGTCGTAATCAGAATTTTTGGACCTTTACCTTTGCGAGGGAGCGGAGTGACCGAGCGGGGCGGGGGGAGGGTGTGGGAGGGGGGTGTTCCCCCTCCCACGGTAGGGAGTTTTTTAACTCTGCTTCATAGAGGCAAATGGACATCAGATGGAAGCTTTGAATGCTGGAATGTTTTAGATAAAGTGTCATGAAACGACATAGGGTAAAAAGTTTGAAAAGTGGTCGGCAGACTGACAGACACTGAGCCGAAAATGATGTGGTATACAAATGTGGTGTACAACACCAAACACCTCAAGATCAACCCTGGTTAATCAACCTGCTGTAATGTGTGAATAGGAAGAGCACCAGCCACTCAAGACTTTAATAGAGAGAGAGAGGGAGAGAGTTGGCGAGCCAAACTCCCATCCCTATGCAGTCAGCACATTACCCTATGATTGCTTCCATTCCACTCCACTGCTCTGCCTTCCAAGAATTGTCACTCACTAGCTAATTGCGTTTCTCGCGCATGACATATTCGTCATTGATACAGAGTAAACGTGGCAGGGAAAAAAACAAAACAAAACAACAAAGGGCAGAGAACTTGGTCTGAGAATTAATATTAAAAGACAAAAAAAAAAGAAGAACGTTTTGGCTTTCAAGCACACTGCTACATGAAATTGCAAAGTTATAGCACTAGAGAAAAATTGAGAGTATTTGCGCCATAAGGGGTAATTGGCTCGGTACTCTGCGGCACGTTTTATTTGAATTGTGACCATCGGGAGGGACTCATATCATGAGTTTGTTTGTTTGTTTGTTTGTTTGTTTGTTTTGACAGTGTGCATTCTACTTGAATCATCAGAGCAAACTTTACATGAAGGGAAAAAAGCACACTCTGGGACAATGCCATATTTTTGTTGACATTTTGGATGGCTTTTGACACAGTTGTCGGGAAACTTTTGCAGAACTATCACAATTATTCTTGCATTAAGACAAGATTTCCCACTGTTGGTGTGAATGGTCCTCACTGTGTAGGTAAGATGATGCATTGCTTCCAACACGTCCCATTCAGAGATATAAAAGAGATAACTTGGGCTATTTTCCTCAGGCCAGCTTGCCTAGCAATGCATCTCCAGACAACACAAATGACAGTTGCATTCACACAGAAAAATATTGGGTTAATGATCGCGATCCAAATCCTGAAATTTTTTGCAACAGTTCAGACGGACAGAAATATCCCACTAATTGCCTATCGTAATAATCTGTCAACCAAACTGCGTATGCCCAAAATCTACTGAAATAATGACCCTTGCCCTTGTGTTTATGCGCTGTTCAATCATGTAGGTTTTAAATGATGGGACGAAAAATCTCGAAATTTTTTGCTCTAGCATTCACACACACACACACCATGCTGCAAATTATCTCTATTTCTCAAATCATTGTGATATTAAAAACAATAGCAAGATTTTGTGGGATTTCAATCGCGATGTTGATCTCAATGTCGACTGCGCTATTTAGCAGGATTTTTGTGTTCATATGGGCAAAAATCTTGAGATTTGAATCGCGATGCAAATCTCGAAATTTGCATCCTGCTAATTTGCATCAGTGTGATTCCCACTAATGGCCAGTAAATAAAGTACACCCACATACCAAAGTGAAGGGCATCTACATGTATATAATCTTGTTATTTGCAGAGGCATAACATGCATGATTCATAATTTATAGTGACATTTCTCTAATCACCCGAGGCTTCCGTCGAGGCATGCAAATGACATTAATGTAGTCGGTGGTGTTTTCTTTTCTCTTTTTTTTTTTTTTGGGGGGGGGGGGGATACACGAAACTGCTTTCTCAATAGCAATCAACATGTTGGTCTCACTAAATCATCATTTATGTGAATAACCACACCAAAAATTAACTTTTCTGCTAATATCTGTTTACAAGAAAGGGGTGGAATTTGACTTGCATGACATTTTTGCTTTGTTTTGTTTTTTTCTTCTTCTAGATCCTTGAGTAACTCTGGCTGTGGCTGATAAAAGTGAGATAACTCCTCACGCAAGTAGAAATTGGATGACACACACAGCAACATCAGCAAGAATGAAGTGAAAGGTCAAAGGTATCTGCACTGTCACGTCGTAATCAGACTCCGTGTAGGGACTCATGAAAATGAAGGAAATTTGTGCTCATGGAAATAGCAAACTGTGCTTAATTGGCCCGCATCACGGATCAAGAACGGTTGCCCACCGCGACAGCTGGCGAAGGCTACACTTTTCACGATCTTATTTACCGAGTAGTTACATCATTACCGCACCTAAGTACGTGACTAGTGAATTTTGGAACAGAGTGTGGCAAGTTCTATGTATCTTTTTGAATCTAGACTCATTATTTGGAGATGGCTTTATCCTTGAAGACTTGGTGGCTAATGTCTTCAATAATGATACACTGGGTATGTTCTGCATTTGGTTCTCTTTGTTTTGTTTTGTTTTTTGTTGTTGTTTTTTCTTTTCCATTCAATATTTCACGATTAAAATCTGTTTGGTTGGCCTCATTGAAAAATCGTCGGTTGCCTGTGTCTGGATGATCTACCTCAAAAGTTTAAAGGCATAATTCACCATTTGCAGATGAAACTAAAACCCAGCATTAGTGCTCCAAAATACTTCTAAAATGTGAGTTAGGAAATACTTCTAAAATGTGAGTTAGAAACATCCACTGTAAAAATTTGAATCTGTATAATTGATATTAAGTATAGTTAAATGCACAAATTGTGAGCAATAGTTATAATAAAAATGCTTCCAGACTAAACTAGAAATGTCGCTATAGCGACTGGTTATACCCCCGCCAAACAACATTTCATAAGCTTTGGTCAAAACAACATTTCATAAGCTTTGGTCAAAAAACTGAGGAAATAGTTAAATCCGCAAGATCTTTCCTTGATCTTCTGCCATTAATATGCCGTTACCATGGCAACGTACTTTCGGGTACTGTCGAAAAATGCGTCTTGCACATCTACAACCAAAGGCACACATCTGTACCAAGTTTCATGGAAATTGGGCAAAAACTGAGGAAGTAGTTTGCAACACAAAATTTTCCATCATTTTGGCTCATAATATGTGAGCTGTTACCATGGCAACATACTTTTTGTCACTGTCAAGAAATGTGTCATGCTGACCTATATCCTAAGACAAACATTCAATATGAATTCCATGAGAATTGGAAGAACACTGATGAAGCAGTTTTGCCATGAAGCATTTTGCCCTATATTTTACCAATAACATGCCGTTACCATGGCAACACACTTTTTGCCACTGCGGAAATATGTGTCTTGCACATTAACATATTCAGATGAACATCTGTACCTAATTTCATAAAAATTGATCAAAAACTGTGGGAGGAGTTCGCGACGCAAGATTTGTACCCATTTTTGCCCATAATATGCCATTACCATGGCAACGTACTTTTGGGTACTGTCAAAAAATACGTCTTGCACATCTACAACCCAAGGCACACATCTGTGCCAAGTTTTATGGGAATCGGTTGAAAACTGAGGAAGTAGTTCGCGACGCAAGATTTGCAACGGACCGACCGCCCGACCGCCCGACCGACCGCCCGACCGACCGCCCGACCGCCCGCCCGACCGCCCGACCGTCCGACCGTCCGCTGATTCCTATATACCCCCTTCAAACTTCGTTTGGCGGGGGTATAATCATCTAAAGTTATTAATGGTTTATCAAGAAAATTACTGATATCTCCTTATATTTTAGGCTTTATTGCAAAAAATTTATATGGTAGGATGTTTTGATACAACGGACCTACACATATACATCAAGTGTGATATCTTGAACATTTTTCAAATCACTTTTCCCGAAGGTAAACAGGACCTTTAGGAATTATCAGTTAGAAGATCACTATAGTGGTAAGTTTCCATCATGCACAAGGCACACTGCCCGAAGATGTGTCCACTGAAAATCACTCTTGATGAGCTGGCAGAATCATTATCCTTATTTGTCATGACATATGAAAAGAAAGGCATGTGTGAAATACATCCAATTGTCTGATATCTGCAGAATATCAACTGGCAAATAGCATAACAGGTATTTCTTGATTATTTCCATCTCTGGAAAATTAGTTATCAAAATGCCAAATGCACATTTTTTTTTTAAATTCCCAGATGATAAATAGGGAGGGGGAAGGGGAGGGTGGAGGGAGAGAGAGAGAGAGAGATAAAGAATCTCAGATTCTCTTTTAATATCTTCTAGTCCCTTTAATGCTCAAAAGCTGGTAAGGGCGTCACAGACAGAGACATATAACTGAGCAGAGGCTCATGGGAACACGTAATCTACCAGCCAGTGTCCATCAAGTGTCAATTTCTCGGAGAAAACTCAATCGCGAGGCCAAAATTTACCCCAACCTGTAATCTTGTCTCCAGGAAGGTGGATCCTAGTGACTTCTGTGAGATGCGGGGAATCTTCCTATTCACACACACACATACAAGTGGCCGTGTCTGCCAAGGTACAGTACTGTAAAAGTGGTTTCTTTCGCGTACAGAAACATTCGCGGTTTCCATCGGTGCCGACTTTTTCGCGTGTGTTTAAATTCGCGGTCGGTAACGATAGCGTTGTAACAAGCGACGAGTTCAAAACATTTTCGCATGATGTTAAATTCGCGGTTCAACCTCAAAGCGCGAAAAGCGCGAAAATAAAACCACCGCGAAAGAAACCACTTTTACAGTATTTGAACCGAGATTAAAACTTTACAGTTTGTTGCATTTAGCTCCCTCCAAGCCAAAAGCAAAGGCACATGGTTGCCAAATGAGCAGCCATGTAACATTTATTTTGATGGTGTCTCTCACAGTAAAGCTGCCATATTTGTGTCCATCTCACATTGATTACTTCACAGATAAGCAATGTAAGGAGCAGCAGAGCAGATGAATTCATGCACACACGATTAACTGATGTGCACTGCATCTAGCCAGAATGTTTTAAGAAAGTACGCCACAATGGGTAATATATCAACAAACAAATGAAACATACACTTAATCATAAAACTTTTGATTTTTAATAGTACAAAGTATGGAAGAACGTTGTATACCAGGTACACCACATTGTATAATTCAAACAACACATATACTGGGCCACTGATGTTTCACTGCTTGTGGTTTCACTGCTTGTCATTTCGCATCCCACGGTTGACATCGCTATGACGACCCTTCATAGCACACATTCCCGGCCTGCCAGACCTCGATTGAGCCAAGATGACGGTGACAAGTGCCGCGGTGACGGTCGGCGAAGCAAGCCCGTCAATACTGGGCGTCAGCTCACGCTTGGAACTCACCCGCTGACGGCAACGATACACGACAGCCAACCACAACGACTCCGATGGAACCGAAATAGCAGTGATGGGAACGGAGATAGGAGTGATGAGAATGGCGATGACAGCAAACATGAACACTGTCAAAACTCGCAATCAACCCATCAGCCGGTCTAGCCCCCTCCCCCAACATAAAAAATGGTAGTTGTGTTTCGCTGTGAGCAGAGCGTGCACAGCGGCAGGAAGTCTTGTGCCTGACTGATGCCGACGAGAACTCTTGCCAAACGTTCCCACCTATTTCTCTCCTGGCCTGCAACACGCCAGAGTCTGCCGCACTCTTAGACACGCCCAGACAGTGATGATGTAATGATCTCCTTGGCAACAGGTGACAAAGACTCAGCTCATCTTCCCATCTAGTCTCAAAATATTGCATAATGGCACACAACAAAATACCTTTCCATTTACTATCTTGAATGAAGTAGTGTATTGAGGGACAGATATCTACTACAAACAAGCCAGATGTGTTGTTCCTCTAGCAAGACAACTTTTTGCAACACTTAACCCATTGAGAATGGGCTGATTCTGCTCCATCACACATTTCCCCACAGACACTTGCCCGAGTATACTCGGGACTCGTCCTCAATGGGTTAATAGCTGTGAGTAACAAAAAAATAATAAGTTAACTTTTCATTAAAACATATTTGGGCATTTCATGGTTGAAGGAGAAACTGTAGATTAATTTTTTTTTTAAATATCAAGCAAGCAAGCTTTCATAGCCAAACAATTAGTTTCCAAGGGAAATGACAAAGCTGTTTCCCACATATCACGCAAGATAGTCTTTTATCTTTTCTGGCCATAAACTTTAGAGTCCACGAAATATGGCGTAGCTGTACTGGTTCTGCAGTCTTCAATAGCTTAAAACAGGTCTATGTGAAGAGGTTGATAGTGAAATGGTGGCAGACTTGCATACACTATGTGAACATCTTACGAGGGAGGCATCTTGTTTTAAACATAATAAGATTTCAAAAGGTCAAATTTTGTTCTCCCATGAATCACTGTTATTGGAAGCCCACTCCACCATGAATGAATGAATGAATGAATGAATGAATGAATGAATGAATGAATGAATGAATGAATGAATGAATGAATGCACAAACGATCACACAAATCAGTCAATAAGTAAACAGACAAACACATGGAGGAATGAATGCATACATATATAAATCAATCATAAATAGATAGATAAATAAATAATTCAACAGGTACATGATACATAAATGAATACAAAATAGAAGAGATAAATGTAACACATGACTCAGTGAAAACAATATTATTGCTGCACTATAATGTATTAACAAGTTCTGTGAAAGATTGAGGAAAACATTATCTAATGACCCTAATGTAACAACTACCCTATCAAATAGCAACTAGCAAATTGAAAACACTTGGATAGTGATATGGAGCACTTGCTTTTATCCTAATGGGGAAATATCTGGTGAGGAATAGTAGAAGATACTGCAGAAGTGTTTTGAATATAAGGTAAAGCAATACCCATCAAAGAGAGTGTATAATGATATAAGCTCTTAGCTCTAATCACCAGAAAACCGTTTCTTTTATCAGGTCATCCCATTAATCTTTGCCAACTCTTGGGAACACACATCTTACAAGGTTTCTGCAGACAGTTCATTGTGAACTTTACAGTATCTAAAAAGTACCTTGCCATGTCATAGCCTCTAAAAAACAACAGCAGCCGAAGCATCGCAGCAATGACAATCTCATTCATCCTGATGACAGTTTGCATGGAATGAAAAGAAAAATATAGCGTGCACTGGGTGCAGAGACAGTAGCTGCAAAAGAAAGACGGGGAGAGGGTGAGGAAGATTGAGAGAATGGCAGATAGACAGATAGATAGATAGGTAGATAGATAGATAGATAGATAGATAGATAGATAGATAGGTAGATAGATAGATAGATAGATAGATAGATAGATAGGTAGGTAGATAGAAAGATAGATAGATAGGTAGACAGGTAGATAGGTAGATAGATAGGTAGGTAGATAGATAGATAGATAGATAGATAGATAGGTAGGTAGAAAAATAGATAAATAGATAGGTAGACAGGTAGATAGGTAGATAGATAGATAGATAGATAAAACGATAGATAGATAGATGAATATACGATAGAGCGAGGAATATAGAGATAGACAGATGAATATAAATATAAATAGATGGATAGATGGATAGGGTATGGATGGATAGAGGGATGAGAGAGAGAGGGAAAGGTTGCAGACAGGCAGACAAATAGATGGAGACAGACACAGATATAAAAATAGAGAGAGATGTTCCGTGACAGTGCGGCAGAAAAAAAAAGAGAGTGCATGTAGGACCCAAAATCCTCACTGAACGTCATCAACTTACTCTTGATGTAAAGCGCCAGAGGAGCCGTAGTCAGCATCACTATAAGAGGCTGGCCTCCGAAGAGGGAGAAGAAGATCCCGCACATCGTCTGGGAAATGATCACTTTCTTCACATCTACATACAGACGAAAGGAAGAAAAAAAAAAGAGGAACAAGCAAACAAAATAAAGAAAATGTCTACCAGACATACAAAGAGAAGACATTGGTTGCGATGTCAGCATTCTTGATGATCAAATTAATGTTGCGTGCAATTTATTGGTGTGTGACTGCACGACTCATTCTCGATGCAACTTGAGCAGTTGAGAGTGAAGCTCGACACGGCTATTCAAGGAGGTGGATGGAAGAGTCAAGCCCAGCCATCATATCTGTGTCTCCCCTTTAATAATGAGCAAACATACAAGTATATAAAATGCATGGATGTATTGCCACCAGTATGGAAGTGCTGTGACTGTGTGTCTGATTACAAATTTCAATTTTTTGATGGGGAATGAGCTTTGTATCTGGGGTGTGCAAATGTGTTTTCAAATGACTAACGTGTGTTTTCGTTTGCCTGTTTTATATACATTCAAGCAAATGTCTTGGATCTATGCAATAAGAAAGTACTGACTGATTTCCAATAAAGATTACTCAAAAAAGAGTCTGTCTGAAAAGAGAGGTAAACTGAAATGACAGTGCAGTGAAATTTCACTTCATGACATAACACGTGCACATGGTGATTGATCGGATTGTAACATTTGTTTTGAATTATCATGATGAATAACACTGGAATGAAAACAACACATCACAAGTAATATTGTACTAATGCTCTAATTCTCTATTTAGATGGAAATATTTCTTTAAGAAAGAAAAAAAGAAGAAGAAAACTGATGATAACATAGTCCAACCTCTGTTAAATCCGGCCATGTCTGGACCGGCGCCCATCTGGATAAGTTATTTGGTTAGATGTGCGATTTGGCCAGATATGAGAGAAACAATGTTTATGTGGTATATGTGTGTACGAGTAGCTGCCGAACCCATGGTAGCAAGGTAGGTAGCATGCACTGCACTAGTGGTATTATCTTTGCTAGCCTATTACGATCATAATCTTTTTTCTTTCTTTTTTTTTTAATTGAAACTTTTTGATGTAAAATTCATTACATGTTTCCATTACGAATAATAAAGGTAAATCATACAATGTATGAATTTCATGGGAGTTTTAGTTGAGTTTAAAATTCCTTCTTATTTTTTTTTTTCATCTTCACTCTGTGAACACATCCAGATGATACAAAAGTCTGGATGATAAGAAATGGCCATACATCTGAGGTCAGACTGTGATAGAAAATTAAAGTTATTCACAATTACTACTCCTTCTTAACATCAGCTTGGATACAAACAATTGAACAATAAACAATCAAACAATAATTGCAATGCTGCATCAGGTTTGGTATTCGTTGCTATAGTTAACTGCAAGTCTTTCATTATGTGGGTTCCAACCAGCGGCATAGACGTGACTGCACATTCAAGTCTCTAAATACACATGTATGTGACATGAAAAAGACTCAAGAATAGTAACATGTAACCCTCAGTCAGGGATCAGAAGAGCAAGGCGACAGAAACAACAAATAGAGTCACCACAATTGTTTACTGTAAAACGAGGAATGTTCATGCCGCGAAAATATTGTGTTTTACAGTACCACTTACTCTCTAAAAAAAATCGAGTGAAAATATTCACTCTTGAAGCCGTGAATACAAAAACAAAAAGTGAATTTAGGGTGAATTTTGAGTGAAAACGTTCATTTCCACTGATAGTTGGAGTGACCTCAGGGATCACTCGCAGATTTTGGAGTGATCCCTCAGGTCACTCTAAAACGAGTGAAAATGAACATTTTCACGCCAATTTCACTCCAATTTCACTCTAAATTCACTCTTTTTTTGTATTCACTCCTTCAAGAGTGAATATTTTCACTCGATTTTTTAAAAAGAGTAATCAATTAAATGGTGTCTATAGTGCTAGGCTGCCCTTTTCAATTGCCATTGCCCCAACGCCAACCTCCACCCCATTTCCCCAACCCCCCCCCCCAAAAAAAAAGAGGGAAATATATAAAATTCCCATTCATCTGCCTTTTCATCTGTTTTCCTGTTTCTGATTTCTTTTTAAAAAAATAAAAAAAATTGTTGGAGCACTCGTGACATGCGTTTCATCATTGCTGCCTTGAGTGTCAGAGTGTCATTTTGACTCCCGAACAATATATGGATCAACTTCACACTTGTAGCCATCATCCCAGATGTGCCAATTCTTGTCATTGATCAACCACACAGCGTGAGAGTGTTACTGTGTTACATCAGCCTCCAGCCAATGAATAGACCTAGTTCCCATTATCCCACCTATCCAGGTGTATCCTTGTAACATGTAACACATAAATACACCAAACTGTACTGTGGAGGTCACTTGACAGTATCAAATCATCACAAAGAATCCAAACTGATGAAGCACACTTAAAATTTTCATTTTACATGCTACTCTAATGTAGTGCTGCTACAGATTGTTGCTTTGCTTGTATCATCAGCATCATATATATCAATTGCTAAATGGTACATTGATGAATTTAGGCTGCTAGGCAAAATATATATCTCATTGGTATATATTGGTGTTGCTGTTGTTTTCACTTCAGCGTTCCATGTCCTACAAGCTTGGCTTTTTCGTGGTACACTGTTTTTCATCGTTATCATTACTTTTTTTTTTTGGTACCATAACAAAGTGTGCATTGTTCCTTTTTTTTTTTGGTAATACACGTAATACCATTCATGCATATACTTTATATTGTATTCAATGATCTTTCCTTTCCAGCTGGATGAAGTCAAATTGACACATGTACAGCTTTGTATCATGTATTTTTTTTAATGGAAATATCATTGAATTGATTACATGCATTCATGTTATTTCCATGTACCAGCCATTGTTGCTCATAGTATCCTGTTGCTTCTTTACTTTCTCTCTTAAAGGGATTGTATAGTTTTGGTTGAGACGAGGGATTCAGATTTAAACTTTTTGTGAGATAATCAGAAACCACCTATGAAATATGACGGAGCAAACAATTTTAAAAAGAGGAATGGAAAGTTTATTTGATAATCAGTTTTGAAATGGCCAAGTATCCATAAACAAAGCAAAACAAAGTGGTCCTTATAAAAGGTGGGTCCCACCTTTTATTGGGACCTCATTGAGTTTTTGTTTTTGTATTTGTTTTTTGTTTTTTTTTGATATCTCAGTGATTTCAAAACCATTTTTTTTTTTCAAATAAACTTTGAACTCCTCTTAGAATTATATGCTCTTTCAAATTCATATTTCATGCAAGGTTTGTCATTATCTCACAAAAAAAAAGGTTGGAAACCTGAAGCCCCATCGCAACCAAAGCTATACCATCCTTTTAAAGCCAATGCCTATCGGAACCTGGTTGGTTCTGTACAGAGTCTACAGGAAATTTAGAACTTCACAGAGAAGTTGTTTATTTTCAGTTGCTGTCTGGTGGGGAGAGAGTGAAAGCAAAAAGTTTCCCACTGACCATTTGTAAATTAAAAAACAACATTCCAAATATAAATGCATTTAAATCATTTATTCAAAAACAGAAAGAAATAATACCATTTGGCTAAGAAAAGGAATAAGCTCCCCATTCATTTAAAAAAATGGAGGTTTGATTTTTGATACATGAAGATAAACTCTATTGGTGGTCAGTGTACTTATAGAAGATTCATGCTGCTTGTGACAGTACCTCGATACATGTACTACCTCTCTATCAGTGCACTCAAAATGTATTACATGCAGTGTATGTCATGTTCATAACTCATATGAGTTTGAATAATAATTATGTGTCATATTTAGTCACCATGGAAGGTAGTTACCCTGGTCTCTCCATAGGTTAAGAGTTGTTATGTGTATGATTATCTCAAATGTTTCTGTTGTCTTTTTTTCAAATTGTTGCCAATTGTGTATAAATAATGTGATTTTGATTTGATTTAACAAAACATATATATAGAAAAAAAAAAAGGTTTCCCACTGACCTATCTTGCCGGCTGTATTCTTGTCGTTTAGTACGCCAAAGGCGATGGATGGAAGAATGCAGGCAAAGTACAAGAAGAATGTGGTGGAGATGAGTTTCTGGAGGGTCTTGTGGCCCACGACCCCGTCCCGGAAGTCGCTCCAGTAGTGGGGCAGCCTCCTCCTCAGGTCGTCACGGAGACCACGTCCTATACAGCATCCCTGACTGCTGCTCTGTATGGCAAAAAAAATAATAATAATAATAATGGAGATTGGATCAAATATTGAAAGAAAAGAGGTAGCAGGCATGCAAATGCCATGAAAGCATCTTCAAACTTTGAAAATGAACCACACTAATCAAATGCCTCATACATATTCATGATGATAAATTGAAACACTTTAAAAAGTTTTGATATTTTCATTGTCTCACGCATTGACAATGTGAAACTGGGGACTTATAAGTTATAAATGCTAGAGCGAAATCACTGACTTGATTTCATTTACTAATGGGAAAGAATGTAGGAAGAAGGTGCATATTAGGCTTTGCATTTCACATGGAGAGGGGGTGAATTCCAATTCTGTCCCTTGTCAACTATTTTGCAAGTGTATCTAAAATTTGCAACTGCCAATGTCACACAATACAACTATTACATTCAACCTGTATGAAAAGTACGCACCTAAAATTGACTGTTACACTAAATTGCTCCCTCCTCATCTCCCCCCCCCCTCAAAAAAAAAAAAAAATCAAACTGATGAGTGTACATCATACATACGACGTACATCATACATGTACACGTTTTAAGAATCAAAAAGTGATATGAAATCTAACTGTCCCACACAAAAAGACAAGTGCTTTTCTCATGAAATGAATGTTTGCTTGTTTTTTGGCACTTGAAGCAACAATAAACAGTTATCATCTTTCCTATCCTGAAGTATGTATATAATCTAAATCTTGAGATGGAATGGTTGATTTAGTTCTCATTTTCTCTAAATCTATAAACCAGAGTAGTGTGCATGAGGCTCAATGCTAACAACAACAAAAAAAGAAAATTTCTTTCTTTTCTTTCTTTCTTTGGTCTACTCCTGGTCACACTGACCCAGCGATCAGGTTCAGAGCAGTTCGACTCTGTTTGGGAAACAAACACTCTCCTGTTATCTCGGCGTTATTCACGTCACACCACTTCTTCCGAGGCTTGTCTTACATTATCGAGACACAATTGAGCAGCCCTAGCGGAAATGAATCAATTACAGATCCCGACAATCGATTGGACGTCATCACTCTCATTTCACGGGAAGTGCTATTCACGCTTAGGGCCTGCAAAAATTCAAACTTCACTTGATTAAATTGCACTGATTACATTTTCTTTGTTCACATACTCTCATTTTTTCCCCTTTACTTTCTGCGTACAAGATATCATTTGATGTGCTACAAAACCATCCCCCAAATGTATGTCATTCCAAATAAACAAATTGCAAATACAATTACAACACTGCCCCAAGAAGAAGAGCCTACGTACCTGCATGCAAATAAGTCAATCTTGAAAATCAAGTTTTTCTCATTTTTTTTTCAAGGCATGTCTGCTATAAACGTCATAACCTCATTGTTTGACCAAATATAGAATAATGATAACAATTACCCCAGGGACAAAGGAGAAAAAGAAAGTAATAAATGTATGTATGTATATAAGCAAACAAACAGGAAATTGATGGCAGGAGCATGAAGACATAAATGACGTACTTCATTAACTTTATCTATCTAGCACAGCACGCAAACAATTTTGAATAAGACATTTATCGTTGACTCTGTAGGAATGGCACTATTGTGGAGAGTGGCATTACATATTACGTGTATATCTATTGCTGAAAACAAGAACAGTGATTGCCTTATTTATCTGTAACTAGAAGTTGATGTCATTCTTGTTCTTGTCATATTCTTAACCCATGCTTTTCCCATCTTGAAATATTTTACCTAGTATGAGGGCTTAACCACTAGATATGCCATTACATACAATGTACGTTCATCCACAGTGCTCCAATGCAACAGGCACAACATGTAGCTACTTGAGAGTTTTCAATTCAATTCAATTCAATTTCAATTCAATTCAATTCAATTCAAGTTTCAATTCAATTCAATTCAATTTATTCAACACAAAATAAATCAAAAGTACATTATGTACACAATAAAAACAAAAGCAATGTGTATAAACATACATGCACATGTTATGGAAATTAATGCCGGGACCCCTTTGAAGCATCTGGTGCTTGTTGTTGGGGCCCAAAACAAGATTATAAGAGAGTTTTGCATTTGGAGATGAAATGTTGTTATATTGAGACCACTGATACCTTCAGATATTACTACATTTCCACTTTTTTTCAGGTCCCAGTACTGATTTCAATGCAGTACTGGAATTTGCAGGATTACTTTCAAAATCAGTCTGGCATTTATTTTTGGAGTACGATGAATTATGTGAATATTTGCTCGAATTCTTTTAAATGGTTTGGTATTGAAGGCTGTGTGTAGAAATGCACATAGCAATGCACACAGTGTATACACTTGCATTCAATGTAAGCTTGCTCAATGACTCGGAATGCCACACATGAACATCTTGTTAGACGAATGCCCTCCGTGGCCAACATTTCAGGAGTGATCAGAGCCGAGAGGTGCGAAACGGGGGGCCCCATTTGGAGGGAGGTGTAAGATCTGCGGCTTCCCTCGTGGTGCCAATTTACGGCATTCGCGGCAGAAGGTGGGGGCTTATTTATCCAGCGAAACTCTTGGGGTGCCGAATCCAATTCATTGGCGGAGCGTCAAATAACTTTTTAATTTTTGCACACCCCGCGCTCTCCACACAAAGTCTACGCGACCAGAGAGTCGAGAGCTGCGAAAGTCTCTCACTGCAAATACGGGCGAGAGGGCAACCAGAACATGACGCATAATGTGGACTATTAATAAGCCTTCACAAACATACTCCAGACTCTATGACACTCCCCATTCCTTCTATCTATTTGTCCTTTCATACATCGTCCTCACCATTCCCTCTGTAGTGTCAAAAATCCAATCAGTCAGTTGCCCTAGACCCTTACACCACTATATCATTATCAGTTTTTCATGGGATCATCCTAGAAGCTACTGCGGAGAGCGGGAGATTTAAAAATTTGACAAAGACTTACGAACCTGGCATATATCTCTCCTCCTTCGTTTTGCCACAAATCTTATCACTGGAGCAAGTATGTAATAAACTGTTTTTTTACCATGTGAAAAAAAAGAATGGTCAAAACTGTGTTTTTTCGAGACACATTCATGTGTCATTAAAATAGATGTAAAAAAAGTACAAAAAGCAGAATGTTAGCGTAGAAGACTGCCATATTATGATGGAATGTTTGATACAATGTGGCATCCTAGGTATGGCACCCAGGAATATTTTGTTTCAGTTTCAGATGTAGATATTGTGCTATAGACCAAAGATACTGCATGTCATGTATACAATAGATTAGGTACTAGGAATATGTGGGCTCACCAAAAAGAAGTTAACATCTTTTCAGCCATCTGCCAGTACATGTCCCTTTCAGTTTTCGAAGATTTATATAATGATAAATAATGAATGAATAAATAAATGAATACTTCATGTTGAATAAGATATAAGTTGATAAACTGAAGTGATCACCACTCCTTCACTCCCTGTGTCTTGCCCTGCCATCCATCCCATTCATTCTCTCTCTATCTACACATAAAACAAATACACAACGACGTAAAACAATAACAGCACTGGACTTACCTATCATTTCAAAGCACTTGACCCAACCCTAGAACTCTCATCTCCCCCTCCCCCTCCACCCCCCCCAAAAAAAAAGATGGCTAAGGTTATACATAAAGAGAGATAAAGATAGAGATAACAGGATAGATATAGATAAACAAAGAGAGGTATAGAGAGAGAAAGAGAGAGAGACTCGGCACGACTTGATGGTATTATTTCATGCCGAGAGCTTCCGAATTGTTTTCCATCAATTATCTGGTAAGCGATAGGCTCCCTCCACTGGGAGAAGAGTGGTCTGCACAGTGACCGGCGTCTGGCATGAATAAGTCATGCAGAAGGTGCCGATCAGAGGAGGGTCCACTGTTCAAAGTTAATCAATGCAAGAGGCTCCTCGTCCCATAAGTGAAGCACACGATCTTGATTGCCACGATGTATGTCGTATGTATATACCACGTTTATACAGATATACATTGTACATACATTAAATACCATGTATGTCTATTTTCATTCAATGTACATGTAAATATATACATTTTTTTTTATATCTATTCACTTCTAATCAAATAGTACAAAATATAACAATTCACTTTGGTATTACTGTGCAACATAAGAGAATAATACTTTTGAAGATAACTGAAATAATTATATTTCATGTTTCAGTATTATAATATACATTTGCATATACATCCACACCTCACACAAACACACTGCTGTATCCTTTTTAGGCCATGGACCAAAGCTATATTGATATATAAATGTCTATGTACATAGGTTAATAACTACCTGTTTGTTTATTTTGTTTTGTAATGTTTTGCATCGCTTTGTTTGTTTTGTTTTTCAGCTGAGTCACACATGTTTGCACCATTTCAAGAAACAAGCAGAAAATGTTATATTGCATCACAACTTAAATGCTGTCGAATATGAAACAGCACACTGAGTGAGTGACTCATGAAACTGTCACATAATACAAGCTGAATCATTAGGGACAAGGATGCATTCCAATGCAAACACAGAATGAAAAACACACACAAAAAAAAAACCATAGAGAGAACACCATCAGTCATCCCCCCCCCAAAAAAAAAAAAAAAATAAAATAAAAATTGCTGTTCTAGAAACGAATGAAGACCATTATATTTCATTTTTGGTTTGTATAAGAATCTTGACGATGTCATTCTGAGTGGAATGTTTTTTAAACCTTTCAAAAACTCTGATTCATTCTCTAGTTGTATATTAGTTGGAATCTGATTGGCACAGCTGCCTTAGAAACCATTACTGTAAAAGTGGATATTTTCGCGTGACTAATTTTTCGCGCTCGGCGGGGTAAGAAGAGTTTTGTGTGTTTTTAATTCCGCGGAATCAAGACATCAATTACTGGAACATGCAGCAAGCAAAAATATTTGTGTGCTTTTATTTTCACGCTAGTTTCGGGTTGCGTGAAATGCGCGAAAATTTCAACACCGCAAAAATTTCCACTTTTACAGTAGTCTTCCTGTTTGAATGAGGCATTGCTATACTGAAATGGGCTGTCTATCTAACTATAGGATCATGGGATAGGGAGTTCACCAATTGTGAATTCAAAACTGTGGCAGGCTATAGCTCAGTGATGCCTGGGCATTTAAAGAATTGCAAAGGATTATTGCTTGTGTCAGGTATTTATTTTGCTGTTCAACCCCTCAAGTCCTGGCAAAATTCTCCTGCAGAAATAATCTCATCATCATCTAAGTGTAACAATTTTATTTTACTATACATCAAATACCTCAGAAAGATTAAATAGAAGTAGACAAAGTCACTACATCTGCACAAAGTCAGAAAGAAATTTACAAATAACTGCTGGTTTGTCAGAGAAAAATGAATCTTACTCGACTAAAATTTTGTCAATTCAAAGAATCATTTATAAATTTAAGAGCCTTTCGAAATACAACAAGTGCAACAAACAGATACAAACACCAATGGCCGAAGCAAAGGGTATTTATTTTCTTTGTACATATTCCTATATGAAACAAACAACAATGAATAATAAAAGTTATAAGACAAAATACAGCACCAAAGCACAGAAAGATGGTTTTGGAGGTTTGTTGGGACAACGAGACACAAATACACAAGTGATGGCTATGATTGATTTTTTTTTCTTGTTTCCATAGAGACAATATCCTGCCATCTAAATGTCCTTTGCTGTTGTTGTTTCCTTAACAAACAATATCGGCACAAATACAAGCTCTGCTTTTATGACCGTGAAATAAATGAAAGTCGTTTATCTTCTTTGCCCATCCCAAGTGAGGCTGAACATGAGGTGAGATTTTTGCTCACTTGTGGTCGAAGCACTGCTTCTTATTAAAGTAAATACTACTACATTGGTCATTTGGGATGAGACGGCGTGTAATCAATCTCCTATCCATGCCTACAGGGGACAATTACAGTTACAAACCATGGGGCACGCAATTCGATTTTTAAAAGACCTTCAGCGGGACTCCATTAAACCACCACTGTGCCTTGTACTGTTGGGTGCCTTAACCGTTTCAAAATTTCTTCTTGTGTGAACACAAACAACACAGAAAGAAAGAGAGAGAGAGAGATAGAGAGTAAACAAACATATGGTGTGTTCTCATATTTGTAATCCTTTCATTTGTCAAGTTCGAAAGAAAAGAGTAGATAGAGGCTGATAGACTGGACTTTGTCTTTTTCTGACAAAAAAAGAAAGAAAGAAAGTGTGAAATGCTATTCAATAATGACCTGTTTGAAGAACTTGAACTCATTCCTAGCAATGGATACCTATTAACTGGATGTGAACTGTGTCAAACATAAGAAAAAAAAAGTTCCCTCCATTTTGGATTTTTCCCATTTCAGTCCCAACCAAGCAAAACTGCACTGGCAAATTTGTTCTCGATTTCTGCAGCTCCATTCTCCTTCTACCTTGCTTCTAGCACCTTCCCTTCTGCCTACGCCTTTCTCTGCCTTTCTTTTTTTCCCCCTTTCTGTTCAATCCCGAGGGGGGAGGGGAAGGAGAGATCTACTGAAATTCCTTCCAGCCTGGTAATAGTCTTTGACACTTCTCCCATTCAACCATTCATGGAATGGACGCCTTCAATCAGCATGGCAAACTGTCTACATGCAATGCCTGATTTCTGCTGCATTCAATCTTTGACAGTCTTTCCTTTTCTCTTTTGGGGGTGGGGGGGGGGGTGGGGTGGAGGGGGTGGTGGTGGTAGTACGGCTGGATGGGGGGAGGATGGAGGTTATTGTTACAATGCATGGATTAATCCATGATGACAGAATTTGGGATTGAGTTTGGAAAAAGGCTTCCCTCAAGGTCATTCTAATTCTGACAGACCTACATTTGTACAAACTCTGCTATATCCACACAGTCTGCTGTAAAGTTGTCTGATCGTACATAAAGTTTGATTTCCCATAAAATCACACAGCTTGGACTGCAATCTACTGATTCTGGATTACTGTAAAGGTGGACATTTTTGTGGTGCTGAAATTTTCATGCATTTCACACAACCAGAAACTAGCGCGAAAATAAAAGCACACAAATATCTTTACTTGCCATACGTTCCTGTGTTTGATGTCTTGATTCCGCAGAATTAAAAAACATGCGAAGCTCTTTTTTCCGGGCTGAGCGTGAAAAATTAGTTGCGTGAAAATATCCACTTTTACAGTAAACAGGCAAGTTGATTGTGGAGGCAAGTGTGTATGTGTCAAAAAAGTGTGTGTTTTGGGGGAAAAAATGTGTGGGTGCGATAACTTTAAAATGAGAGAGGCTGAATGAAACTTTGAGGGAAGAAGTGATATTCAATGAAAGTAGGGTACCATGTAAAGTGTAGAGTGATGGCCAAGTGGATGAAATGACTTAGGTCTCATGCATATCAGGTAGGCACTGGCCAAGAACATAACTAGAATCAACAAATATTATAAGTTGCACACAAATTGACAAAGAATTAAATATTATAGGAATGCATCATTCCTTTCTTATGAGTTACAATTCAGAAGGTAATCTTGCAGGGTTTTAAAAACCTCATCTGCAGTTTACTAACTAGGTGGTAAACAATCAGTACTACAAACATTATGAATTTCAAACTTGTGATGAATCTATGTTTTTTTTAATTTCTTGAATCTCGCATGCCAGGCACATAAATTCCTGATGTGCCATACCAGTCAGAGGATATCTCTCATGGTGACACAACATTTGCTCCTGCGACAAATGCTCCGGTCATATTTTCTCCAAGGACGTAGGGGTAGGGTTGTAATAGGGTTTTAGATTTAGTTTGATGTGAAGATTAGGGTTAGGGTTATGTTTGTGGGTATAATTTATGTTTGGCTTAGCGTACAGATATTTCATGGGAGCAACTGTCACAGACGCAAATGTCACGGAACCATCTCGCACTGATGCAGAAGAATTGAAACATGCTTGTGAAATTTGCCATGTGATGTGGTTATCTTATTCATACAGTGCATTGTAAGCTCCTATGGTAAAGGACTGTCCTGGTGCAGTCCAAGTATGACTCACTGCCCTCTACTGTTGGCTATCAGCCACTCTACACATCCTCATGCTCTTGAGACTCTGGTGCTAATCTTAAATAGCACACTGTCTAACAAAATGAATGGAGAGGAAATAGACAAGAGCACACAAGGAGCTATTAGAACAATGATTAACTCACTGCCTCCAGAAACGTACTAGGTTCTTGTACAAAGCCTATGGGGGTTTGAGCCTCTGACAGGGAAGGGGTTAAGACAACGCACATGGCACTTTTGAGTCACATTTCACCAGCACAGATTGACTGACGTAAAGAGGTAAATTGGTCACAGCTCACAAATAGCCTTATCTTGCCCACTTGGACTGTTGATGATTGGTTTGTCTGCAGAGAGCAACATGGCGTCTTACCTCATTGAAGTTGTCAAACGGTCCCACGCTGGGTCTGGAGGTGCGTGTGTGTCTGGGCGGATAGCTTTGTTGGATTGCCAGGTCCTTGGCGTGCTGGGTCAGCATCTGTTTGAACTCTTCCTCTGTGGTGACAATAATACAACAATCATCATGGTGGTATCTTTCCACTAACATTGCTTTATTTGGATCACCCCTACATTGCTGGTATAATGATTGGTATTATTACATTAAACATAATTTGAGATTCTTTGCTAACTCTCCTTTCCTGCATTAACAAACATGAGAATAATAGAAAAGATGATGATGACGATGGAGACAATGCTGATGATGATGATAATAGTAATGATATTAATATAGTACTAAATGATAATAACAACAATAATAATGAAAGTAGCGATAATCATTATCTTCATTGCCAATAGTATCATCATGTTTATTATTATTGTCGTTGTTGTTGTTGTTCTTGTTCTTGTTGTCGTTGCCATTATCATCATCATCATCACTATTATCATTATTTTACAATAACAACAAGAATTGCAATTATGGCAACTTTCAAAGGCAGTAATGATATCAATCCATTATTGTCATCAGTAGATCATTATAACATGATCATGGTATGATTACTTAATAGTTCCATGATCTACATGTACTACTATACCTCAACCCTTACTTTAATTAATATTTCCCATAAGTTTGATATCATGATTGATATTCTGTTATCATTATGATAATCAGGATGGTAACCTCAGACAGCCATCCATGAAATGTTTCATATCTAATGTAGATAGCATGGCATTTTTATATTGCTATTGTAATTTTGTGATATGGGCATCAATTTTTCGGCCTTCTTGCAGGCATTTTAATAATTTGGTAAAAGTACTGAAAGACTGCATGCCTCTCACTCTCACTCTCACTCTCAGTCTTTATTTCACTTTTGTTACTTTTATTCAAGGGGTGAAGGTGATACCTATTCCTGACTCTTACTTCGAGAGTAAACTACTGACTTATGAAATTCATGAGCTTCAATTATAGCTACTTTGATGTGTTTGCTGTTTACATCCTATACAAACTGCTTGGAATTTACCTCCAAATTCAATCTTCAAACAATATCTTATCTGAAATCTACCACAAAGGAAGGTAACCAAATAAAGAAATTGAAACATTGTATGCAATACAGTAGGACTACATATGAAAGGGGTGGATTAAACTCTGAGCAGAGTGTGGCCATATGTAATACTTATCTGATCATTATGTAGCACTACCAAAAAGGATATATTATCATTGCAATAATAATGATAATAATAATTTATAATATTCATATTTTTTTTTAACATGATACATTACATTCACCACACTTCATCCTCTCTCTCCTTCTTTCTCTAAAGGTGCATACATGTATGTATGCTTGTATATATGTACACCTGTTTCTGTTTTACTCATGTATATGTTTGCATGTTTGTATATGTTTTTGTACATATACCATGTTTGTATGTTTTTACATACCATGTTTGTACGTACATGTGTATCTACATTGTATCACTCTATCTGTCTACCTAATGATATACAGGTAATGTGTGTATGGCAGATCTCAGGCACAACTCCCTGAATAGGACTGTCCATGTTTACCTGTCTTGACCTCCAGGAGAATCTGCCTGCACTCGATGTCGGCCAGCAGGGTGGCGAAGGTACGGGCCGTCTCCAGGGCATTCTTGGTCCCCTTCTCCCGCATCGGGGCCAGGACCAGGATGAAGAAGCGGATCTCCTGGCTGGTCCGCCCCAAGTTGGCGGGGTGCTTGAGGCGGGCGATGGCCACCTTGCGCCTCTGGAGGGACGGTAATGAGCATCTGGTAGCAACAAGAAAAAAAAAAAAGGAGTGAAGTACAGAAAGAGAGTTACTGTTTAGTATCATTTACCTACATAGTACCTCACACAGAATCAATTGATATAATGGGACAGAACAGATACTGTAAAACGAGGAATTTTCGCGTGCATTTTAATTTCGCGACTTTCGCGACCGCAGAAATTCGCGAAATTAAAATGCACGCGAAAGTTTTTGTCTACACTACATGAATTGAACGCCAGTGGCAATTCGCGAAAATTTCATGCCACGAAAAAGGCTGTCGGCTCCAATTCGCGAAAATTTCATGCCGCGAATATATCATGTTTTACAGTAATTAAAGGACAAGTCCACCTTCATATACATAAGGATTGAGAGAATGCAGCAATATTAGTAGAACACATCAGTGAAAGTTTGAGGAAAATTGGACGATCCGTTCAAAAGTTACGAATATTTTAAGTATCTGCGCAGTCACTTCTGGAAGAGAAGACTACTACAGTGTATGATGTCACATGCATACAACTATATAAGGAAAATAAAAAGAGAATTTCACAAAACTTTACTTTTTGAATAAAGTGCACATTTCTTCAACTTGCTACTGACGTACGTTAAGGGTAATATCATTCCCCCTGCCTTCTGAAAGAGAGAAGTCGAGTGTTCTTTTATTATGCGAGAAAAATGGAAATATGTTGAATTTTCTTTATTCTTTCTTTATATCGTTGTACTCATGTGACATCACAAGCTATAGTAGTCTTTTCATCCAGCCATGACTGAGCAGAAACTTCAAAAATTCATAACTTTTTAACGGATTGTCCGATTTTGCTCAAACTCTCATTGATGTGTTCTACTAATATTGCTGCATTCACTCAACCCACATGTCTATGAAGGTGAACTTGTCACTGTATCAGATTATTAACTATCTTTCAATGCAGAACTGACTTGAGTGCAATGTATCTTGGACTCATATGGTTGTGTCACTGCAAAAATTGGTTTAACATGAATCATATGCACACAAGCTACTGGTGTAGACAGAACTTTACAGCATTGATAGAGATGCCAAACAGCAATTTAGATAAGATGCAGCCATATTAAATGTTTTACATGACATTCCCTCAGTGAGAATGATTTCTTAACTTTTTCCCCTCTCCCAATGGATTTATCAAGTCAATGGAAGATTACTAAAACAAGCATAGACGGAAAGAAAGCTCTCCTTTTCTGAATCTGGACACTGTAAAACATGCTACCAATGGTACATGTATGCAATTGTATATATGTGTATTTGTATGTAAAGCTAATGTTTAAGAAAAATGTGTTTTGTTTTGTTTTGTTTTATGGTGTGCACGTGAAACCATCTTACTCCCCTTGAGATATCATCTGGAGACATCATACTGGTCTCATTAAAATCTGCTACACACATGTTGTATGCTCAATGCATCCATCATTAAAACAAATTGCCCCCTTGTTTATCATGAATATTTGTGGCTACTGTCAGCGCTGAGGACAGTGGTGGAGGCACGGATCCCTCTGTTAAACCAGGTATATGTAATCTGAGTGTGTGCCTTTCTAGCTCTGACATTATGCACTGACATCCATCCCAGAGCCACAAACGCGATGCATGCCTCTTTTCTCGCCAAGGCCCAAAAGTCCCCAAAGTCAGCGACACAATGGTGTACATTTGACAGAACTAAATTAAGTGTACTGTGTCACTGACACGTTTTCAGTCTTTCTGTCTCCCTCTTCTTCTATTTTTTCCCCACCTTGCCCGAACACGACCTGCGGGGAAAATGATTCCGCGGCAGCCATGCGGTGGCTCATCTCCCTGACAGGTTATGCCGTTGGGCATACCACCGTGGCACCGTTACAACCACCTTAACCCTTCCTGTGCTTTACACACCAATCGGCATATCCACTGGAGCGCTTAGCTTTAATCGATTGTTACAGATGTCAGAAAACTAACTACCAATAAATGGAGATTACATAAGCCCCTTAAATTCCCATGGCCTTCCTGTTGGACTAAGGCACATTGCTACTGCCTTAGAGCTATAATAGGGCTGGCTAGTTTCCAACTTTATATTCAAGTTTGGCTTATTTTCATTAATAGTGAATGCTGATGAAAAAGCATGGCAAGTTCCAGCCATGTAACAAGACACAAAAAGGGTTAACTCACTACAAGCTACAGGACCTTGGGGTGCCGGTGCTTGCTGCTACCTGCTCTCAATAATGCAGAATAGCAGTAGACACAAATGCAGCCACATGTGTACCTCCAAATAGAATAAACGAGATATTCCCACATGTTCCAGGCACATACACATTAATGCCTTTGTCTGCGGATTTTTTTTTTTTTCATAATCATTTTCTCAGGCACAGGGCTACCCTGTAATTAACTCTGTAACACATTCCAAAAGTGTTCATACACCTGATACCTGTCATGTGTTATTGGGTAGTAATTACATCTTAAGCTCCTTTCCTCTTACCCCCACCCCCCCCCCCCTCCAACCATCTTCTCTCTAGCTTCTTTATTGACCTTCATCAACATTCCTGAACTTGTAAAGAGCACCTACATACTGTGGTTGGGATGACGAGACCTTGTATCTCAAATATTGGCAAAAATCACATATTTTTGATTGATTGTCAGATAACTGATGAGGTCATGTCTTGCCAATATCCTAGCTGTATTACCCCGAAAGAGAAGCCATTATTAGGGACATGTCAATGGAAAGGCAATTTCATTTATCATAATGCTTTGGCTGCCATTCTTTTTTTGTTTGTTGTTTAGTTCTCCTGAACATTTGAGATACGAGGTTCTGTTACCCCAACAGCAATGTATGATATCACTGGTCCCAAATTCACAAAGGCAATACACTTTGGTGTGAGCATTAAAAATTCATGTTTACTTCACAGAATTGAACCAGCCTCATTTGGTTCAAGGTAAAAGGAGATGCATGTATTAAATATTTCATCTGGGCATGACCTTTACTTCTTGCAGATATGTGGGGCAAAGCTAATTGGCAATAGAATGACATGATTTAAATATGGAGTTTATTGAAAAAAAAAATAAAAACTTAAAGACTAAGCACAGTTCTCAGAAGGGCTCAAAATTCATCTTCCACCATTTGGAATATACTTGCACTACATCAAAAGGGTCTACCAAGAAACTTGTTTGGCTGACGCAGTTGTTTTGGAGTACTTTGAGATCAAAGGTATTGAATAATTCTGATCATGTGCATATGACTTTTATTTCTGAAGCGCCCTCCACATACAGTTGTACTTAGGTCGAACGTTATGTGATGATCAATCATGTCCCAGTAATTATATTTTTCAACATGTTACATGTAATTAACTACAGAGTGAAAGATTGGTGGATACTGCTGTGGCCCAATTTGTCGATTATCGATAATGAAAACTTATATAGCACCCAAGATCGGGTACTGTAAAACACAACATTTTCGCGGCATGAAATTTTCGCGAATTGGGGCCAACAGCCTTTTTCGCGGCATGAAATTTTCATGAGTTGCCTCTAACATTTAATGCATGTAGTGTAAACAAAAACTTTTTGCATGCATTTTAATTTTGCAAATCTTGGCTCACATACCTCGTTTTACAGTAATCTCTGAGATTGCAACACTTGCGGCATACCTATTTGGCTAATATTTTGCATTTACGTCATTATGCAACTGAAATCGTGCTATTTCAACATTATTTCATCCTTTTCTTATGCATATGTGTATATTTTGGAGCAAAAATCAAGCAGTTCTGCAGGCATATTGAGAACTATGTTTTCACTTTAAGTAGATAATCATTGCTATACCTATATACACAAACTATTCGGCTGAAAAATTTTGCAATCATGTAATTATGATGCAATATTGCTCACTATTCTACACATGATCAGATAAGATAAGCACTGGACACCTTATGTAATGCTATTTCATGAATGCTAACACAGAACAGATGAAATTTCTCAAGATATATTCATTATCTGATGTATAGAAAATAGATTTTAGATTCCCGTGACCTTTGAGATTCAATCAGCATGATACTGACATTCTTGTTTTGATATGTCACAGGTAAACTTGTGTGATGAAGTTGACACTTTACCATGACAGTCAGTCAATCTCCTTTGATTTCTATTAGGTCAATACACCTGCAAATAGACTCCACTACTTCATTCAACCAAGTGGTTATTCACGCATTCAACTCCTGACTTTGTTGTTGTTGTTGTTTTTTCTCTGGACAGGTTCCTTTAACAGTCATACGCAAACAAACTGTTCATTTTAAAGAAAAAAAAAAAAGGAGAAGAAACACTGCAGAAAAGTATCACATCGGAGCTAATTGTGCCGGAGCCCTATGTCTGTCTACATGTTCATCAGTCTTTATCAGGGCAACCGTGCCGGGCGGGTAAATGAAATTCCCCAACGGAGGCGTGATCTCCGAGGGAAGGACATCCATCAAGTTGCCGGGAGGTAATATCACGTCAGAGAGCGGCAGATTGACGAAATGGCCCACTCGACGGGAATTGACCACTTAAAAGTGAACGCACATACTGGCCGGCTTATCCCTGCCACATTACCTGGGAGGTGCCAGATGCATTTGCAACAAGGATGCGGACAGGAAAAGGAGTGAAAGTTTTCCAACACATCCAAGGGGTCAACGTCCCGAAAAATATGGACAGGAGCCCATCACACACTGTGAGGTTTATAAAGGACAGAGGTGATAAAACATCTCTACATCAGGAGGGGGGCAGCGCTGCAAACTGTCACTCACACCTCCTGGGGTGATTCACCTTGTTACGATCACAAGACCCACGGTCACACACACTTACACACACACACACACACAAAGAAGAAACTACTACACAGCTCCTTAACAACAACGACTACAACATCGCGGCAAGCTCCAGCTACTTGTATTCAATGGTTTTCCTCAATATTGTTTGCTGGTTCCAGCCAAGTGTGCAAAGTGGCACTCTGCGTTGGGTAATGGTAATGAGCACATTGTGGCTTACAATGAAAACAAGTAGAAAAAGATATCAGACACTTGTTCTGTGGCATACAATGTAGTTATGGTTAAGATTTCCCTCGAAGCAGTTTCTACAAAATGTAAAAGACCATTTCCTTGTTATAGGGATTGGGGAATGCTAGAAAAAAAGAGAGGACATTTAGGGGTTATTGTTGCATGTCACTGCTACTGAAATGTACATAGTTGTAGCCCGAAAATGCCATACTTACATATGCCATGCATCACCTTCAGAAAAATGTCTTCCTTAGATAGAACAATGCCACAAAATTATGATTTGCTCAACTCTTTTTTGACAACTATCTGAATGAGGTATGGCAGGGGTTAAAGCACTTTATAAAAAGAATGATCAAGAAAAGAATTAAGGCATTCTAACACAATAAAACTACAGCGTGGTATCATGAAATGGAAGGGTACGAGCTATCAAATATCATGTAAATCACTGAAAAGATAAATCAGATAATTTGATTTCTTTTTTTTGAAGAGCCCGAAGAGCAGTTTGCCAGGCAGGTGCACTGGTAATGGTCCGCATTCAACCTAAGGGGGTGTGTCAACATTACTCACGTCTAGCCATCTGCAGAAAATACCTCTCACCACAGGCAGTTTGCAGCGGAGGTATCCTCTCTCACTCCTCAAGGTGGGAGCAAGTGCAGATATTGATGGGGATTGTTATTTCTCTCCCCCTCTACCCCTCTTCCACCATCTCTCTCTCTCCCATATTCTACTTCTCTCTGTTTTCACTTGTATAATATCAAGCATTTCCATATATCTTTTCTCCATCTCTCTCATCCTTGTTCTCTCTCCTCATAGCCTAAAAGACACGTGGGGTGGGGCGTGGGTGGGGCATGGGGTTTCATGGGTGGTCCAATTTATTCGCTGCCCACTGGAGTACATTTGAAAACCACATATAGCACCGGTCAGCGAATATATGCGCTGAAACGTATGCCAATCGGTAACAGTCGACTCTAGTCAACATTCTTCGGCTGTGTGTGCACTTACATAGAGATCAGTGATAAAGCTGTAAAACAATCCTGCCACCCCATGACAAAAGGAAGCAACTGTGTGGAATGAGTTTCTTTAATAGTAAATAAAGAGAAATGTCATTGTTTTATGAGGAAATCTGTAGAGTCGCTTCCTTTTGATATGTCTATAGACATTTCACAAATTAGGAGTCATGTGACCTCAATTTCTATACCATCAAGTAGAGCATACAAAAAATACCCAAAATCTAGAAAAAAAAACTTATTTTGATAAAATTCAGAGTTGGTTCCTTTTGTCATGGAACAGTAGAATTTGTCATTGGGATTCTCGAATATCCGAGCCCGGACCAGCCTTCCCACTCCCTGGTATCCCAGCACCACCGGGTCTTTAACCCCACTTCTCACATTCTGCCCCCCCCCCCCCTCCTTCCTATCACATTCTCTTTATCTCTCCTCCTCCACCACCAGGTCTTTAACCCCACTTCTCACATTTTCTCCCCCCCCCCTTCCTTCCTATCACATTCTCTTTATCTCTCTTCCTTCTCTCTATCTATCTGCCTGTCTGTCTATCTGTGTTTTTCTCTGTCTTTGTCATATATCCAGCATTCCTACCTTTTTCCCTCCCTCTCTCATTCTATCTCTCCTTGTTTTATGTTCTACATCCCCTTCTACCTCCACTGCCCTTCTCACTTTTCTTCCTTGCTCCTCCTCCTCCTCCTCCTCTCTCACTGCTACCATCACCATATCCCATCCTCCCCTCCCTCCTCCCCCCCCCCCCCCATTTCTCTCTGATTTCCACTCTACTGATCAGCCCACGTACACCTTACTAGACATACTGCAAGTGTGTCCATATCTCACGTATAGCAGACACCTGCTAGCCTGGAATGACTTGGCCTTTTAACTGCATGCCCCTGACAAAAGGTAATATCTCATAGACTTGAATCATGACACAAAATATTTGCACATGCAATGGGTTTCAATGGTCTCCTGCCATGATTCAGCAGTTAAAAGTTGCATGTGTCAAGATTGCCATGGTCCTCAGAAAAAGGGGTAACAATACAAAAGCCAATCAGCGGCCGAGATAGATTATGACACACATTTTACAAGTAAAAATCAATTAAAAATCAGTGATTTCTCTAATATTAATCTTTTTTTTTAACTGAGAGTCTTTTAGCGTTAGATAACTTAATAGAACTTCTTAGAATCAGAGAGAAGTATTTTTCCGATTGAAGAGTTTTATCTAAAATTACAAACAAGGATGGTCGGGCATGAAGCCTTTGAAAAGTCATGTCACAAACTATGATCCCCATGTTGAAGATCAGACGGCAGAATTTCTGAAGGTTGGGTCTGCCCTAATGATACAAGATGGTTCCACAAGTTTTTGATACTATGCAGCATGTCATTGGCTTCAAACTTTATGCCAACGGAAGAGTCAGCTCTCAAAATAAGAAATCACAAATGAAGTGCAACATCCAGTATGTCTAACAAGCTAACAAGCGTTGATCAATTCACAAGTTTTCCTTCATTCAACAATTGAACAATGTAACCTGCTGCTAAGAATTATAACCAGCAGCTTGAGCAGAGCATGGACATATCGACCCATCATATACACACAGTAAGACAACATGTTGGGCAGAAACATGGCAGAAAGTCGTTGGAAATAAGGTACATCTCTCACTTAGGAAAGGACACACTGAGAGATGCAATATAAGGTGATCCTTTCACACCACTTAACTGGCATATACCTGTTTACCACTAAACCCACAAACAATATACCGATACACCGCCCTGCATTGGTCAATACAACTTTCCTACTTGACTCTTCGCTGAACGTTTCCATGCATATTGTGCGCAGAATACATTACTCTTCAGTTCTATGCAGTGGGTTGCAGCCCATGT
This sequence comes from Diadema antillarum, assembly GCF_040938485.1. Lineage (NCBI taxonomy): Eukaryota > Metazoa > Echinodermata > Echinoidea > Diadematoida > Diadematidae > Diadema > Diadema antillarum. The sequence goes on along the minus strand of NW_027272165.1, from coordinate 632,827 downwards.
ACAATGTATGCAGGCTAAGCATGGATTCACCACTGTTCTCGTTCCACGCAAAACTACATCTGTATCTGAGACAATGGTGTGGTCTGCTATGTGATGCAATCATTTTACGATAATATCATTTGTTTTGTGTTTGTTTACTAAAATGTATTTCTAACACATTTTATTTGGGTCGGTGGGAAGTGGCCAATTAGTGGCTGTCTGAAACCAAATGTTTGGGAGGCTATTGCTTAGTTTTGCAACAAGGGGTATCACATGAAAGAGGGGGGGGGGGGGGAATAAGGGGGAAGGAGGCTTGGTTTAAATCCAGACAGTGCACCCCTTGGTACGGTATAGTATCGGCTGAGGTGAGAATTCAGCATTTAACTTTGGTGAGATACTTTGAAATCACTTTATGAAATATTAAAAAGCATACAATTCTAAGTGGAATTCAAAGTTTATTTGACAAGATTGGTTTTGAAACAAAGTATTAAAAACAAAGCGATCCTAATAAAAGATGGGTCCCACCTTTATTCAAGATCCCCTGGTTGTGGATGTCTCAGCCATTTCAAAATCAATTTTCAGCATATAAACTTTGAATTCCTCTAGCATCATATGCTCTTTCGTATATCTTAAGATGTTTCTCATATCTCAAAAAAATGTTGGAAACCTGAAGCCCCATCAACCGAAACTGTACCATCCCTTTAATCATTATCACCAATGAGAGTTAGATTGTCTGGCTTCTTACCACTATTGAGAGTTAAACTGTCTGAATTTGAAATGTAAAGTGCAGCCAGGAAGTTGAATTTGATCAGATTCAAGTTTGTGGATTTTAACTCATGTACATGTGCCTTTTTCCAGGATTCAATTGCACATGCCATCTATACACAACAAAATTAAAAATTTGCCAAAAAATAGTCAGTTTTCTGTTCTTTTCTTTTTCTTCATAAAGAAGCTAATACTGATTTACCTGATGCAGCCATTTAAGAGTATTGACCTCTAATTTCTATCTCCAATAAAAGAAATGAGAAAAGACAAAACAGACGGGAAAGAAGGATGATTTATGAATTAATTGCACCTTGCAACATAATGCCTCGGAGACAAACTAATTTCTTCCAGTATTGGAATACTAAAATGACTGCATTTGCTGCTATGTGACAGAAGAGAATGCTGCATCCAGTCATCAATAATAGTATACCCTCTTCCGCTTGACATTCCAGTGATCAAATTAAGATCATCAAATACCCAAAATAGGTCAAAATAATCCTCAGGAAATGCACTCAACTGAGCAAAAAAAAACAAAAACAGAACCAAGAACAAAAACAAATGAGAAGGCCACTGAATATTGATACAGAAAAAAAGAGGAAGAGGATCACATAGTATTGACTAATATGGATAAATCCGTCATTTTTATGAAAGCCTGGGTGTGGTGAGCAGCGCATTAATGCTGTGACCCCATAACCTTTACCGAACATTATCCTCTTCGAAAGAGCCTTTCAAATACGGGAAAGCACTGAATCACTGTCTACTACCGATATATTAAAGTCTTGAATGGGCTGCATACGGGTCCTCTAGAGATTTTTTTTTTTTTGGTGTGTGTGTGTGTGTGTGTGTGTGTGTGTGTGTGTGTGTGTGTGTGTGTGCATGTTTTTGTTTTGTTTTGTTTTTAATGGAGGACGCTGTGGTTCTTAAGTGATCTGCACATAAACATTTACATGGATGTCGGTACAAGTTTGCGTCATTCATTGGCTGTGCCGAACAACATGTGGCAATTAATTGCAATCAGCAAGGGCCTGGTGGCGATGCCGCTGCGTCAGCAAAGTGAGGTATGCCAAGAATGCAGAGTGGGGGAATTGGCGGCACGATTTAATTCAATTTGGAAAATGAATGCAAATGCTTACCGCAATCACACACAGAGAAAACAGAACAGAGAGGGTAAACAAGTGACACCCATTAATTAGTTCAAATGAGAATCATTTTCATTACACTCTAATTCATTACATGCGTTAATGAGTTCAATTAGTCCATGAATGCATTTTTATTTCAACTTAATTGACAAATTAGCTTTTAAAAATCAAGCCCTGGACTAATATCAAAACTACAGAATAAAGTATCCACGAAGGATACTAAAGTAAAACCTCCTCAAGAATATTAGCTATGGTAGAGTAATTAGTGTTCTACTTAAATACTACAAACCCATCTTTACAAAGCCCCACCTCTTTTCTGTAACATCTTGTCAGGAGACATTTAAGTATTCAAAAAAAGGAAGAAGTTAGGGTTATATATATAAGCATGTAAATTAGGGTTATATTTAGAGAACACTGCGTAATTACATTCTTTGAGGTTTTGGTGCTTTCTGAGCTCTCTTTAGGCTGCTCAATGCATCATACAGTTGCCTTTTATATAGTGTCGCAATCAATTTCATGTTTAATAGTCCTCATCGAGACTTATTTACCCATTGGCACATCAGCTGCCCTAGCCTCCCTCCCCTCCTCCCCCCCCCCCAAAAAAAACCCCGCAACATTTCAACTGAAATGTGTTATGATATTGACAACCCCTCTAATACCCATGGAAGTAGGATGACACTGTGGGTATACTTACAGGGCACATATCCAGGACTGGTCGTAGTCAAACCCTCCACCCTCACTAGTGCTGGTGCCCTGCACGGTCTTGGCCAGCACATGAACTGTGGGAAGAAAAGATACAATGATAATTGTGACAATGAAAATAATGATTGAAAATATTCTGATTAAAACATCCATCATTGTTGTTGCCATATTTGTACGAGGACCAATAGCAAACTATATCAGTGATGGAAATTATATCACCATTTAGAAAGTTATAAAATCATCACATTTCTGAAAAGCTTGTGAAACGAAATTGCCCGGAAACTCAACACACTAGTATCACTGTCACTGAATGAGTTCAATGTTGAAATGATATTTGTGCAACATTTCCTATCTCTGAAAAATAATTTCTTACAGCACATAAACACATTTCAAGGTAATCATTATGCTGTTTGAGACCATTTGATTTTCAAAGCCACCACTGATACTTGTAAGAAGTCCCCTGCTCATCTCATCCAAAAAAAAAAAAAAAAAAAAAAAAAAAAGTAGCCTTTAGCACAAAGAGCTCAAAAAAGGACAAAGTAATGATCTGACAACACTTGATACCAACATCTCTTGGCTGCATAGAGTGCAAAGGAATTTGGCAAGCTATAAAAGATTGATGTCCCATAATGTGATGTAATCAGCTTTAGACTTGGCCTTGAAGACACTACCATCTAACCAGGCGTCCATTCACAGTTTTAGCTATACAGCAGATGGGGCAAGACAGGACTTAAAGGAGAGACATTAACATGATTTCAAACCCACGTCTGTCCGATCGAAAGGCGGAGTACTTGCTCGAACATTAAACCTCTGCACCTCAAGGGCACAGAAAGGAGGTTAACAGCCATTTTCTCAACCACATGGAGCACAAGCTAGCCAGGCATGGCAGCTTGGCCGGGATTCACTCCCATTATGTGCTGAGTTTTAAAGAGTGCACGGTGCATCTTCCCATGTTGCCCTTCAAGGAAGTCATCAGAGTAAGTGTCATCAAGACGTCTACCCAGAGATCAGGTTTTCAGAGGATTCCCGGTCATAAAGCGTTCCCCACAAAGAGAAAATACACGACAGCACTTTAATTGATAAACAACCTCTTTCAAGAAAGCCTCACGCTGAGAGTGTAACATGTCAGATTCCAGATGAGGGGAGAGAGAGAGAGAAAGAGAGAAAAAAAAAGATTGTTTTGTTTTGGTTTATATGAGTCTACCAAGCAGAGAGAAATATTCATGTATGCGTGCTCACTGCACAGAAAACGTCACACAGCAGATTCTTCAGTAGGGACGGTCTCAGAAAAGCTACCGGGAGAGATATATGTGGGAATGCATCCCTCAGCTCCCCGGGAGCCTCACTGGCAGTCCCTTACAGAGAGATGGCTCACTGGAACAAAATACTGTATACGCTATAATTTTCGCGTACATAAATTTTCGCGAATTGCCGCTGCCACACATTTTCGCGAGTGGTTAAATTCGCGATTGGGGGACCAGAGAAAATATGAAGTGGCAAAGAAAGTGTGAATTTTCAACTTATTAGCAAATAAGAATGATACTAGTTATACATCATATGAAAAAGACTTGCCAAACTCTGCGAACTAGTAAGTTAGAATTCAACATTTTGAAGTGGTTAAGTCCATCGCGCTAGATTTCTGACGAGTGGTCCCCTTGCGATAATGGATTGGCTCTCTACAGTATTCGTAAGTAGACGTGGACGTGCATAAACAAGCTTAGCCAGTATGGTCTGTTCGGTAAGCCGTGACATGGTATACTAGTACTGAAATGTTTGTATCATCAAGGCAAGGGATTCATTTTGGAAGGTAATATTTTCGCGTGTTGTTAATTTCGCGAATAGCTCCCGACTCGCGAAATTCGCGAAAATAAAACCCCCGCGAAATATATAGCGTATACAGTACTCTGCATTCTCTGCAGTGAAATAAACTGATCAATGGTAAGCAGAGTCCTTTATAAACCCTGCAATTATAATACTGTAACCTTTGCAGGAACATCATGATTAATTCTTGAGAGATACCCTTCATCATTTTTGGATTTCTGATAGTTTTTCACTGCTCTAAACAAAAAAATACCATGATACATTCAAAACATTCTGAAGTTTTGCAAAATTAATCAGTTCGTGGGTACTTTGTGCTACAACAGTCTGTAATGTCATGTTCATTATAAAACATTTTGAGTGTGGGTGACAATAACTTGTGATTCAGAGTACCAGTTTCTCTATCATATCACTGTATATGCCATATATTTCATGGGGTTTTTCTTTTCGTGAATTTCACCACTAGGTTGCTACTTGCAAATTTTACAACACGCCCAATTTTTGACTTTGATAACATTGATCATGAATGTGACTTGCGTAAGTACATTTCTCCAGCCATTACTGTACTGCATGATCATGAATGTCAACCACTACCGAAATTGTCAGGAAGTCCCAATTCACACACACACACACACACACACACACACACACACACACACACACACACACACACACACACAAACACACACAAACAAACAAATAATGATAAACTTGATATTAATGTGGCATATACAGTACCAAGCACTCCTTTCTCAGGAATTTAATGCTTCTAGAAAACACTGAAGATGTCTATATGATGACAATGTGTCAATTCAACAATGCGATAAGACAAAGATGGCAAAGATAGTCTTACACTGTAGTTTCATTGCATTGGTTTGATAATTGTGCAGTATTTTTAGTGCATCTTATCAAACCAGTGAAAGTGCTGTTTGTGTTGTCATGATGAGTTTATTATCGACATGATATAAGCGCACTGTTGTTAATGAGAAAGTATATGAACCATGAATCAAATCTATGGTTACATCATCTCAGGGCTAGGAGGATAATGAGAATCATTGCGGCTTAACTCAATTTTTGTATTTTTTCTTTTCTTTGGTGGGGGGAGGGGGGAGGCACTAAAGTATATTATGAAGTTGTCCAAAGTTAATGGCCCAAAGGTTTTTTTTATGATTATACTTTTATCCTGTATGAAATAAAACAAAGTATGGATGTAAGAATAGCTAACATGAAGGACCAAAAATAAGGAAAGTATTCTGTTGTTCACATACGAAACACCAAAGGGGAAAAAATATCATACACACTGCCAACTAAGCAAGTTCTACACATAAACAGCAGATTGCCTAGTACATCAGGTGATGATCTAATGATTAATTCTGGATTGATATATATATGCTTTCCTGCAAAACATCATTAACTATTCTCTCACAGGATACACTGATTGCATTTCCTTGTTAAGTCTGATTTCTATAGACATTTTGTCTTCCTCAAATCTCATACTCTGCTTTGATATATGTACATTGCATAGGATGCATATATATACCCCAACACTGAGGGTACTTATTCACTTATCTGAAATGTAACGCAGCAAATTAGACGGCGCTTTCAAACACAAAATGTGACGTCTTCCGTGTCAGCTTAATATGTGATCCTACACACCCTGAGGGAGAGCAGTCTACACATTGCCCCGTCGTGAAACTCGCCAAGAATAGAAGAAAAGTCGGAGTGAAATATGGTTCCAAAGTTCTAATTGGAGCAGAAAATAGAGAGGGGCCATGGATCCTGCTCGGGCTCACCACAATCAATCATATCGGGAAAATTCTCCCTGACGTCATCTCGGAGTTCGGAGGGGAGCGCGGGAGGAGAGATTGATCGCATCTGCCGGGAGAGAGACCGGAGGATGAGACTTGTCTCGATGCGGCATTTGGGCCTTTCGTCTCCTGGCAATTAAACAATCACCTAGGAAGTTATGTTTCAGAGGTATACCAGTAGCGAGTGGCTCCACTAGCAATGCATTGTCATAGGCCTGTCATCAATTTTTTTGAATTCGAGGTGCAGTTAGGCATGTCACAGCATAAGACAACATCTCAGCTAGGGAAACGGATTTTGCCAACCAACAGGTCCTGTCCAAATTGTCAGAAATCATAAGACACCATTCACTTGGAAGTAATTATCAAAAAGTAGCTAACTCATAAGTAGAAATGATGTCGCACCCATCCTCTTTATCTCTGCACATGATTACACTCCCACATACATTCATGAAGCGTGCCGCCGTGTACACGCTGTATCTCCATGCAGAATGCAACTCGTACAGTGACTAAAATTCATCTCGAATACTTTTTATGAGCATCTCACATCTCTCTCTACATTCTATATTGTAATCTCATTTTGTCTCTGTTTCTCTCACCCTCCCCATCTCTCTCTCTCTCTCTCTCTCCCTTGTATCTCTTCCTTTCTTTCTATTTTCTCTTTATCTCTATCACCCCTCTCCCCTCCTCCCCCCCCCCCCCCCCCCCGTTTTTCTCTCTATAAGTTTTGTCCAGCTAATTTTCCCCTTGCACAATATAGGGCATGTATCACTCTAGTTGACACCCTCCCCAGCGAAAAGCCAAGAAAACTGCTGTGCAGATCAGCTGGGAAAGGAGGCAGCCTGCTGGCATTTTGTGACCAGAGTTTCAAAAGGTCTTTGAATGTCACTTCAACCACTCCCGTGGTCGCACTGACATCAATGGGAATTTCGTGGGAAACCGCACATTCGTGCCCACAGTATCACGCATCCGTGAAAAGTGGGGGCCCAATGCCTTATTAACCCATTGAAGATGAGTCCCAAGAATACTCGGGCAAGTGTCCACGGGAAATGTGTGTTGGAGCAAAATCAGCCCGTCCTCAATGGGTTAAACACACAGAAACTCTCCACTAGTGAATTTCATGGCTCCTACAAAGATTACAGCATCTGAAGTACTGTATAGGCCATACATATTTCACGAGTGTGACATTTTGCAAATTTTGATGTATGGAGGACAATCTCACAAATGGGTGAATTTGTGATTGAAAGCCATTACGAAGGAAAGAGGAAATAATCTTCAGCTCAATTCAAGCAAAAATTTAGCAATTTCCAAATCTGGAAACAATGTACGTACATTGTTTGCATTACAGGAGAGACTCTGTTTGTGAGTTGGCACTGCCATGAATATCAGTAAATTTGCACAATTCAGAAATAGGATTGCTGCAAAATATACCACATACCTACAAGGGTCGCTGCAAAATATACCACATACCTACAAGGGTCTAGATGAGTCTCCTAAACTTTCTCTATGGAAAATCGTACAAGCTGAAATTTTCGCGGTGGTTTTATTTTCGCGAATTTCGCAAATCGCCTTTGAACCGCGAAAATAACAACACGCGAAAATATCCACGCGCAAATAACTAAGTTCATTTAGACCCTCGCAACCGCGAAATTAACAACACGCGAAAATGTCCTCCAAGTAGCAATTCGCGAAAATATCTGTACGCGAAAATTTCAGCTCGTACAGTACTTACTCTTCTTTTCTACTCAAAACTTGGGGGGTGGGGGGGTAAAGAGTTCCATTCCCTTGGGAATCCTAGCATCTCATCCCTGGGAGTGTGATAGGGGGAGATAGAGGGGACTTCTCTCTCTTTCTCTCATCTAACCATACACTACATGGTCCTACTGACAGCACTTTTCATTCCACTGCACTACATGCATTCATAAAGCTTTATAAGTGATTTAAAGACATGCCATCCATGTACCTTTTATATGCAAACTGTTTGTTTTGCATTTTTTTTTTAATATTTTTTTTAACGAAGACCACTGTGTGGGCAGTATACTCCATCTCCTTCCAAATGATGCATTGATGTATAATGAAAACATTACACAAATACAGACAATGAAATACATAGGTAGCCTCATGCAGCCCACTATAGGAGAAAAATAACATTCAATTCATTCAGTAGATTTACATGGGCATTCATCCAAGATTAACATGCAAATGAGCTCATCAATAAAACAATTTCCATTCAGGAAAAAAAAAATTCATCTCACGCTAAATTGAGTAATGGTGATGTCACACAGCATCCACGTGGGAAATGCATCATTAATTTGCCAGTTTGCTCCATGGGACCAATTTGCTACAGACTCCCTGTAGTCTTTGCAGGGACATTTTGCTTCCACATGAATTGTATTACAGTGGGGAAAGTCTGTTCGCTGGTCTCTCTTGGTTTGATGGTATACATTATCACTGGGCACCCACAAATCCATTTCTTCCAGTATAAACCACGGTCCTACCACATTGTGTTTGATCATGAGAATCTATGCATACAACTGTTGTTAGATGTGTCAAACAATTTGTAACTTTAAATTCTCATCTAAGTCAGACTGACAAATGAACAGAAACCTCTCTTACAAGTTAATACAACACTTGTAATCACATGAGTGGCTGAAATCACAAACCACTAAGCAGAAGTGAGAAATAAGTGTTACTCCTTTTTAAATTAGTAATTTCCCACCTTTGCTTTTTATTTTGTTGCATTTCTTGTCATTAAAGATGGGAGGCAATATTTTCTTAGTCGACCTTAATTTCACACAGAGCAGCCAACTTCTGAAATTCGCTGCAAACAAGCTGCAGAACATGTAATATAAACTACAAGTTGAAGTTATAGGACTCTGTAAGCTGTTCTACCAATGACAGTATGCAAGAACAACATCTTCTGTGTTATCAGAATCGTATCAAGCAAAGCAAATGTTGATTGTAAATATTTCTACACTTTTTTGTGTTTGTTTTATATTTTTCAAATGATGTGAAAGTATATTCTACATGGCAAGTAGGGTCTTATTCAGAGCAGAAAATAGCTCAAAGACCTACCATAGAAGTTGGCCACAGTAAACAACTGATAAATTACATCATACATGGATGTCAAATGATGCTTCATCTCATATAGCCATATACCCAGTGCCGTATATAAAGAGTCTGGCCAACTGATGACAATAGCCGCCATGTTGTTACTCAGCATATTGTACACGTGTACTGTAAAAGTGGATATTTTCGCGTGACTAATTTTTCGCGCTTGGCTGGGTCGGAAGAGTTTCGCGTCTTTTTAATTCCGCGGAATCAAGACATCACGCACAGGCACATATGGCAAGCAAAAATATTCGCGTGCTTTTATTTTCGCGCTAGTTTCTGGTTGCACGAAATGCGCGAAAATTTGAACACCGCGAAAATTTCCACTTTTACTGTAATAGACGGATAGCATGTATAAAGCCTAGATGTCATTACTAAAGGAAACAAAGTAGAGAGTAGTTAACAATGGGCACTGCACACACGCATGCTCTGTTTGGTAATGTCATGGTGCCTGTAGATCACGGGACCAGCTATTGACCAATCACAGGCTTCAAAGCTCATAAACTTAAAACAGAGTTGACTCTCTATATATGGCACTGGCCACACCTATGTTGGTAGTTTCTGGCACACAAGTTTTTGCCTATTTTTCAATTTTGTTTCAATTTGGTGTTCCCCGTTATCAAGATATAGGGTAAATCAAATCCCACTCTCTACCATTAAAGAAATATGCTTTGTCAGTATTGCTAATCCATTTTTTTCTTTTTGATAAGACAAAACTATACTGAAGTTTATATCTTTAAAATCATCACTGTCTCTAACCAATGGTTTTATCACGATCAAAGTTGTTAAATGATCATCATTCATTCTCATTATCACTATCACAATCGAATAGAATAATTCAGGTCCAGATGCAGTGTCGCTTTTAAGCTTCTTCTTTTTTCTGCAAGAGGAAATGGATGAGGAGAATCTCTCAGGACAGAAACAAAGATTGATGAGGTATTTGCATGTTTTCCTTTTAACTTGTCCCTTCTGGCTCCAGAGAGCATTAAGGATCTTGTGTCTATACATTCACAACTAGTCTCCATCCAAGCACCTGTAATATATATATTTAGGCCATGGTGTTGCACACCTCATGAATCTCTTAGCACATGATATATTTTCAACTTGCTACACTACCATACAAAGAGTCACAAGGATTATATAAACATGGCTATCATAAAACAGCATCATATTCCCTTTGTGTTTATGTCAAGATATCGTATTGTCAGCGGTGCTCCACATGGCTATTAACACTGAGCAAAGTTTATGGCACTGCACGTATCTGGTTCACAACTGACAACATCTCAACAGCAATTTCTCTGAAAGTTGCAGTCTAAATTTTGAATCAGAGCAAAATGAGAGTACAGGTACTAAGTAATTCTTGTTGGGGGGGGGTGATAGAGTGGGTAAAATTGAGGTGGAGATATTATCTTTCCTACAAACACTTGTTGACTTGACTTTACACATGGTTTAAAAATGGCACAAATTTGTGTCCTTTCTTCATTCACAGTTGGGAACTGCATTCAGCAGATATGGGGGGGGGGGGGCATTTCATGAAGCCTTTGTCATATATTTTTTCTGAGAAACTGTTGTAAGCTATCAAAATTCTTGTGTGTTATTGGCTGAGAGCAAATTTGCCCAACCCATTTGTCAGACAAAATGCTTCGTGTAATGTCTCCAGATGTAAAAAGATTTTGTGCACATTTTAGATTGATACTCAAAAAGAGAGAGATGTCATGAAAATATTTGATTTCCTTTTGCACCGTCAAGACAAGAATTTAATACTTCAGCACGATTTGAAAGAAAAATATAGGTAAAGAGAAGCAGGTATACAAACTTTTTAAACAGTCTCAGTGTAGTATTCTGAAAGCTGAAAAAAAATTCAGAAAAAACAGTATTTTAACCTTTTATGCATTAGACATGCAGTATAATACATGTTAAGAAAAGCAGTATCTTCCATGAAACCTGCAATATTTTGATCCCTTCCCCCCCCCAAAAAAAAATATATATTTATATATATATATATATATATATATATATATATATATATATATATATATATATATATATATATATATAATTTATAGATATATAATTTTGCTCCCCTCCCCAATAAATGAATAAATAAATGAATAAATAAATAGATTAAAAAAATTAAAAAATAAACTTAAATCTAAATATAAATAAAAGTCACAGTTGGCATCTCTGGGTAACAATGAGGAAAAAAGGATGAGGAAAAATGGAAGAGGAAAAGGAGAAGGGGAAAGGCTGAGAATATCAAACATATGGATGTAGCTGAGGGTTCCTCATCAACAGAAGACAGATGGGTGGAAGAAAGGAGAGAAGGGAAGGATTAAGGGGGATTTGAGCAGACCCTGGGCAGAGGCAAGTTTAACCCTCAGTGTGCTTTGACTACCCATCGGATGAAGAAAACCCCACAGCATTCTACACACTGTCCAGAGTCTCAGGCAGAGAAGGGGTTAAGGAGAGGGGGAACCAGTGGTAATTGCTGCTGCACAGACTGAAATGCCTGCAGTATCGGGTTACCGGGAGAGATGCCTGCGTCTGCGAAACTGTTCAGACAGTTCACATGAACAACGACATGTTGGACTTAGGCATGGGGATTGTTTATTGAAATGAAAAATGTGCTCACAGGCCATTTCTGAAATTAATGGCCCACTGCATTACATCCATTCATATAAATGTTGCAATCAGAGTATGAGTTGTTGATACATGATTCCTCCAGCTGCATGATAAAGAATCTAAATCATGGATGTAAAAATACAATATTGCTGAGACTCTAATAAACTGTCATAATCATTAATATGTATATTCAGTGTAGTTTTGAACCTAATGAAATGCCCTTTTTTGGGGGTTAACTTTAACAATTTACAAATTTTGTCAATGTAATAAGTTTGAAAGAATGCAATGTATCATGTCAGTATATTCCTTTCAACATATTGAACATGCATTTTTTTTCATAAAACATCTGGGATTTAAAATGAAAAATCATACAATAACAGAAAAAAAAGGCAATGACACTATCAACTTAATAATTGAAACAGAAGTCAGACTGATGCAATAAAGTATGATTAAACTGCACATGCTGATACAAATATGGTTGGTGGAAGATCTCCCATATAAAGTCAAATCTCGCAAATTTTGGTATTGCTTTGCAGATCCTACTGTACAACAACAAATACCAATAAATAGTTTTTCACCTCTCCTTTTCACAAATGGGATCAAATTTAAAGAGATTTTATTCAAGACTAACTTAGCACAAATCAAAAAACAAACACCTTATCTGCCTTGGTGTAACTCACCCATGAGCACATATTGAAATACTTGTGTAGTATACACAGCAAACTTCTCTACGTGAAGCACATCATTGACATTGTACTTTGCAAAGTTTTCCAAAAATTTAGCTGGTGTTAAGGCACAATATGGAAGCAAGGATTACATCAGTAGACTGTCCTTCAATTTATGGTAGCCCTAGGAGCATACAATTTTTGTCACTGTTTTTATTAGCCATCCTAATCTGATACTAATTTATTCACTTTTCAATATCTAGATGCTGGTGTGCTAAACTCTGGTGTGCTAAAATAATAGTTACGTTCAGACGACAAGCCCTAACCTCGAAGTTAGGAAACCTCGAGGTTAAGCTCTTGCCCCCTAACTTCGACGTGCGTCCACACGACGAAGCTTAACCTCGAGGTTAGGAAACCTCGAGGTTAAACTCCTGCCCCTTTGAGTTTGTTGATTTTTGTGTCCACAGGGTGCTTAACTACAAGTGGGGACCCCCCGCGGCTCGTGGTTAGAGCGCTAACCCTGAGATATCTCGTGGCTCTTAACATCGAGCTAACCTCGAGGTTAGCTAACTACGAGTGCGTCTACACTGTCCCTAACTACAAGCTTAACCTCGAAGTTTCCTAACCTCAGGGTTAAGGCTTGTCGTCTGAATGTAACTTTAGTGTGACTGCCTCAGGGCACATTCTGACACAGACAAAACCTGTTGTGTACAGCTAGGTGAAAGCTTGAGTACAGAAGGAAAACTGACACAACAATGGTTCAGCAAAGTAGGTTTGTGTTTACATTAAATGTGAAAAAAAATCATAGAAAACATTTTTAACCAATTAAAACAAAAACATATCACAGAACCCAGCTTTTGATAATGACATGTAGTTTTTGATTGTCCTCTTCTACCGTTAAGCTGAAAGATCAACATGAAATATTTCCATTAAAATTGCTTGTGGATCAATATCATTAGTTTTTAAAGTTTCTAGTGTTAAGCAAGACTTTCAGAATTTGTCCCTCATTTTATTAAAGCTGGCATATACAATCCTAAACAAATGAGAGCTGTAAAATCAACCAGCTGGAACAGTTTTCAGACTTTTTTCCCCCCAGTCACGAGATGTGATACTCCTCATACACAGAGGTTCTATCAATTTCAGATTGAGTGAATGGTAGCAAGACGGACAGTCTGCTGTCTAAACAGCTCACTTAATTCACGTCTCAACACCAGGTAGATTTACCGCGGAGTTTACGCTGCACGATTAATCGAGCGCATCGGCACGACAAGCCCAGCATTCCTGCCACGGAAGGATTTACGTTTGTGTAGTTGTACATTTGCCCCATGTTTACCCATAAGTTGAGAAGCTCTAACTTCCAAGAAAAGAAAAGAAAAAAAAAAGGCAACCTTCCTCAAATTTCCCATCCAAACACCCTTCACATGATCCAAAGATCACTCTAGTCTTTACAAACCAATGGATGGGGGGAGGGGGCATGTACTTGCTCATCTCATACAATTGATAAGAGTTAACAAATACACCACTGTTTGCAATTCATAATGCCTGCACAGACTAAAAAAAAAAAAAAAAAAAAAAAAAACGCACACATTATATACACATATACAATGCACGCAAACTTATTCATTCATTCAAATGTACATAATTATACAGTTTACTTTCTTTGATCAGGAGTGTATGGAAAAAAGGAGAGGCCACTAAGTCATACAGAGATGCCTATAATAAGAAAACAGCAACAAAAATGTACCAATTCATGCATGGTCACCATTCCACATTCCTTGCTTATGGCCATAGTGAGGCAAGCTTTTTCATTTGATCCACAAGATTCCAGCATCTCTGGCAAGAGTCACTCCTCAGACCTTGGGCCAAATCCCGGATCAGCTGTGGTGGATGCAGAGAGCTCGGACCGGGATCCAGGGAGGATACTTTGTCAAATAAATAACCTCAGCTACCAGTTGAGAATGCTATCAAACTGGTACAGAGTGGAGATTGAAAGGCTAACACAGAAGGCAGGAGCACACAGGGAGTACTTTACAGTACATCTATCACACTGTACGATAAGCTCAGGAGGGTATAATACAATCTCTGCCAATGCCCAAATCATTGGTATAAAGTCCAGGGGACCGTTTCATGAAACTTTTTGTCAGTGATTTACACCGACAACTGTTAAAAGCTACTGAAATCCTTGCGTCTCATTGGCTGATAGCAAATTTGTTGGTGAAAACCTCCGACGAACTCGCTGATGCTTTCAGATCCTTGATCTCTTCCAAGGGAAGGCCATGCATTGAATTGATTCCATGAGGGAGACACACATTTGTATTTCCTGAGAGTGGCTCATCAAATACATAACACCGAATTTTAGTTTCATTATTCAATGTTGAAGAGACATGTGTATGAATAAAGCAAGAAATGAAAAATGCACTTGTCTACTTGCCTTAGTCTACTTCACAGGTGTGAGAAGGAGTAGATCTGAAAGTACAAAGACTAACCGCCTGCATATTTTCAGACTGAATAGGAATATGTCACCAAGAAATACTGCAAAGATTTGGATATCTAACGCTAATAGCATACTTCATATAGGCCTACGTACTCACAATTCAAGGGGACTTCATATACATTCTACACCTATATAGAAATAAACTGTTACGAGTCGAATAAAATGATTTAATTTAAAGAACTGTCATGGAAAGTCAATGACTGAAAAGAGTGAACTGCTCTGAGTGTACAAATAGTTATTTTGAATAGTACGCCTATATTCACTGATTTACAAATGAATTTCTTGTGTTTTGCTTGTTTTATTTGTTTCTCTGTTGTCACTTGTATTGTTTTGCAAATGCCGAATAAATAATAATAATAATAATGATAACAATAATAGCATACAAAGCAATACAAAGGGTGCATGGTAGTACATCTCCTGAAATGATGCATACAATTGATAATGTTTTATATGGTTTTTAACCTTGGTATAGAGACCATCTTCAGAAGTGCTGGCACTCTGGGAGTCTTGTGTGTGTGTGTGTGTGTGGACTGGAAGAAATTATGCAGGCTGTAAATGGAGAAAACTGGCTAAGTGTTTCATAACTGGAGGCGATAGAAGAGGAATGTAGTGTGCAGAAACACATGCTCGGCAATATGCTTGGACTGTCAGAGGTAATAATTGTGTTAATGTCCTCGGGCACAGAACCCAACACCATTTCCATGGTGCATGGGGGGCCCCATCGCAAAAGGAGTGGGGCGCAAAAGAAGAAAAAGCAACACCAACATGAATGTGTAGGACTGAAAGAGCAGGTGACTCCATCCAGAGAGATAAGATCAAGATGGCAGCGGAGATCCCCTGTTTTCCCCAACAGTAAACATGCCATAATGTATTGATCAGCACAGCAAAAGGTTTGCAAGATGACACATATTCACCACAGCTATAGTTCATTCTTGCAAGTACTTATCAACAGGTATTCTGCCTGTTGTTCAGAAGGTATTATATGGCATTTCAGACCAGAAGTATCTACCACATTGACCGCATGTCAAATAAATTCAAACATATATTTTCATAACAAATATCCTTACCACAAAATCACCTACATGCTGCCAGAGAATAATGTGACTCATAACAACAAATTCTGTACATATACAGTTGAATAGTAAGATAAGAACATAAGTATGCATGATTTTTCTCAATAAACACTCTCCAAATAGCTGGAAAAAATACAAGAAAAGAAAAGACAATGCTGCAGTTTGTTTTTGAAGAACATTGAAGTGTATCCACATCAAATTCCATGGCCAAGTGATGATGGATTTTTTTATTATTCACAGTTTGAATAGTAAAATTATATTCCCCCTGCAATATTCTACTTGACTCCATGCTTTCTCACACAAGCACTTGAAGTCTTTTCAGTTTATGAATATTATATCCCACAGGCCGCACAGCTGGCTCTCAGCAAAATAAGATATACTGTATATTGGGGGGGGGGGGGGTGTTTGTGTTCACACGTTGTTGGGATTGAAGTGGGCATATTTCAAAGCTATCTTTAAAGTTCATAGTCACAGCATGGCAGCGGATCCTCCCACACACTCTGTGGTGCTTGTACCTCAGTGGCAAACCGTATATCAGGTAGATTCTGTGTGGCAGCAAGGCTGTGACGTAGCTGGCTGTAGCTTGCAACAGAGCAACAAGAGGTTAATAGCAAGCATGTCATCGATTAGCGAATAAATACATCATTTCATCCTCTCTAACAGAGTGTAGCCTGACTTTGTGAGGAAAGAGCAATCACCTCTCCCTTTCATATGTACAGAGAATTGCCATAATCATTCGCCTTTATGAATATACACTGTACAGATATTAAACAGCATTTTGCAGTGGAGGCTCATCAAGCATGAACTAATTCTTACTCGTGAACACAGCAGAATTAAAGTATTGTACATTCACGCACCTGCGCCAGTGTTGAAGCAGCACTGGTGGGGTCACCTCAGCATAGTATATGATTCAAATTTTGCCCAAAATTTTCTTAACCGAGAATATAAGACAAGTATTGTATACACGTACATGTAAGATGATCATCCAAACTATACAAAAACCCAGTTACAATACAAGATACACACTGTGTATTCATATGAAGCATCAATCTACTATTGATCAACAATCAAACTACAAGTTCTCAAGCACAAATTTGGAGTGAAACACTGTATTTCATGTGTCATGTCTTTATATGGTAACATTCTTGTCTGAAGTGACTGCAAGATGTGATAACGAAACTAATCTTTTTAATCATTTCATTCCTTTCATGCCATTTCGTTCTTGTTTGATTTAGGTACAAGTCCGATATCAGATGTTCTCATTCTTGTATTGTATGATATTCACTGCTCTTTAATGATACAACTGTACAATAGGCCTTTCAATACGTATGACATGTTATGACAAAACTGCGCTTGATGTCAAATGCTTTTGCACATTGCAACAAATTAATCTGTCTGTTGATTCATCACTTGGAATGCACCTGTACAGGACAGGCAGGGACAGGTCCCATTTATTGCAAAGCAGTTTACTGGTTGTATTTCAAAACACAATGTGACATGTAATCTGTTCAAGCAATGTTTTTAGTCAAGATGTTTGATCTCTGCAGTATGTCTGCTGTATTGACATTTTCCTTAATTAACGCTTAACAAAAACTGTTGTATTTGTTTTTAGAATTTTGCAATATCACAGTTGTCCCAAATGCATTTTATAATACCCAAAGAAGGAAACTGGTTAACTGCAATATGTATATTAAAATATCACTTAAAAGTCACAGTAAGTTCTGTCAAAATGCATACTAAATTTGAAGGACACAGTATATTTCTGCACACACTGAGGAATATGGACAGGAACAATATTTTGTATCACTGATCAAAGACCTGTTATCATCATGGAATACAGACAAGGTTCAGTAAATCTGCAGTTCAGACCTAACAAAATGAAAACATGTCGTTTGATGGATGCCCACTGCAATCACATCAGAAACATCTTGTAACAAAGCACATCATTTATGCTTATCGATTTCAATTCTGATTGGACACAGATTGCCTGTGGGCTTGCAGCTCATTGACTTACATATATTTTGACAGACACTAACCGCACTTTGAATCGAATGCATAAAGACATTCTATTGAAAGTAACAAATGCACCAGCCGAAGCTCATTGAATGCCCCCATTTTGTCTCGCTCTGTTTGATCTTGTTTTTCAAAATCACGCCTGCATATTGGCTTTCTTGCACGAAGTACACGTCCAGCGCTCTACAGACATCATGCCATCAATTTCACAGAGCCTGATCCCCTGTGAAGTTGATTGATGATCTATATTTTCCAGGAAGGCACCCGAGCGAAGCTGGAGCACTCTAGCTGTCAGTGTGGACTCTTCGCACTCCACACATCATGGTGCACATTTAAAGGCAGCATCTCCCTGTCCCTACTCCTTTTCTTCGTTACTACATTCTATCATAAATGTACACACAAATACAATTGTTTTATAAAGAATTGATTCCAAGTCACATTGAGACTTCTCCCCAACTGAGTTACTTTGCAGAGTAACAGCAGTAGAGGATAGAAACATGAAAAGAGTTGCTCAGCTTTTGTTAAAGTTATACCCGTTTGTGAATGATCAGCACAGTAACAAACACAGCATCTTGCACCTAAAAGAGCCATTTTGGCCACACATCCACAACAAAACTTCAGTCATATCCAAGCTGTGTCAAAATCAAAAGACTTTCATCTATTCTATCAATTTTCCCAAGATTTCTTGTTTCAATGGATTTCTTGTTTTACTTTAAATTTTGATTGATGGAATTCCTTTACTAATTCATTTCCAAAACATATCACCCCTGATTGATTCCATTATGTGGAAATGTGTATTTCAAAAGCACACAAACAAGTGGTATTTCCTTTTAATACAAAACAGAAAGGAATTCCTCCACAGTTACTATCACTCACAAGTGTCCAATGGATATAATACTAAAAGGAGCATTTAAATGGTCATAAATTGTATACAGTACATGGGATTTTTTTCTTGTTTAGATATCAATTCTCGCTTGCTGATTTGCTGGCACTAAAAATATTTTTGTTAAAGATACCTTTTTTCCCTGAAGTTTAGGTCTCTTTCAAGCAGTGAACAACTCCCCTATATAAAGCCTGAAGGCTGTGCTAAGACAGAAGCACGTTCTGTACGGTTATGACAACCGATGGAGTAAAATAGAGCACCGTCATCAATTTACATCAAAAGCCTGACTTCAGGTTCGATGGCCGTGAAGAATTAAGCCCCGAAATGCCTGAATCTCATTTTCATTTCAGACTGACTAAAATCAGACATTTTCAAAAAGACCGTATCTATCTCCCAGATTTCAGAATTTGACAGTGAAACAGACTGAACAGCAAGAAGAGGATCTTCTAAACTGGGGAAATAATGATTTGACATAAATTTTCATCAACAATTGTCAGACCAAATTCAGATTTCCATGCATGCAATGTGCCAAAAAAGAAAAAAGAAAAAAAGAAAGAAAAGATGAAGGGAAAAAGGCATGTGTACATGACATATTGGCTTCACTTCTCAGCATGTCTGTATGGCTCTCTATAGATCTCTTTCTCTCTCCCTCCGAGAGATAGATTTACGATATCTTTACACGGGTGATAAATCTGGGGGGAAAACTCGCCAGTGATGTTAGCTCTAGAGTAAACAATAAACATTCCGCAGAGTCAGCATGTTGGGAAAGATTGCAAGATGGAATGCTTTCTCAGCTACACGGCTTTCTTACAGCCTGATTGTGTCTTAAAGCCCCTTGCTAACATTTGCAGATGAAAGAAAAAAAAAACTCAGCTATAATGCTTCAAAATAGTTCTAAAATGTGAGTTAGGTATAAAACTGACTAACATATTAACATGAAAATGTTAATTGGTATAATCAATGTTAAGTATTGTTAGATTTATACAAAATGTGAACAATAGTTTTATTAAAAACCAGCTTCTGGATTTAACCATCACCGCAATGGTTTATTGTGAAAATTAGTGACGTCACCTTATATTTGCAGCTTTATTGCATTTTTTTTTTTTTGTACAGTAGAGGGTTTAGTGAAACAATCTGAACTAGACATATCCATCAAATGAGATAATTGGAACATTTTTTTTTTATCACTGCTCCAGATGTCAGATAGTGACTTTAAAGATCCGCTCTTCACTCATTATGGCTGAAAAATTGATGATTCCGTTTTTCCTATTACCAACACTAGAGTGTCAAATAATGTATTAGAGGAGAACAATACATAAAACTATCAATTTTTCTACTGAAAAGAAGCTCTAAACATAAAACATTCTCTCAAAGCTAAAGTACAGGTTGGATGGAAAGAGAACGCTTTTGCAGCTATACAGCCATGTTATAATTGCAGCCTGATTGCATCTTTACCCTTTATGCCTGGGCACTTAACTTTAATAGCTTGCCAGCTTTTTTTTTTAAAATCAGCATTCAGTAATCAATCAAAACTTGGCCTAGTTGTAGGTTAGCAAGTCCACTCAAGTGTAGCAACGTGTCTTAAAAGTCCAACAGAAAGGCCCCGGTGACACAATACAGACAGATCAGGAGGAGGTGGGGGGGGGGGGGGGGGGGGAGAGGGGGGGTAATCTCTGCTCATTGACAATATAGGTTACCAGACGTTAAATCTGTGCCAAACAGCAAACAAAGAACTCCAGTGTGCGTGCAAGTTGGCCAACAAAGCATAGTAAAGGTTTAAGTATAATGATGACAAAGTACATGAAAGCATCATAGCCTTAGCTTTGTCATAAGATTTACATCAAAGCAAAGCTTGCATTTCTTTAAACTTTGCTGTACTGAATTACTAGCATAAATGCTCTATAAAAAGTTACCTGGCTTTGAAAAACACAATTCTTTTTCGCAAGCTCTCATGCATTGCAGTTTTAGGATAATGTGGCAAACAGGGGTTTACACTGTGGCACACAAAGAGTTTTTGGAAAAGAAAATCAAATAGGGTTTGATATATTACAGAAAATGAAAAACAATGTTTGTGGATTTTTTTATTTTTATTTGCGGTCATCCCAAAAACTACCCTCATTCCCTACATTAGGTAGTTGGAGTAACCTACATCTCATATTTCTTCAAAAATAGAACTAAATATCAACATTTAACAGAGTTCTCATAACTTGTCCAACATTCAAAAGCCTGTTCAATCTTTCTGCCAGAAAGATCTTCACAAGACTATCTATTGAGTTAATTACTATAATAACAACAAGCTAATAATGATAACAAAAAATATACATGCAATAATGGTGATGACAATAACAACGGTGAGCTGCATAACAATGCCCTTACCCCATTGAGGACAGACTGATTTTGCTATAACACGCATTTCCTATGACACCTGCCCGAGTAGTCGCGGGACTTGTCTTCAAGGGATTAACATGTTTCACTATGGGTAGCATTCTTCTTGATGTAAACACATTTAAGTGACATTCCTGCAAGATATTTGTCCCGCAAGTTTTGTTTGTGAGACCTGTATCATACAGTCACTGATGAAAATCAACCAAGGCTGCTATTGGAATGAATACTATCACACGTCAGAACAATATAAACAGCATAACATATATAGATATACAGTTGTACAATGTGTATATGGAGTACATAATAGAATCTCAAGCAGACTTAAAAACATGTTTTTATGACAAGACGTCTGGCGATGATGTTTATCCGGAGTTGCCTTGGAAGACTTGCCCTGATATGCAGGGAGCCAATTCATCCAGGGAAACATAGCTTTTGTCTGGTAAACTACACATCCACGCAAAGCTTCCCCTGTCAACACTGACGGGATTCTCAGAGCAACGCACAAAGGTTTCGTCACACAATCCTGCTGATCTGACTACCACGGCTCCCAAAATACATGACAATACTTTCCGCAGTCGGGCATGTACAGTGTACGTATACCGACGTACTGCATGTGGCAGTTTGAGTCTGACATGAGACAGTGAACGCTTTTACCAGAATGTTTACGTGCCTTGTACGTACTGAACACCCCAAATTTCAATTGAATGTGATGGAAGTATCATGCAAGTGTATACATCACTGCTGATAGACTTGCCTCACACCGCAGATATTATTTCATATTTTAAACTGTTATTATGGCTATTCAAAATTGAGTTGATCACAGCATATGGCAAAATAGTATGGTTATTAAATCTGGGAAGTTTCACTGTTGCCTGGAGCATTGACAACAGATGCAGTAATAACTACTATGAAGCAACAACAATGAACTTCTTCTTGACAGAAGAAGCATTATACACAAAATTGATCCTAACACTTTTTTCTTCAAGTCGTTTTTTGCATATTTATCTGATTTATCCTGTCTTGCTGTGTAGGCTACATGCATACAGAGCTGATTTACTTTTGAAGATCTATGGAAACAAGCACAAGCTGCTCTTTGCAGTGCTACAGGACAATGAAATGATCACATGTTCTTGATCTCCACTGAAGGGATACAGTGACATATGATGTATAATGGTGGGGGTTTGATTTAAAAGTGCAATAACCATACAATGACAGTATGGTGGGGGTTTGAGTAATGCAAAATCATACACTGATAACTATAATACCCAGTGCATATTTCTAACTTCATGATTTTTCCCTCCCTTTCTGTCCACCTTGACAGCATGATAAGACACAGACTATGTTTTATTTTTTTTTATGTTTGAATTGCCAAGAACATTACTTACTACTTGGAGTTCAGGGAAGGTCATGTGTTGATGATTCCAGAGACTCCAACCCAAAGCACCTTCTGATCTGGAGATTCTCCCGCCTGAAACCCCTAGCAAACGGGAGACTCCAAGTTGATGTGTGCGAAGCGCGAAGTTCCTAGGGTTCTAGATGCTCTCTGGTGTTATCTAAGGCTTATTTTTTTCAGCATACAATAGCAATATGTAAGAAATCCTTTCCAACGGGAGACACAGAGCCAGGGCGGGAGAAATCTCAAGCGGGAGAACGGGAGATTTTGCAAAAATGGGTTTTCGGCGGGAGATCTCCCGTCGAAAACGGGAGAGTTGGAGTCTCTGTGATTCTAAATCCTCTTTCAAACATGTAGAAACCATCAAACTCACACAAGGCTAGCTATCCCATGACAAACTGTTCTTCATCTGTCTGTAACAAGAGGACAAGGAATCACCTGAATAGAAGTTGATATGAACAAAAGAGAGGCACTGCTGAGAAATCACACCAGATAGAAGTCTTGGTTTAGGTGGGTGGTTTGTTTGTTTGTTTGTTTGTTTGTTTGTTTGTTTGTTTGTTTGTTTGATTTTGTTTTGGTTTGGGGTTTTTTGTGTGGGTTTTTTTTTTTGGTTTTCTTATTTGTTTTTTTTTTGTGTGTGTGTTTGAAGTGATCTATGCCTTTTAACCAACGAGTGATGCTGGGGAATTGTCAGTAGAAATTATCATATTGTCGTTATCATCATTGACACCTTTAAATTCAAATGCATATTATATAATGTAGAGAGATTAGATGGAACTGATGAAATTCATTTAATCTGTACAAAATTACAACCAAAAAAACCAATTTAAAAGAGAAACACAAACTCGTATCTTCTAAACTGAGTCACTAAATTGAGAATCAGTTACCACTTGGTAATTACACGGCATTTTACAATTCTACAACTTGACAAACAATAAACATACAACAGAGGGCTCAAATGAAAAATTGTTGCTTACTCTGCCATACGACACACTATCTATGAATAGTAAAAATATCAATACAATACTGAACCATAAGAAATGTGGTTTCTGGGGTTTAACGGGTTAAAGAGCAACCTTATCAGTCTAGGCGACAGCACAGAAGTTCCTCTGCACATCGCATTTCACTAACCAGTCAACAAATCAGGGCAAAAAGACAAGCCTGGGTGTACGGTTCCGGGATAGAGATCCGCACAAGATATGAAGCTGTTGAGAAGGAAAAAGAAAATCTCTTATGCAGTGTAAGTACACCAAGTTGACCGGTACGCAAATACACACAGAGGCATGAGGACAGGCACAGGTTGCAGGCTTAAAGGTAGGAATCAAAAAGATTCTTAGGGTGAGTGCACAATTAATAATGATTAAAAAAAGAATCCCTCACATATAACACTTAAACCAATAAGTAAATGAATACGGAAGAATACGCGGAACTGAAAACTAAGGTTGATTTTACATCAAACATGAAGCTGCAGTAAGTAACGTAAACCATTTTACAATCTGTCAGATTTGCATGGAGTTTGGACCCCGGGTAGGGACCTGTAAAGAATTTGACTTAATATAGAATGTGTAATTTACTAGGGATATCCGCAGAAGATGTGAAGCTAGTGGGGAAATCAGATGGCCAATGGTTTGAGTGATGGTGACCTCACTAACAATCTTACATGTGCATTCAAAGCATGAACATCTTCTCTTTTATTACACAAAAATTTGATAACATGGCAAAATGGTGACTGAAGCAAAGCATCACATATCACTATGTACGTGTACATGTAATGCAACTCTGTTACTATCTTCTGAAGACAGACATCACATGACCTGAGCTCCATTGCTGCACAAAGAACAAGAAAATGGCATTCAGAACTATCCAATTCCTATCAAACTCCAGATGGAAAATACTATGGTTTGGTCAATGTACACATTTTAGTATACACTATTAAAGTGTACGTTGTTTTGTTTTGTTTTGAGAATGAATTTGTACAAGTTCTTTACCTTCAATAAAGACGACAGGAATTTCAGTGATAATTTCAATAAATCTTTCAATAAAGGTGTTTACAATCAGCCGAGGTCTATGGAGGAAAACCAATCTACATTTCAAATCACAGAGGAAAAGGCTGTGCATGCACATAGGCCATCGGCACCTCACAACATGAACATCTTTTTTTCTCCAATTCACACAAATTTGTGAAGAAAAAAAAATCAGTTAGGGATTACAACATCAAGCTTCGGTTAAGGAGTAAGCAAAAAAGAATACAGAAATGTTACACAATTTAATATTTCTATTTTAACCATTACCATTAAAGTGACACTTTTTTCTTCAGAATGGTTGTTGTTTACGTCTGCTTTTTATGTAGTCTGATTTGCTTGCCGTCTCCTAGAAACACTCAATGTCCCTCAAAAAACATTTATATACAAAAAAGAACTGCAATTCAATTACACAGGGAAAGGAGTTTGCTTTAATGGAAAAAGGGGAAAGAAGTAATTTTGTACAAAAAGGAATCAAGAAAGGATGGACTTTCAGTTACAATCTAATGAGGCCATGGCTGAGGTGCCTCTCTCCCCCAGTAGAGAAGTACTATGTGCACAACATGATTCTAACAGTGGTGATTTCTATGACATGATTGTCAAGGATAGGTCAAAAACGGGGGGGGGGGGGGGGGGGGGGGGCAATTTTTGCATCAGATGAGGAAGTATTCTTCATTTCTACTTGTGAGAGAAACCAAAAAATAAAAAACAAAAAAACAAAAGAGCTTCCAGGTGCCAGAGAGGAAACTACACGTAAAATGTGACCTTGTTTCATCAAATGCCATTTATGGAACATCCTTGCAGAGTGCATATGATTATACTCACAATGGTAACACCTGTACCACAATCTGTTTCAATATTCTTGCTCTACTGAGGTCACAGCATTTTTGAAGGCAAAAACAGTCTCCATTATCAAGTGTGTTATAAAGCTAGGAGGAGGGGAAGAGGAAGGTGTATATATTAACCCGTTGAGGACGGACTGATTTTGCTACAACACGCATTTCCCAAACACAAATGCCTGAGTATACTCAGGGCTCGTCCTGAACGGGTTGAAATACTTGAATTTCATAATCAATGCACCCCCATTCCATTCAATGCGACAGTCGATCTAGCGCACTACTTTCTGAGAGATGGGTCAACAACCCACTACCATGTGTGCCAAATTTGTTACATTATGTGCTATTTGGTAGACATGAATTGTACGCATATACAATACAGTAGTTATACACTAGTAGCCAGAATTGCGGTTAGTGAGATATCATTATAGTTACATTGCTGTTCACACAAGAAGTATGTTTCAATCGTCGTTTTTACTGCTCAAAAGAGCTGTCACTAAGTGTAAGCATCGTAAGTCTAGAAAGTCCATTACTCTCCTGTACAGCTTGATTGTTCGTCCATGAGTGAAACTACTGTACTGACAGTACATTTAAACACCTCAAAAAAATTGTAGCTCTGTAATTCCTGGAGTTCCTGGCTTCTAGAAAATGTAATGAATAGACACACGCAGGCTGGGGATTAAGATAAATCTCTGGAGATGATTTCAGTTTTCTGGTATCATAGACTTTTTATCACCATCAACTTATCACCTTATCACCGCTGTCACACTCGCAAAAGATCGCAAAGTTGGAGATCGTGAAGCCTCGCCATATTTGGTCGTCCATCCACACCGTCAGCCAAACTTCCCGATCTTTAGGTTTTTGAAGTTTGGGTGACTAGTGCATATGCGCAGGAAAGAAGACAGAGCGCGCCATCTGACGGCTGATGATTGTGATGCAGTAATGCACACCGTATCAGGGCAATTACCCCCAGAGGACAATCCCCCCCCCCCCCCCTCTCGGCTAAATACTGGTTAATGATAAGGTGAGAGTAAAGATTAGGGTTAGGTTTAGGGTAAGGTTTAGAGTTAGGTTTAGGTTTAGAGTTAGGGTTAAAGTTAGGATTAGGTTCAGGATTAGGATTAGGATTAGGGGAAGGGTCAGGGGAAGGGTCTGGGGTAATTGCCCAGGGGGTAATTTACCTAGACCCAATGCACACAGGTGCATTACAATGAAGGACTGCCTCCAAGAAAACCAATGATCTATGCTGCACACAGGTAAAGGACTGGTCATGTGACAAACTTCGTACAGTTTCAGTTGCTAGCGTTTACACAGCCCAAAGATTGAGAAGATTGGCAGGGGTCTGAGATATTTCCCTAATTTGAGTGGGAAGTTTCGCAAGAAGTCTTAAGAAAAGTTTCCCGAGAAGTTTGCGGTCATGGTCACCATCTTAAACTTTGCAAACTTTTGTCAGTGTGACCACAGCTTGTGACGATTTCTTGGAGTTGGTCTGAGACAGCACAGGCTTGAATTACATACAGGAAGCGTGAAACAGGTTTTCACTGCCGTGTATCAGGTGGGTGGGACAAGGAACCTTTCGTCAAGTTTATCGTATAGAACACTGTGGTGGCCCTAAAGACTGCTCTCCAGGGGTGACTTTCTCAGTACAATGATAATTCATATTTGAAAAGGAAACATTCATCACAATTCCTTTTTTTTTTCATGGCCCCACTGCAAGTATGTAAAGTAATAACAAGCACCTTGCTTATTCTTTAAGCATAATTCAAGGTCAAACAGAATCAACAACAGCTGTTGAAGACAATAACTTCCCCCAATTTTTTTTTCAAAAATGTCAGAGTAATAGACGAAAGGACTCCTCATTTAACTCCATCAGAAAATATATAGCTGCCCCACTCCACCACCATGAACAAAAGAAAAATACTTTGTTGGCACGTAAGGTCACATTGTTGACCCTGAAAATATATCTCAGTGGTCAAAAGGAAATGGACCCATGCGATTTTTTGTGGGTTTCATGATGCTGTATCAAAGACAGTTTCTGATAGAATGCAACATTAAAGTCAGAACACATGCAGATTTCCAAAATTTACAACAAAATAGCAAATGCAAAAAACCTCACCTCACTCAACCCAACACATCCCCCAACCCCTCCCCCTTATTCCCTCACCCCCAATCCTGTATGCACTAATAGAACAGGCTTTAATAGTCCAAATAGGATGCGACAGTTGGCTGTAATTGCCACTTTGGCCACGAGTCGCACGCACTTCGCCGGTAATTGGCGCACTGGATTCCACTGGACATCGGGAGGGCGTAATGGAGAATTGGTCACTGCAGCGTCTTAAGAGAAGTGATCATCTTCTTCTCCTCCTCTCTGATTGGATTAGGGGATAATCCAGTTTACTCCTCTACTCTTTAAAATGGCTGTACAATGGGCACTATGAGTGCATATCATATATCGCAAGTCACATGATCCCATGTTTCACACGATTTGTGTGTACACTGGATAATTTCATCAGCATCAATCAGAGCTCTCTTTTATCATCAGAATATAAAAACTCATTTTTCACAATATGAACTTACAAGACTCCCAGGAGATGCCCATCACCAGAGTGGTTTATGTATGATAAAAAATAAAATCAATATTTTCACCATAATGTGATATAGTATAGTTAAGATGCTTTTTCTTTCAAAATAGAACAACAATGCAATGATTTATCTACATGTGTATTTGAGTAAGTACACACGCGCATTATGTGTGTGGACACATATAATGTATGTGTTTGTTTGTGCCTTTAATAGTACTCACAAAGTGAACATCTGCATTGGTTCAAAAGTTGCATTTATTACAAAATCTCTGCTTGGCTATGATATCATTGATTTTTTAATTGTTATTTTTTTTCTTTTAGTTTAGGTGAGATCACTCATGGTCTTGGCCAATATGATTTTATTTTGTTATTGTTGCCACTGCATGGGTTTATACGTCTACAGCACATGTGATACGATCTAAAAATCATGTGTGTTCCTGCCTACATAATTCATGTTTGTCCCTGCCTACATGATTCATGTTTGTCCCTGTCTACATAATTCATGTTTGTAATGAGTGTCAGACTGGCTCACATTATGCTCTTGACAAAAGAAAAGCACATCAATTCCAGATCTGAAAATGCAATATAAAAAAAGTTAAAGAGTACAACAATGACAGGTTCACATTGTATTTTCCTCGTATTTTCCGTTAAAACTAAAATAGACTTTGTTTACTGCAGGTTTGCGTCTGTATTATTATTTCAAATGACACTAAATTCTACACGCAACAATGAAAGCAATCCTCTTTCACACACTAAGTATGAATGATTAACAGTTACTGAGAGATTTGTGGCCCAAATGTTCCATCAGCAACAACTGCATATTTTCATGTTTGTTCTTTTCAATGTCTATCATTGTGCAACAGAGCACTGGGAGAAGGGGGAAAAATTACCTCTGCTTTGCCCTGTGTACTACGTCATTGCCACTGCTGACGTACTTGAGGTAGCTCCTCTGATGTGTTCATTGGCTCCTGCCAAAGTGCAAGCATTGAATTACATCATCACTTCACAACTGCCGAGTGCGGAAGATAACGCTATACACGACATGCAAGCATGTGAGCGAAATTCGGCAGCAAGCTCCGTCACAGGCTGCAACAAACTTCACCTTACTCCTCATGTTATTTCTGCCATTACATCACATGGCCTATCAAGTCTTTTATCCCCCCCTCCCCCGCCGTCCTGGTTACAACTTCAACAATGTAATCTCAGAATCATTACACATATAAAATAGGAAATTATTAGTGAACACCAAAGGCATGGTAAAAAGATGAAGAATAAAACTTGTGCAAATTGTTTTTTTTTCCTATGATTTTCAATTATTTATCAATTACAGAGTCAGTAACCTTCTACATGTCAAAACTGATGGAGAAGTAGGACTCTAGTGACATGTTTCAGTTCCAAAAAGAAAATATTTAAAGCTAAACCTTAGAATATTGGTTTCAGAAATATTCTCCTTAAATTCTTGCTGGCACATGATCGTATAATTCTCTTTTTCTTTCACATGTTGCTTTAACTATACAACAATTAACCCATTGAGGACGAGTCCCGTGTAAACTCGGGCAGGTGTCTATGGGAAATGCGTGTTGTAGAAAAATCAAACTGTCCTTAACAGGTTAACAGGTGGTTTCTTAAAATTTTATTCTAGCTTTCAAGACATCTTCCCACTGTTAACTTCATACATACAGACTTATTATTTGCAATGCCAAAGCAAAATAAGGATACAGTCAGACACCCAAACAACATCAAATGCCATTCTGTAAAACTGCAGTACACAGAGTTACTGGAAATTTCTTCATTCCTTTGTATGTCAAACAGATTCAACTTTCAGATGAAGTCTAATCCAAACTGATGCACTGAGCTGAAATGAGACAACGAACAAGCAAACAAAACAAAACCTATTTCAGAGGAAAAATAATTAGAGTCGGAAACAGCTATCAAATTTCGTTCATGCACCATGTACTGTGACGTGCATTCCTGATGCGCATTCATTTCGGGTGGCATGGAACTGAAGGTCAGAACCTCCCACTGTATTTCACAAAGAGATACACGTGTAGCTGCTGGCTCCAATACATTAACATTCACACAAAGAAGAAGAAGAGTGTGTACCAACACAACCGCTGCAGGGTAACATGGCTGTTTCATCAGGTTCCCACACACAGAAGGCATGTCACAGTTTTCAATATCGACACAATGATTTGTCCTGCACCGTGTTCATGTATATATGTCTGCAAGGTATGAATGCACATAAATAATACAATGACCACACAACCCCTTGTCCTTTTCTCTTCATTTCCATTAGTATATATCTCTCCTTTATACTTTTTCTTCCTATTTCTTTCTCCTTTTCACAGCTCCCCCCCCCCACCCCTTCTCATGTTCTGTCTCCTTCTTTACAAATGTACATCTCTACTTCTTGTGGTCTTTTTGGTTTGTTATGTGTGTCGATCCTTTTTCTCCCTTTTTTTGTTCTTCTCAATCTTCTGCGTGTGTGGGAGAAGACGAAGTGGTTTCTCCTCGTGAGGGGCTAGACAGGGCCCCCGACTTGGGTCTGCGCCGCACACTGTATTCAATTACGGGCAGCCTCTAGAGAGGGAGTCGGTACAGCCGTCGCTCGCAAGGCATTCTGGGGCGTCTCATGCAAGCCTGTTTGGGCTCATTACGGGGTGGCTGGTGACTCACGTTGTAAATCAAAACATCAGATTCGTGATCGTGATGTCACATTTATGTACAAGAGCAGAGCCATAATAGTGATAATAATGATTTATGGCCTTTATCTGTTTGTTACTTTATCCCCCAGAGAACCTCCAATGTGTAGGCACTGTTTTTCCAAAGAGGCCTGCTGTTCTATTTCCCAGCATGGCCAAGTGTTCATTTGCATACCTTAGTCAAAGGGGACATGGTGGGGAAAACATCTTACATAAAGGATATTACCCAACCAATAAAGTGCTTTTGTCATGGACATTTAATGAGTTTAACTCATATTTACATTTAAAGAAAAATAGAAACTAATACTTTGTCTTTTAGGGTAGGGGTTAGGGGACTGGCTCATTTTACATTACTAATGTTTGTAAGAAAAGTGGAAGAAAGTGTCCTAAACTTTGCTCTTACTGGTTCAATTCAACAAAACATTTAATATAGCACTTGCTGTGGACAATGAACACTATGGAGTGCCAAAAATAATGAGAGAATCTGGAACAATGAGCATTATATGTTTCAGACATTATTACCCTTTTTGTGCCCAAGCACTAATGAGCTTAACTTACAAAGCATTTTCATCAGCATTCAGTACTGTATAAGCTGTTATTTTCGCGTACGGATATTTTTGCGAATGAGGAGGTCTCAGACATTTTCGCGAGATGTTGTTTTCGTGATTTGAAACCGAGGCTATCATAAATGCATTACTAGCCTCGCAGATGGCGACATTTTCGCGCGTTGTTAATTGCGTGGTCCACCAGCAATTCGCAAAATTCGCGAAATAACAGCTTACACAGTAATCCATCCAATCTCTACCAAGTTGGAAAGTTAGCAAGCCCACTCAGGTTGTAGCCTATGTGCTACAGTTCAACAGGAGTGTCATGGTATTACCACGCTATAGGGATTGGGGGAATCTCCATTCAATGACAATTAATTTCCAGCATTTGTGCTCATCAGTGTAGAAAGCACTCCAGCATGAGTGCCAATTTGCAAACACAACACAGGAAGGGTTGAAACAAAATATTCTTTGCAACTACACTGGACAGCAAAAGAAAGTACCCACTTCTGTCAAAGGCCGCACACAAAAATTCACCCCCTAGAAATAAACATTATCACATGCACATAAGCAAGTGAGTGTCTTCATAACAAAGAAGAACTTGACATGCACAGCATCTTGGTCACTTAATCAAAAGTCATACACCAAAGCACTTTCAACCATGCAAAAATGGCCACTGAATGGACAACATTTTTAAACAACCAATATGTCAAAGTGAACACCTGTTTTGTCAAAATGATGTTAATGAGTGTACTCTGTATTTAGGGATGCTATCCTTCCTGATTATGCTAATTCTCAGAATAAAATCAGTAAGCTCTTTAGACTGGACATTACTTTACTCTGCTT
The DNA here is from genome assembly GCF_040938485.1 of Diadema antillarum. Lineage (NCBI taxonomy): Eukaryota > Metazoa > Echinodermata > Echinoidea > Diadematoida > Diadematidae > Diadema > Diadema antillarum. The sequence goes on along the minus strand of NW_027272165.1, from coordinate 600,448 downwards.
TAAGCAAGCTTCCATCAGGAAAATTATGCCACGTCTTGTAAGGCTTGTAAGGCTCATTCTGTTACATTTTGTGACTTTTAATTCAGTGACCAAGATACTGTGCATGTCATTTTTTTCTTTGTAATAAAGATAATCACTTGCAATTGGGTATGTGATTACTAATGGATGTTGCAGCATACCTGCGTAAAAAAAAAAAAATGTTTATTTCTAGGGGGTGAATTTTTGTGTGCAGCCTTTGACAGAAGTGGGTACTTTCTTTTGCTGTCCAGTTTATATCGATAAAGATACATATTTTTGATTTATGGGAATTCTCACCTTACCCTCACTTGAATGCACATTTCATAATATTTTTGTGCAAAAGCTTTATAATAGAAAGAAAAACAAAATTACATCTTTTTTTACCCTGCACTCTGGTGCCTTATCTTTGCCACACCATGAAAAAAGACTG